>NC_044008.1:0-368619 GCF_900496995.4 Aquila chrysaetos chrysaetos
GCACAAGCGAAACAGCCCCCCTGACTCTGTGCAAGCACTGCTCAGCAATAACAAAAAACATCACTGTGTTATCAACACTGTTTTCAGCACAAATCCAAAACGTAGCCCCATACTAGCTACTCGGAAGAAAATTAACTCTATCCCAGCCAAAACCAGCACAACAGGGTACATGACAGAGACAAAAGAATTAAAAAATGGGGACAGCTAACTAAACAGACAGACATAGGAAGAAAATTTAAAAGGTGATGGGCTACATGACAGACAGGAGTAACTTAAAGACAGTGAATAGGTTAAAATAGACATAGAAAGAAAAAGTAAAAAGCAATGGGGTACACAATAGTGAGGAAAGAATTAAAAACCAGTGATACACAGCTCGATACAAGTAGACATAGAAGGAAAATTTAAGAAGTGATTGGGTACAGGACAGAAAAAAATTTTAAAAAACAGCCACAGTGAACTAAAACTGAGAAATATAAAGGAAATTTAAAAGTGACACAGGGGCACAGGACAGAGAGGAAAAAAAAATAAAGACAGTGAACTGGATAAAAGTAGACATAGAAAGCAAATTTTCAAAGCAACAGGGTACACAACGGACAGGAAATAATTAAAAAATAGCAATAAGCAGCTTCATAAAAGTAGATGCAGCATCGTGGTTTAACCCTGGCTGGCAACTAAGTATCATACACCTGCTCACTTACTCCCCCACAGTGGGATAGGGGGAGAATCGGGAGGGTAAATGTGAGAAACTCATGGGTTGATATAAAAAGTTTAATAATTAAAAAGACCTTTTTTTAAAAAGTTGTAAGAGGAAAAAAAAACGCAAATGAAAACAATTGCTCACCACCAACTGACCGACGCCCAGCCAGTCTCAAGCAAATGGGTACAGGACAGAGAGGGAGGAAATAAAATATAGGGTCAGGAAGACAGATAGGGGAAGACATAGAAATTAAGTTTTTAAAGTAACAGGGTACAAGGTGGTGTGGAAAAAAATAAAAAACAGGGAGAAGCAGCTGGTTAGAGAGAGGCATATTAAAAATCTAAAAGACAACAGGGTACTGGGCAGAGTTGACAGAAGAATAACAAGTTTTGAGGAGCCATACACATAGGTGGGCAGGCAGAGAGGGCGACGGAGGAAGGGAGGCAGGCAGACATCTAAAGAAGGGTGGCAGAGGTGGGCCAGGACATAGAGGAGAGAATGTGTGACTCACCACAGCTCCTGGTGCCGGCAGGAGGACTTCACCGCCCCGATGCTGCTCTCTCTGCCTCTGCCCCTTCCTCCTCCCCAGTGCCGGCTGCCTGACCCTGACCCTCACCCACTCAGCAGCACGCAGTGGACGCCTCAATGCTCCTCATCCACAAGGCTTCCTCGATACATGGTGGCTCACACATGTAGCCAACAGAGACTGGGGACAGCTCAGAGGGATCCTTCCTTGCCACAGGGACTGGCCATTCCTTGCTAGAGCCACCGACCAACCAGACCCCCTTGGACTCCCCTCCCCAGCCAGTTCCCCTGCCCCGGCAGCCCCCTTTACAGCTGGAGCCCCTTCACACCACAGGACCAGCCCCATCCTCAGCCTCACTGGCCACACCTGGGGCTGTCCCAGCCCCAGCAGGAGCCCATCAGGAACAGAGGCAATTGCCAAAGCCCCACAGCACATCATCCCTGCCCCTGCACTTACCCACATCCAGGGACACAGAGGAGGCAGGAAAAATTTATTTATTAATTCACATAAGAAATCCTGGCAGTGAGCTGGCTACAAGGCTCAGTGCCCAAAGGCAGCAGTATGGGGGGATAAAAGGGAAGAGAAAAGCAGGAGGAAGGACAGAGGGACACAGAGGTGCAAGACAGGGAGCCAGAAAATGGGATGCTGGGAACAAGAGAGGGACAAGAAGCAGGAAAACGGTGTAGAGAGAGAAGAACAGAGAGAATGAGCAAAACAACAGGGATGGAGGTGGAGGAATAAATAATAGGAAGCGGGGGAGAGAAGGGGAAGGGACTGGCAGGACAACAAGATAAAGACAGGACAAGGGACAGGGAAACATTCTCAAGTGATACGGGAGAAGAAACAGCAAGAACTAGAGAACAGAAACAGGGAGCCAGGTAGAGAGAAAAATTGCAAAAAAAGCAACAGCATACAAGAAACATAGGCAAGAACAAACAGGCACAGGGAGATAGAAAGAGGGAGATGTAGAAAGAAAATGTAAGATGTGACAGGGTACAGGACAGAGAGGGAAGAGTTAAGAACTAGAGACAGGGACATGGATAGAAGGAAACATAGAAAGAAAATTTTGAAAGCAACAGGGTACAAGAATCAAAAAGTAGGTACATGGAGCTGCATAGAGGGAGACGTAAGAACGAAATTTGAAAAGCAACAGGGTACAAGAGACACAGGTGAGAAAATAAGGTCAGGGAGACAAAGAGGGGGAAAAGTAGCAAGAAAATTTAAAAAGCAACTGGGTTTAAGAAACATGCAAGAATTTAAATAGGGATGGAGAGGTAGAAAGTTTCAAAAGTGACGACATACAAGAAACATAGGCAAGATTTTAAAAATAAGGACAGGGAGCCTGATAGAAGGAAGCTGTGGTGGGTTGACCTTGGCTGGCTGACGAGTGTCCACTAAGCTACTCTATCGTTCCCCCTCCTCAACAAGACAGGAGGGTAGAAAATACAACAAAAAAGCTTGTGGGTCAAGATAAGGACAAAGAGATCACTCACCAATTACTGTCACAGGCAAAACAGACTCGACTTGGGGAAATTAATTTATCGTCAGTCAAAATCAGAGTACAATAACAAGAAATACGAACAAACCTGAAAAACACCTTCCCCCCACCCCTCTCTTTTTTTCCTGGGCTCTTCTTCACTCCTGACTTCTTTCTCTACCTCCTCCTGCCAAGCAGCACAGGGGGAGAGGGAGCGGGGGGTTGCAGTCAGTTCATCACAAGTTCTCTCTGCTGCTCCTTCCTCCTTCATGCTCTTCTTCTGTTCCAGCGTGGTGTCACTCCCATGGGGCCGCAGGTCCTGCCAGAAAACCTGCTCCAGTGTGGGCTCCTCTCTACAGCGTCACAGCCTCCTTCGGGTGCATCCGCCTGCTCTGGTGAGGGGTCCTCCATCGGCTGCAGGGTGCATATCTGCTCCGCCATGGACCTCCATGGGCTGCAGGGGGACAGCCTGCCTCACCATGGTCTTCACTGCAGGCTGCAGGGGAATCTGCTTTAGGACCTGGATCACCTCCTTCTTTTCCTTCTTCACTGACCTTGGCATCTGCAGGACTGACAGCTTCTGCACAGCATTTTTTTAGCCCTTCTTAAATATCACAGAGGTGCTACCAGGATTGCTGGTTGGCTCAGCTTTGACCAGTAGTGTGGGAACACATTTAGCTAACGGTCACAAGAGCATTCCAGACGCCTTTAGAAGGCCTTGAACAGAATAAACAAGACAACAAAAAAAGAAAGATACCAATTAGAAGAACACAGGTGCGCATTCCACGATAAAGGGAACTTGGCACAAAGAACCTCAATTTGGCAGTTTCTCTTGACCAATTAGACTGAGACAAGTCTCACATGTTTTAGTTAGTATAACCAATTATGTCTTATGTTTATGCGCGTGTACAGTGTTGATATAACCAATCATTAAGTGTAACTAGGCGCGTGGACAATGCGTGAATAATGTGTGTAACCAATAGTAAAATAGCTAAACGCGTGTACGGATGTAACCAATGTATAAAATGATGTCTGATGCTCTAGTAAAGGTTCTTCAACTATGATCATATTGATCTGTCGTTGAGTCCATGATTATGCGCCCGCACAGTAGCAGCTCCATCTTGGAGCTGGAACTGGCTGTGCCCAACATGGGGGCAAGTCCTGGTGTCTTCTCACAGAACCCACCCCTGCAGCCCCTGCCCACTCCCCTGCCCCAGCCTGCCACACAAACTCACTACAACAGTGATTGGCTACAGGGCAGAGAGGGGGGATTGAAAAGTAGGGAAAGGGAGACAGAGAGAGGCAGGGTGGGAGGGAAATAGCAATGGGCTACAGGACAGAGAGGAGAAACTAATAAAAAGGGAGAGGGTACCAGACAGAGAGATGGAGAAAAACAAAGATTAGTGATGAGCCACAGGGCAGAAGGAAGAATTAAAAAAGGGGACAGTGAGGTGGATGAGAGAGACTGAGAAATATCAAAAACATTGATCATCTAAAGGGGAGAGAGAGGGGAAATAAAGAATAGGGACAGGGAGCCAGACAGAGAGAGAATGATAAAGACAAAAATGGGCTATGGGACAGTGAGGGAAGAAGTTAAAACATAGGGACAGGGACCTGGAACAAGAGAATCTAAGAAAGTAAAAGTGTATCTAGAATACAGGGCAGAGAAAGGAAATTAAAAATAGAGACACAGCGTCAGACAGGTGAGAGCGGCAGGAATTGTGAAGGGCTAAAGGGCAGACAGGGAGGAATTAACAAGATTGGGATAAGAAGACAGACAGATAGATGGAGAAAGACAAAGTAGTGATGGGCTGCAGGGCAGAGACAGAGGATAAGAAAAAAGAGGGATGGGACAGGACAGAAGTGCAGAGAGAAAAAGAAAACAGAGGCAGAACAACAGAGAAAGAGGGGGACTTGGAGAACAAGAGAGGGAGAGGTGCAAGAAGAAAAAACAAAAAAATTAAAGCAGTGAGAGAAAGAGAAGGTGGGGGCAGGGAGGGACTGGGATGCAGAAGAGGGGTGACACAGCCCCAGGGGTCCAGGACTCACTGTACCTCCCGCTCTTGGAGCTGCTGGGAGAATTTGACAGTTCAGACATGTCTGTCTCTCTCTCCCTCTCCTTTCCTCCTCTGTAGCTGCAGTCACTTGACTATCATCCACCTAAGAGAATAGATTGGTGTCTTACAGCTCTTACAATATGAGGCTTCCTAGAAACACAGCCTCACATGCACACACACTACATGGCTGTACTGTGCTTTTGGTTATGCATACAGACCCTGTTGTGCACGTTGGTGATCGGATCTGCTGAGGACTACACTAAGAAGGATCCATCCTCACCTGGAGAGGCAGGCTGTCTCTTGTCTGCAGGTGCTGGCTGGATCCTCTTTATTTTATTCTTCAGCAGCTTTACCCTTCTGTGGCCTCTCCAGCTTCAGCAGCTCCTGCCCACAGCCAGTAAGCGCTCCGCCTGTCCCTCTGCGCTCCCGCGCCGCGAGGAGAGGGAGGCCAGGCAGAGACAGCCCACGCAAGCCTGAGGCTGCTGCTTTCAACGGCATCCCTGGGGGACGAACGGACAACCGCACCCACAGCGTGGCCTCTGGGAGAGGGAAAGAGGCAGCAGTGACCGTTATTACTGCAGCTCGACCCTGGCCGGAGCCCCCTCCTTCCGCAGGGGCTTCCGCAGACGCCGCTCGTTCCCCGCGCCGCTGCTAGCGGCACCCACGTTGAGGGAGACTCGAGAACACCGCAGGGCCGGCTTGCTGCCCTCACGACAGGGCTCGGGGGCTGCCTGCGGCCACAGCACAGGCTTCAGGGGAGGGGTTTATCATAGTTTTGGTTACACATATAGCCTCGGCTTGTATTTTGGTGATCTAGTCTGCTGAAGACTACTAATAGGAATCCTTCCTCACCCAGAGAGATGGGGTTTCTCATCTGCAGATAGAGACAGGTTCCAATTCAATCAACTTCATTTTATTCTTCAGCTGGTTTACCTTTTTCTGGTCTCTCCAACTTCAGCCACAACAGCTACTCTAAAAAGCAAGTGACTGTTAGACTTTTCGCTTTTCACAAACACTTACATGATAACAAGGCAAATCGGAGACAACTGAGGGAACCAAAGCCAGATGCCGTCAATGACATCCACACGGGAAGAATGGGTAAGTCGTGTCTCACGTTGCTCCTGGGCACTGCACATGCGCCCGAGCTGACGGCATGAGGGAGGGGCCGGAGCCCACTCCCAAGAACTGTGCATGCCCAAAGTCTGAGCTGCAGCACCAAACCTTGGTAGCAACTTTGGCAGCAGTGCTACGCCTCCCAGCACGCCCAGGGGGCCCACATGGCTCTCTGGCAGCCCCATGCAGAAAGAATACAGCTCCCAACGTGCCAGGTGGACCAGCATGGCTGACTGGAAGCATTTCCACCCCCTTGCCAGTCCGGTGTCCACCATCTCTCCTGGTTCGCAAAGTCTGCTCCTGAAAGTGGCACCTGTAGTTTCTTGATAGCTCATCAATTAGTGTAACAGGCGAGGTTTGTTTCTTGTCATTGTCTCCATGTTCTGTCAGGTCTATGTCTCTGAATACTTTGGTTCTGTCTTCCTGCTTTTTCCCGTAGTTTCCCAGCTGACAAGGTCCCTGATCATATAAGCTTGGTGGAATAAACATTCTCACCCTCTCACATGCCTTCATCAATTAGTGTGACTGTGGTGGGTTGACCCTGGCTGGGTGCCAGGTGCCCACCAGAGCCACTCTGTCACTCCCCCTCCTCAGCTGGACAGGGGGGAGAAAATATAACAAAAGGCTCGTGGGTCAAGATAAGGACAGTTTAATAAAGTGAAAGCAAAGGTCGCGCGCGAAAGCAAAGAAAAACAAATGATGTTATTCTCTACTTCCCATCAGCAGGCGATGTCTAGCCACTTCCTGGGAAGCAGGGCTTCAGTACGTGTAGTGGTTGCTCTAGAAGACAAAAATGCCCCCGTTCCGTCTCCCTTTACTTAGCTTTTATATCTGAGCTGACGTCATATGGTACGGAATATCTGTTTGGTTAGTTTAGGTCAGCTGTCCTGGTTATGTCCTCTCCCAAGATCTTGCCCTGCCCCAGCCTGCCATTGAGGGGGGCACAAAAATGTTGGAGAGACAGCCTTGATGCTGTGCCAGCACTGCTCAGCAATGGCCAAAACACTGCTGTGTTATCATCACCTTTCTAGCTACTGATGCAGAGCACAGTGCTACGAGGGCTGCTATGGGGAGAATTAACTCCATCTCAGCCAGACCCAATAGAGTGACTGACTGGGTTTGGTGGTCAGGTTGGTGTTCTTGTATGTTCTTGTCTATGGCTTCTTCCTTTTCTTATTACCCCCCTTTGTTTTGCATTGAGAAGGGTCCTTGACTGGATACCCTTAAAGGAGCAAATACTCCCTTCCACATACCCTTACCAACAGCAGCTTCATTTCAACAAGGTCAGAATATCCCTAAGAGCCTGACATATCAGCTAGGCCTCCTCCACAGCTGAAGCTGTTGGCAAAGTGGCAGTTTGAAAGTTCATCCTGCTCATGGTGAGTGACGGCGATGTCAATGTGACTGCCGATACCAAGGCACAGGCCTGCAAGAGAGCCCATGGCAGAGCTTTGGCAAATCCTTGCTAGTATGACTGTGCAGCTGGCTGAGGTAAAGGGTTTAGCTGGGGGAAGGGAGCATCAGGCCACAGCTGCTTTCAAGGCAAGCAAAGAAATAGGCGCTGTAGGAGGGAAACCCAAGAGGCTTCTCTGAACTCTGAGAGAACAGCTTGGGTTAAGCCTCGAGCAAGGACATCCCTGCAGAGGAAACATCTTGATGAAGGATGAAGTGATTGTGGGGAGATCTGGGCTGTGGAGTCAGCAGTGTGAACACCCAGTGGGTTTGGGGGAGCATCTGTGGTGGGTGAGCAACTACATCAGATCTAAAGAGAGGGCCTAGAGCCATCAGCTGCTGAGGTCCTACACTCCTTAGTGAGACTCTGCACAGGACAGGTAGACATTTGGGATGTTGGTAGGCAGGAAGAGATCTTTGCCAGTGGTGGGAGCCTGAGCAAGTGGTGGCTGCTGAACAAACCTCCCCGCATCACTACTGTCAGTAGGACAGAAGTGGCCACAGGGGGAGAGACCTGCTGCAGGCACCAGGCATCCCTGCACAGCAGGGTGTGCCATCCTGCACAGAGGCACCTGGATCTTTATTGTGGCTCTTAGGGAAGATGTCATCAATGGGGTGAAAATGGAGAGGGAAGTCAGGGAAAGAAAGATGCCCATTGTGAGACAGATCTGTTTTCCCTCAGGCCCTCAATGTTCAGCTTGGCCAACGAATGGGACAAGGAGAACCCTGCAGGCTTATGCCCAGCTGCTGGGCACTCGCAAGGACTGACTTGAGTCCATGGTGAGGGTGAGCTCCTGGAACCACCACGTCTCCCCTCCCTGTCTGCTTTAGTCCTGGCAGGGATCTCTGCCCAGTGCTGTGCTCTGGGGTTTTGGTCTGCTGCAGTTATAGGGCTGCACTGCTGTCTGTCCCACTCCTCAGCCATGGCTCAAGGGCCAGCACAGCAATGAGAGGGTGAGTGGCCTTTGGGGCCACCTGTGACCTTTCTGTCTTACTCTTGTTCCCACAGGGAGAAAATGCTTGTGAGTAGTTTGACTCCCAGGTAGGATTGGTGGGCCTTCTGGCTTACAACTCACTGGTTGTGTTGCTGTTGGCCAGGGTCCTGCCTCAGCCACCTTCTCTGAAGGTAAGGAGAGAGGGCACTTCCCAGCCTTGTTCTGATAGCATATGTCCATACATTTTGTATGGTTTGTTCAAACTTTTATGGTTTTAATATTTTGTACCTTCTATGAAAACTGGTTTGCTGGTAGGTGACTGTGCAAGTGAGATTTGATAAATGATCATATATTAACATTATGGTTGAAACAATAGACAAAGGGTAACCGGGGAGATAATTACAAAGTCTAGTCAAGTGATTAACTAGTAATTATTCATAAGTTTTGCAGTTCTTTGCTCTTATGATTAGATGTTCCTGTATGCTAGATGAGAACAATGCTGAAACTGACCATATGTGATTGAAACTGCATTAAGCTTCAAGATCAAAGAACAAGGACAAGAATAAAGACTTCAAGGACAGCCAGCAAGAACTTCAAATGGGACGGTGGTCACAAAAGCAGCCCTTTGACTCAAACGGATCCTTCATTGTGCATGATCGGATGTAGGCAGTACTAAGATAATCAGTTGCAATTATTTTTATGTATATGTATACTAATCTGATTAATATGCAATTAGTTATTCTATATAAGCTGTTAGTGCTAAAGCTGTGGTATGCACGCTAGGTGGAATTATCTGCCATGCATCCAGCACTGCAATGAAGAATGCCTGCTTTCTAAAACTCCAAAATGAGTCTTAGAGAGTTTCTTTGACCGGCTTTTCGGTATCAAGTGGAAACCCTTCTTGGGAACAAAGGCAAGTTTGGCCGTCACAGTGCTCGTTTCCTTGCCCCCTGGGTAGGGTGAGATCCAGGGCTACAGCAACTTAAAAAGATCCCATAGCTTATGTCCCTTCTGCCTTGACTGATTAGGGTTGGTGTTTCTTTTCTGCGAATTGCCCTGTTGGGAACAGGAATGGACACACTTCTGCTGTGTGGGACATGGGGGACAGCTTAGGTAGAAAAGATGTCTTATATTGCACTCACATGCTGTTAAACCATCCCACCTTTCCCATCTGGAAGTCAACAGGAACCAAAGTCCTCTTGGGCACAGGACAAAACATTCCCTCAGACACTGCCAGTTTGCCTCTTGGTATTTCTTGCATGTAGACACGCCACGCTGAGCCAAATTAAGCTAGTAACATGTAAAAGACTGAAGCAGAGGGGCAAAAGTTTGGAAGGAAGCAGCTTGGATAATGCTGGTTTCACTGCAGAAGCTTCACATAATTTGCTGGAAAGAGGCCTACTTTGCCCCGGCACTGCCCCCGCCACCAGCCTTCATCGACCATCTCAATGTGCGTGATTGTGTCGTCAGGGTCAAAAGAAATCTCATCATCTCCATCTGCAAAAATTGTTCAGAAAAGATAGTCACAATGCAAAGATAACCCCAGAGAGAGCTGGTTTTACATCCCTCCTCCCACCCCCCCAGGAGGAGAACATAGAACAAGTATTCTGATAACCCTCCCCTCAGAGTTCCTCTCATCCAACCCCCATCAAACAACACAGATAAAGCAGAGAAAGAGCAAGACTTCACAGATGAAATATGAAGCTTCTCTGTTCCCAAGTCAGGTCTCATTCTGCTTTCCAAGAGGAAGAAATTTAAACCACCAAGTCGAAACCTTTTCACTGCTGCTGATGGTATAAGCCACCACCTCCCTGTCGCACCACCCCGGACAGCTCCCAGTGCCTCTCCCCGCAGCCTGGATGGCAGACCCACCTCCTTGGTAATCATAGAGAGCCACTGCACAGGTCCCAGGGCTCTCCACCTCATAAACATTGCCCGGTTCCCCTGCAGAAGACAGGACAAGCAGATGAGAAAGAGGCTGAAAGCAGCCATATAGATCTGGTCAGTGCCACCCTCCACCCAGCTGTCAGCTTTGGGGTGAATCACATCCAAACCCTATCAACAGGGAGAGGTGTACCATGGCTCAAAGCAAGGCATGACTTCTCTCCCCTTCTGCAAAGAGAGAGGTGGGGTCTTGATTCTTCATACTCCTCTCCCAACATAACTCCAGCCTCTCCACTTACCATCTCCAGTACCAGCGAAGCTATGACAGAAACATCAACAGCAGCCCATGCAGTTTGCTTATGCGCTTGGAGGAAGACTACCCTGCACTCCTCACACCCAGGAGACACCACCAGATCAGGTCTTGTGAGCACCAGCTGTTTGAGCAACAGGCTGAATTAAGAGGGCACCCCCCAGGCCGCAGTGCAGCACTGGCAGTTGCTTGCCCAGAAGCAGTGCACCAAGAACATCAGTCCAGGTCCAGCTTCCTCAGAGCCCAGGGCAGCCCTCTGGTCCTCCTGCCTCAGTCCTGCTCCAGCAGAATACTTGCTGCCTGGCCCAGCATCCCATGCAGCTGATCTCACACCTTAGAGCCAGGCAAGGGAGTGGGAGACAACCAAGTCTCTGTCATCATGGGCTGCTACTGTGAACACAGTAGCCTTCAGGATACAAATTCCCTCTGGAGTCGGTCCCATACATCCAGTGAGGTGAGTGGACAGATACGAGCTCCCCAAGACATGGGCTTTTCCAACAGTACTCACCCAGGTGGGGCTGGCTCTGGCTGGGCTCCTCAGGAAGGATCTCCTCATAGTCCTCACCTCCATCTCCTCCATGGTCATAGTTGGTATCCAGCTTTCCCAAGGGTGCTGGCAGCTCCTCATAGTCAGCACCTCCATTGGTACTGTCACAGTAATCAGAGGGCTCTGGCAGCTCCTCATAGTCTCCACCAACATCCAAACTTTCACTGTAGGTGGGCTGATCCTGGCTGGGGATCTTGCACAGCTCTTCGCCCAGATCTGCCGGCCTCGGTGGCAAAGTGGGTGGCGTTTCCTCATCCTCCCTTTTTGCTTCCTGCCATGAAGTGAGAAAGTGACACGAAAGTCACTTGCAAAGTATCCACTGCAGGGAGCGTTCCCATGACTGCACAGCACCCAACACAAGGGAGCCCCCTCCACTGCAGGTGCCTTTAGTGCTACTATGACACAAATGGAGCATCATCCTCTGCACAATGGGGAAACAGCTTAGCCATTAGGTCTGTGCTGAACTGGTACCTGGGATTGCTGTGAAGACCCTCGTGGCTCATGTATTTGAACCTCTCTCACATACTTAGCTACAGCTCACTGTACTGCCACTGAATTGACCCACTCCGAGAGCCCATCTCATGGTGTAAGGTGCTGTGCAGTGCATCACTGGTCCCATCATTGCTGGAAAAAAGTCATCAGATCCCCTCAATCCCTTTGAATGTGATCCAGAGCAATGTCCATTCCCATTCCAAACAGAGCAACTCAGAAAATTTTCTTTCAGCTGAAATCTGTGCCAGCTCACAGAGCAACTCTGTCTTCCTCCAGCTGAAATCTGTTCCAGCTCCCATAAACCTGCCCTAGGGACTGGACACTACCAGGCCTGTAGTGACTACAGGGTCTGCAGAAAGTAGCCTCAAGGAGGGAATGTTTCAGGGAGTGCTTTATTGGTGAAACGTTATCTGCACATTGAATGCAGAAACAGCACAATGTAGAAGGACGTCTTGTAAACGTGAGGGTTTGGGTGTAATCTCCCGTTTGGAAAACCCTGAATGCAGACTGCTGGGATGGTGATACTGGGGAGCTGTGATTGCACTGTGTTTGCCAGGCACTAGAGGCAAGAAGGAGCCTAGGCCAAACCACAGGGGGTCATGGCTGGGTGCAGGCATGTCCTGATCAGTGTGCCGAAAGGGAAAATCCAGTGATAGCTGTGAAGTTCAATGGCAATCCCTGGCAGTTGCAGGGAAGCAGTTTAGGCAAGACGTTACTGTAAAGAGATCAGATAGAAGGACATGGAGCTGCATGGCCCTGAGGAAAAGTCTGCTTCGCAAGCCTTGGAGGACATGGCAAGATGGCCATGGCTCACCTTCTGCCGAGCCGCCTGGCACTCCCGAGCCTGCCGCCTCACCCGGTCCTCCTCTGCCTGCCTTCTGCTCTCCTCCTCTGCTGACTTAGCCATGTTTTCAAATTGTGACCGCAGGCTGCTGGTGCCACTGGAAGCTCCTGCAGAGAAGAGAGCTGATCAAGCCTGCCCAATGGCTCCCTTCTACCACCCCAAGCATCCAGGAGAAACCCAGACCTCTGCCTCTCCCAGAGGAACCTGCAGTTCAGCCACCTTCTCCTGCCCCTCAACACAGGTTAAATCCACATCCCACCACAGCACGTGCCTGCCAGTGTGCTGCCACAGAGGGACCATGTGTCCTACAGCTTCCCACTAAGCCCAGGGCTGGTACTCAGTTGTCTCACCTGCCTCCAGTGGTCTTGTTTTTTCATACGAGGAGGTGGGAGCTGCCATCTCATCAAAGCCAGCAGCACTCTGCAAGAGAAAGTGAATGAAGTGTCCAGCTTGTTAGGCAAGGCCAGTGCTGAGATCCCTTGCTAGGTTTGGCTACTGGTGACTGCAGGCTTTGTTCCCAGCTGTGTCTGTCCTCATCTGTACAACTGCCACAGCCCTGTGGAGGCTGCTGGCTGCAGCCCTGTTCTCCTGATGCCTCCCTGCGCTGTGGGAGTGCCTGCTGCCCTCCAGCCAAAGGCAAGGGCTGCTGCTGTTAGAGGAGCGGTGCTCCGAGGGCTGAAAAGGTTACATGGAGCCAAGCGGAGGAGGCTGCACAGTGGCAAGGCAACTTCTGCATGGGACAGCAAGGCTGGGCATTCAAGGCAGAAGCGCTCACTGGTAACACAACAAATAGCTGAGTGGATGCCCGGCAGTCTTATCACTTCCTGAGGTGCAGGGGCCCAATACATCCGTCCCCTGCACTCCCAGTGGTATGAGGCATGGAAGCACTTCCTTATTGGATGCACAGCTGCAGCTGCCTAACCACTAACAACGTGTGTCCCTTCAGCAGGTTGTTGCCTGCAGTATGTGTATACAGTAGCCTAGACTAGAAAGCATCAAAGTGAAAACATGTGTGAACATGTGAGATACCGCTAGCTTTATGAAGTGTGAAGAGATGGCTGAACTGGTAATAGCATCGATGGGATGTTTGCAGCAGAAAGAAAGTGAGATAGAGTGGGTTCATCTACTTTCATGAGAAAACTATTTCATACCAAAAGGAAACTAAACTGCAGGTAGGATCCAGCTTTCAGACTAATACAGCTACTTCTAGGGTTCTACCTGCAGGTGTCACCAATGGGCTGGGTGCCCGAGCTCCTACTACAGTCAGTGGAGCCCAGAGAGCAGCTCTGCTCTCCTTAAAGAAAACACAGCTGAGCAGGCAAACAGCACTACAGGCTCAGAACCAGGTCTACACAGACCACAGCAGAGACTTGGACATGTTGTTTATGCGACAGCATTTAAATTTAGGAGTCTTAGTGTGAGAGCTGAATCCTACACTTCGCATTCAAAACTTTATCAAAGGGGAGTTAAGATTGCCTGGTGGTATATTGCGCTCTACTCAGGAGCAATGAATTCAGCACTACTCCAGTGTCTGAAAACCAGGCAATCAAGAACTTAGGTACTTGCCCAAATACTCTTATTTTTACCATCTTTGATTATGCTTCAATATTCTCAAAATGCACAAATTCATGTTCTACTTTGAGCTGATAAGAACTGCTTAGCCCCTCTCTGCACCCTGCTCCTCCAATGACCCACAGCCCTGACTTTTGTACAGCTGCTCATCTGATTTTGCATGCTTTTTCTGCCACATACATGATGCCTTGCCTTTTGACCATGCACCTCCATTTGCTGTTGTTAAATTCATAGACCATGCTAATCTCTTCCATGGGCAGAATGCCATTCCCACTCTGCTACTGGCCCAGCCTACACGTGCAGCATAGAAAGGAACATGCTTGGTGGTTACAGGTATGTGTTTATGTCCTTCCTTGGCTCAGGGCCCTGCAGAAAGGTCCTTATCTGCTTCCTCCAGCTCCAGAGTATGGCGATGTTGGTACTGTACCAGGCACAACACTGTGCCCCTAGCACTGTGCCCAACAGCAGAAAAAGTGTGGTTCAGGGAAGGCACCCTCACTTCCTCCTCCAAATGCCGCAAAGCCCCACCACTATCCAGGATTCTCATCTTTTAGGTTTTCCCCATCCATGCAGACCATCATCCACTGGCAAGACCCCCTCTCCTGATCAAGCTTGCAGGGTAGCCTGCCAAAGCACAATGTTGATTTGAGTGTCTGAGACGCTCTGCATTTTGACTGTAGATGAGCCTTTGCCTGGTTTCAGCCCAGACAGAAAACTTGAACCAGCCAACTGGATGACCTCTTCTCATGCAAGGTTGATCCCTGCCAATCCCATCCCTGCTGGGTTTTGTTAAGGTTTGCAGGCAGATGACTAGGCTCTGGCCTGAGATTTAGCTAAGTGAACAGACCATAAGAAACTCCTGGACAGGACAGAAAAACCTGCAGAAGGTTAACAAACAAGGTTACAGACAGCGCCATGAGGAATGGCCCGATTTCACCAGTAGTTAAGGGCGAATGATATGGGGCCAGTCATTCATACACAAAGCCATACCAGCTGGTGAGTAGTATAAAAGGACAAGGAGCCAGCTACCAGAGAGGCCATAGATCTGCATCAGATACTGGAGAGACCAGGGAGGTCTGCAAGTTGGCTACTTGAGGGACCAAAGATTTAAGCCAGCTTCTGGGAAGCCTTGTTTGTGTGTGGGTGTGACAGCTAACAAACCTTATGCCTTGAGTAAGAACAGCTAGAGGAATGGCAGCCACAGCGATACCACCTTCCCGCTGGAGGCAGTCCAAGGCAACAACCACTCTGTATGCATACTGCTTTCTGCACTATTATCACCTACCAGTCAGTGCCGGGGACCTGACACCAGATGGGCCTTCAGTCTGATCCAGCACCTCCCCTGTGTAAGAGACAGTTCCTGCATGGTGCAATAGCCTGTGGCCTCTCAGACTTCTCACAAGGCTGCACTCTCACAAAATTTCATCTCCAAGGAGCTATCACTGCTCATCCTGATGGTACTGGTACACACAGGGCCTGTAGGAGTGATGGCAAGCAGCCACACAGAACAATCCCAGTATCTCAAATGGTACTAGATATCCAGGAGGGCACAGTGTGATGTCCCTAGAAAGCTCTTCACTGGCTCTGCTATTAAATTCTGCCCCAAAAGAAAGCAGGTGCATGACTGTTCAGTCCAAGAGTGGAATGATTCAAAAGCAGCTGAGAACGGAAAAAACCTTTTCTTCCTTGCATTATGGTCACCCCAGGCTGCATTCCTCTGCACCCTCTGGTATTTACACTGGGCCAGTTCCCTCACCCTTGCAATAGTTATGCACTGAGCAGTGGGACCTCATCTCCATCTGGGAAGTCTCTTCTCTTGCAGCAGTGCAGAGCAGTGATTAGCAAGAAGCAATTGCAGGCTGCAGCATGCAGTCTTACCTTATCTACTCTGTCCTTCTGGACTCCGTAACGGCCTCCAAACCCCTTGGCATAGTCTGTATGGAAAAAAATGAGGCTATTTTATGATGTTTTATATTCTGCGTGCACCTCCAACTTCAGTATGCTATGACCAGTGAAATGAGTTAGCTTTGTCTGCCTCTTATCACATATGGAAATAAATGGAGAAAAATACATGCAGAATGCTCTGGACAGTAGCTTTCAAGACTAATCCTTCACCCCTTTCAGCGAAGCGCACAGGTGTTCAGTGCTATATGCTGGCAAATCTGCTTCCAAGGCACTGGGGTGAGAAGCCAGTTATGCCATTTGAGTGCAATGTGGCCTTGTTCACTGAAGTAAAACATACAGTAGTCAAGCCATTCCTGGAATCTGCTTTGCCTCATCCCCATGTGCTCACCTTTTAAATGAGCTTATGATCAGGAATGTACCTCACAGAGAAAGCACAGTATAATCTGGGAAGCTGATTCAGGGACTTGCATTCAATGTACCCCACTGATCCAAGCATGCACCTACTCTGGCAGAGTTTACCCTTGCGCTTTGGGGGTTCACAATGTCCCAGCTGCTCCACAACGTGCCATATGCATTCAGTTTTCTGCAGCTGGATCTCTGTCAAGTATGAACCACTAGCTCTAGGTCCATGTGTGCTCCATGGAAATTGTGCTGCCACGTCTGGCAGCATTGCTGTACCTGTTTGGGATGCATGGGGTTGCATTTCCTCCTGATGGTCCCAGCCAAGGGCACTCTTGTCTTGACGATCCCTCTGCACCCCAAACTTCCCACCAAAGCCCACAGAATAGTCTTCAGCCACAGGGATCCAGATCATGGCATGGAAGAGAACAGACAAGGGAGGGAAAGAGAAAAGTGGCAGCGCCGTGAGCTCAGGTTGTCCTCACAGGGGCAACAGATTTCCCTTCCCAGGACTTGGAGGAAGACATGGAGCAAGGCCAGATTTCCCCACTGGTGGCAGCAGCAATAGCCCTCCCTCCTCCCTGGGACAGTCCACCTGCTATTAGCACCTGCCTGGGCTTCCCCTGTACCCTTCCTTTGGTGCCATGTGCCCAGGAGATCCCTATGCCCATAGAAATCTGCTGCTCCTCTTCATTTAGCCTGAACTTTCTCCAGCAGTCATGCATCGTGCAATGGCTTTCCTCACCTGACCCATTCCCTTGCTGCAAGCAGTGGGCACCCAACAGCTCCCCATAGCTTTTCCACGATTCATGCAGCAGGTTGCAAAAAACCAAGCACAGTGCCCCACAGTCCCAGTGGGTATAGTCCCAAGCTCCAGTCCTGACACTGCCTGCTGCATTGGCCCCCCCCAGCTCACCTTTCTGAGAGTCGTGCTTCTCTGCCTGGCTCTTGTAGTCAAATCCCACTGCCGCTTTGTCCACCTTATCCTTCTCCACACCATAACGGCCACCAAAGCCCTTGGAGTAATCTGAGATGATGCATGGAGTGAAATGCTGCCCTGAGCATGGGGCTGGTGAGGGGAGGGGGTAAAGATGGGGAGCAGCACCAGGGAGGAAGAAGAGCAGCAGTGACAATCGAAAACACTAGAAAAAGCAAGGGGTTTGGAGGGGACAGAGTGGATGTCAGGGAGCACCATGAGGGCCACTGAGGATGAGGGCCCATGGGAATGGGTGCGCATGGGTCATGGCAACAAGAGAACCTGAAGGCCATGGGCTGCAGGAGACACAGCAGGCTGAGAGGGCAAGTGTCTTGGGTTTGCATGGCAAGGTTTTGGTAGCTGGGGGGGGCAACAGGGGTGGCTTCTGTGAGAAGCTGCTAGAAGCTTCCCCTATGTCCGACAGAGCCAATGCCAGCCAGCTCCAAGACAGACCCACCGCTGGCCAAGGCCGAGCCCATCAGTGACAGTGGTAGCGCCTCTGGGATAATGTATTTAAGAAGGGAAAAAAAATGTTGCTGGGGCACAGCAACTGCAGCTGGAGAGAGAAGTGAGACCATATGAGAGAAACAACCCTGCAGACCCCAAGGTCAGCAAAGGAGGGCGAGGAGGTGCTCCAGGCGCTGGAGCAGGGATTCCCCTGCAGCCCCTGCTGAAGACCATGGTGAGGCAGGCTGTCCCCCTGCAGCCCATGGAGGTCCACGGTGGAGCAGATATCCACCTGCAGCCCGTGGAGGACCCCATGCCGGAGCAGGGGGATGCCCGAAGGAGGCTGTGACCCCATGGGAAGCCCACGCTGGAGCAGGCTCCTGGCAGGACCTGCAGATCTGTGGAGAAAGGAGTCCACGGAGCAGGTTTGCTGGCAGGACTTGTGACCCTGCGGGGGACCCATGCTGGAGCAGTCTGTGCCTGAAGGACTGCAGCCTGTGGAAGGGACCCATGCTGGAGCAGTTCATGAAGAACTGCAGCCCATGGGAAGGACTCACGTTGGAGAAGTTAATGGAGGACTGTCTCCTGTGGGAGGGACCCCACGGTGGAGCAGGGGAAGAATGTGAGGAGTCCTGCCCCCTGAAGACGAAGGCGCAGCAGAGACAACGTGATGAACTGACCACAACCCCCGTTCCCTCTCCCCCTGCACTGCTGGGTGCGATAGGTAGAGAATTCAGGAGTGAAGCTGTGCGTGGGAAGAAGGGAGGGGTGGGGGGAATATGTTTTAAGATTTGGTTTTATTTCTCATTACCCTGCTCTGGTTTGATTGGCAATAAATTAAGTTAATTTTCCTCAAGTTGAGCCTGTTTTGCCCGTGACGGTAATTGCTGAGTGATCTCTCCGTGTCCTTATCTTGACCCACGATCCTTTTGTTATATTTTCTCTCCCCTGTCTAGCTGAGAGGGGAAGTGATAGAGCAGCTGCGTGGTGCTTAGTTGCTGGCTGGGGTTAAACCATGACAGAAAGGAAGAAAAGTGACATGCCAAGGGCAGCTGGGCAGGCAGTGTGAGCTCAGCCACCCAAGGATGCAAAGCCAAGGCAAGACTTGGGCACCGACAGCCTGGGCATCCACCCACTCACGCATCTCCAGAGCAAGGATTTCAGCCTGTGGTCTGCCAGTCTCTGAAAAGGTCTCTAAGTATATTGAGCCCTTGAAAGTACAGAAGAAATGGCAAACTTTTGTTGTACAGCTTACATTTGCTGTAACGGAATCTCAACTTCTACAAGGAAGCCACTGATTCTTGGTGCTGCAAAGGCTGAAACCCACATTTCTAGAGACCTGCTCCAGCTCTCCCCCCAGCCTGTGTCTGGCACGCTCGATCATTAATGTGATAGAGGCACAGCACATCTTCCTTATGCCTCCCTTTTATCCATCTTCTAAACTAGTAATGTATTAACCACTTCAACTGTGTTCAGTTATTCTCTAAGGACTACCTTGCTATTATTGACTGATGTCCTAAGAAATTTCAGCCTCTATCCTAGCCGCTGGCCGTAGAGAGACACTTTCCTTTCAAGGACCTGGTCTGCCAGCTCTGCCAGCTCCAAATCCTACCCTTCAGAAGGAGTAAATCACAGTTACCTCTCTTTGTTCCCTGACCCTATTGTTACAGGTCTGCATTTCACAGGAATGAGGTGGGGCTTCTCCAGCAACTTCAGCCTTATCAATCCATGAAGATTGTGATCTAGAGAAATATGCATGAAAACATTTTGTATTGAAGAATGGCTCTCTGTTTCATAGAAGCTCAGTCACTTAAGAATGAGTCTGTAAGTCCTAGAAATTTCTTAAACTTATCTTGATTAAACTATTATTTACCCATTAGGCCATTACGAAACGGACCTTTTAGGATGCTGTTTTCAGCAATTATAGATTTTATGACTGTTACCTTGATGCTGGAGATTCCACTATGGACACATTTTTATGAAAAACAATGCAAACACCTTACCCTATTTCTAATATTTTCATTTTGTCCTGAGAGATTTCTGTGGTTTTACACAGCCTGATGAATTTCTATGACTACGATCTAGTATATAATCTCTTATACAGGAATATGTTAATGTAGCACAACTGCATGTGATTCATTAATTCAAGGCAAAGCAAGAATGCCTCAAAACATCTTCCTTCTTTTATAGTTTCCTCTGAAATGAACACGATTCAGTTCTTTTCTTGGTAATGCAGTATTCCTCACATTTATCTGAAACAGTAACAGACCTTGCCCTCTCACCTTCTCTTGGTTGCAAAATATTTAAAATATCTTTAGTTTCAGTTCTTGCAATGTTCTTAATGAATATTGCTGCTTGCATGTACATGTCAAAGTTTGGTTGAATCATCTCCAGAATTCTGCAAAAGTTTGGGTGCTGTATAGGCTTTTGTTTCCATATCCATTGTTGTACCTTCTCTTCTATGCTGCTTTTTCAGAAATCACTTCTTACGTCCTACAGTGCTTGGGTACCCTCTGGAGCAGTTGCTCAGAAGGACTTTTAGAGGATATACATGGGGGTGCGTGTGTGTGGGGGGTGTCTTCTCTGCTCAGCCATGACGTGGTTTCCATCAAAGCAAAACATAGAGACAAGAGGAATTTACAACAGAAGGGTGGTGATAGGACAGCAGAGAATGGGGCCGCAAGGGTGACTGACTGGGAACAGGAATCTGAAACAAGTGACAGGAGGGGGATAACAAAGGAGACTGTGCCACAGCAGACAGCACAGGATATTGGGAGCAGAAGAGCAGCTGGGCAAAGTGTCAAGGGGCCACGTGTACACATGGACTTGCCTTTCTGGGACGAGTGTTTCTCCACCTCACCCTTGTATTCAAAGCCCAGTGCTGACTGGAAAAAAAAGGGGAGGAATGTCAGTTGTCCTGAGGGCCAAGCCAGGTCTCACCCACCCTCCCTCCCCCAGGGTCTGGGCTGGGACCCTGCTCCCTGCCTTGTGCTGCAACATGCAGGTGCCTGGCCCCTCCTCGGCTGGTACAGGCCTCCTCAGCCTCTCATACCACCCCTGCTGTCCACGTGGCAGCGTGCCCAGGAATGGGCCCTCAAAAAAGCCCATGCACTCCAGGTAAGAGGGCCACAATCCTGAGCCCACACCCTGTCATGATGCAAGGCAGCTGGGCAGCATCTCACACCAGGATGTGCATAGGAGGGATGGCATCCTGCTGTCCCCATCCAGTCCTGCCAGGGCCAGTCACTGTGCATGGCACAGCTTGGGGGTTTGGAGATGTAAAACACCACAGGCCCCAAAACAAACACAGGACAGTGCAAGCATGCAGAGACTTAACCTTCACAAGTGCCCTGCAATTTGTCATCAGTCATCATCCTGCACACGTGCTTCAGTGGAGACCGTGGTGCATGCCATACCTAGACCTGCACCCACCAGCACTTTGAAAACTGCAGCCACAATCCTAAGATAGCACAGTATTTTACAGGCAGCACTGAGCACAGGCCGCAAGCACATATTTCAGTCGCCCTGTCCAACACACCTTGTCAGCTCGGTCCCGCTGGACTCCGTACTTCCCCCCAAAGCCGTGGGCTGCATCCGTCTGTGAGGAGTGCTTCCCAACATCAGCAACGTACTCGTGGCCCACTGCGCACTGAAAAGAGAGACAGCATGACATGAGCACCCGCAGTCAAACTGGCAGGGTGGACAGAGGCATATAGGCACCACACAGCTGCTCTGCCCCGCGGCCGAGATGCTTGCGGCCGTGAGGTGACAGGTCCACACTGACTGTGCTGGTGGTGGCGATGCCTTCCGCAGAGCCTTTGCCAGTACCAGCTCTGCTATGAGACCTGTGATGCAGCTTCAAGGGCAGCTACCTGACATAACCGGCCCCACTGCCAGCTCATCCTGCAAACTGTGGGATGCTGAATACCTGCTGCTCCTGAATGCCAGTGGAGTGGTGGATACTCACACGAGGAAACTGAGGAGAAAAGGACGGATAGACATGCACAACTGAAAACCCACAGGCAGCAGGTCCGGCACCTGCTCCCTATTTTCTGTGTCTGAGAGTGAGGGTCAGCAGACCTGGCTGGGATCACCCTTTATGCCTACTACAGGCCAGGCCAGGGTCCCGCTGCTCCCTGCTGGAGGCAGTGTGGCCAGGTATTGCACACACTCCTCAGGAGAAGGGCCAGAGGCTGAATGCTTGCAACATCCTGGTAAGACTGGATGAAGGCGGAAGAGTTGCTCAACAAAAACATCCTCACTCTGCTCTGGCAGAAGGGTCTGAGCATGGCTGCTCCATTTTGGCCTCCTGGAAATGTCTGTTTCTCCCCCTGCCATCCTGGTATCAGGCACACCCACAGTGACCCCATATATTGAATACTACTGCAATCTTACCATCTCACTTCTGAAAAAAAAGAAGTATCAAATGCTGAAAGGTACAGGAAGAAGCGTGATGATGATTATCAGAAAACATAAACCAGGTTTGATGTGAGAACAGAGAATATGAACTAGGGCTTCATCCTGGGGAGATGAGACAGAGGTCTGTAATGGAGAATGTGAGGAGGGAATTATTATTCATTAGTTCTCCAAGCACAAGCAGGGAGGCACCTAATTTAATTCTTATGCAGCAGGTTTGAAACAAGCCACAGAAAGTCCTTCTTCACAGCTAAGAGGAGTGTTGCAAGGAAGTTGCAGAGACAAGTTATACAAATGGGTTCAAAGAGATCCTGGAGACAGATTATGGGCTGGCTAGGTATGTGTGAATCTGTGCAGCCCTGCCAGCTCTCCATTCTATCCCTCTAGGGTCAGACCAGGAAACAGGGATGCTCCTTCCTTTATGAGAAAAAGCCTTTTCCACTGAGGCCCAAGGAAGCCCTCTACAACTGTTACCTTATCCATTCGGTCCCGCTCTGTTCCAAATTTGCCCCCATAGCCATAGGAGGCCCTGGGGCCAGTCTCCAGCTCCTTCTTCTTGATGACGTCATGCTCCTCTGACACCTTGGTCCTCAGCTGATGGATGCTGGTGAGACAGAGAGTCAGGGCAAGTCCCCGTGGGATCGCGCAGGCCCCCACTCAGGGCTATACCCCATCCTCAACAGGAGCCCACGCTCTCCTTTTTGTGTGCGCTGCACTAGCCCCACTGTGCAGGGCAGTACTGGGATGTACCGAGGGAGCTGCTGGATAGGGTCAGCTTCAGACAGGGAAGGAGCAGAAAGTCTTTGCCACAGGGACAGCCGCCCTCTGGAGGTACTTGAAAGCTAACCCCTCGCAGCATCACAGGCGGCCTGCGAATTTTGCCTCTGGTGCAACACCCGCAGCCCAAGCCCAGAGCCTGCACGCAGCCGGCAGAGCCCTGCCGGGCAGCCCGCAGCCCCGCGGTGGGGGGCAGCGCGGCCCCGAGGCGCTCCTCGCCCGGCGTGAGGTCTCCACTCCCCTGCCGCCCCGCTGCCTGCCGGGACGGAGGAGCACCCCACGCGGGGAGCCCCAGAAGAGGGGCCGCGGGGGACGAGCCCGAGGGCAGCCGCCAGGCAGCCCGCGCCGCCCGCAAAGCTCTCTCCCCGCGCCCCACGGGAGGGCGGCCCAGGCCCCCCCCCCCCCACCCCGGGCCGCTCCGCCCCCGCCGCGGCCCCGCTGCGCAACGAGCGCCTTATTTGGCTGGGTTCGGCCGGCGCTGCCGCTTCCCCCGCACGGGACCGGGACCCGGCCGCGGTAACGGCCCGCCCGCACGTCCCGGTCCCCAGACGCCCGTCGGAGCCGCGGCGCGGCCCGGGCCGCCCGCCCTCCCGCCCGCCCAGCGCCCCTCGCGCCCCGCTGGGCCGCACTCACTCGATGTGCTCGGCGCGTCCGGAGCCCTCGACGGTTTTGGCTCCCCAGCGCTGCTCCTTCTCGGAGATGTCGTTCTGCAGAGCGAACCGCAGCCGTCAGCGGCCGGCGGGGCCCGCCCGCCCCGCAGAAACGGGGCTCTGCCCCCCCGCCCCGGGCGCCGCGCTCCCGGAGGACGGCGCTCGGTGCAGCTCCGCCGGGCCAGGCCGGGCCCCGAGCGAGCCCGGGCGTCCCGGGCCGAGCGAAGAGACGAGGACGGCTCCCGAGCGCGGGCGGGAAGCGGGCGGCGGGCAAGGCCCAGCGGGGACGGCCGGCAAGGCCCAGCGGGGACGGCCGGGGGCCCGGGCGCCCCATCCCCGGCGGCGACCGGCGGCGGCCTGCAGGGCCGGGCGCCCGGGGCCGGCGGGTCCGCGGGGACAGGGCGCGGGGCTGCGGGGAGCCCCGTCCCTCCTCCTCAGGGAGAAGCTAGCGAACAGAAATGCTGCGGAAACCCGTCGTTTGGGAAAAGACTGGAAGAGCGCTGAAGCGAGCGCTTTGCCCAAGGTCCACTGCTCTGCCTCAGCTTTGTTCCGACAGCACTTGTTCTGTCTTCTTTTTGGAAGGTCTGAACGTGTATTCGATAAATTGAAGGATCGATAAACGCTTACCTAGTAGAAGGTAAAGCTAAAAATATGTACATACAAAACAGAATTTAAAAAATTAATACAAAGCCTTATTCTGTTGAGGGTTATTTTAAATGCTTCCACAAAGAGAAGAAATGAAGTAAAAAACAAAAAAATAATTTTGACAGCCTAGGATTTTCTTTAAGCATTAATAATTTGGAACTTTGAGGAGGGGACTTGCTTTTCAGTCCCAAACTAGAATTTGTTACTGGAAATAACTAGGCAAGAGTGAACCTCAAAAACATAGGACTCTTGTGTAATGGAAGAGGCTGTCCAGCAAGAAATGTGTCTTGCAAAGGAAACCAGAATCTCAGCAGAGCTCAGAGAGACCTGTGGCTGTAAAGCATGGCTGCCGCTCCTTGGCACCAGAAGAAGCAGGACTTTTGCTGTGCTATGTGCTCCTAAGAGGTTTAGAAAAAGGGTGCGAAGAATGAGATGTCAAAGTCTTGAGATAGTAAAGGACTGTCTAGGTTAACCAAATACAGGAGACAAAGCAGTGCAGGAAAGTCTTGTGATGCCAAATCAGTGGGTGATAAAATTGTAAATGAAGGTTAGTGTTAATAAGTACAAAAGGAAGGCATATGGAAAAAAAAAATACACTGAATTATATCTGCACAACAATGGTTCCAAAATATTTACCATTCAGGAAGGAGTACAAAATACGGAATTATGTGCGATTATGTGGAAGAGTAGCAAATACAGAATTGGCCAAAAAGCCGAAGTGTGTGACTTAACTAGGAAAAGAATAGAGAATCAAATAGAAAATGAAAATCATGACACTGTGTGAATGCATGGGGTTCCCACACCTCACCTAGAGAACT
This sequence comes from Aquila chrysaetos chrysaetos, assembly GCF_900496995.4. Taxonomy (NCBI): domain Eukaryota; kingdom Metazoa; phylum Chordata; class Aves; order Accipitriformes; family Accipitridae; genus Aquila; species Aquila chrysaetos. The sequence goes on from NC_044008.1 coordinate 24,940, forward strand.
GGACTGCATAGAAAACAAGACTATTCAGAGGCATGGAGGTGCATCTGCACAGGGTGACCATAAATAGAGTGGGATTCTTCCGTCTGGAAAAAATGAAGACAATGCTGGAATCCTGTAAATTCCAAACAGTGTGGGAAAGAGAAAATGCAAGTCTTTGCTATCTCTTGTAACATAAGTCATGGGGAGGACTCAGTGAAGTTACCAGGGAGCAGGTTTAAAAGAAACTGAATATTCTATACTCCTTAAGTGCTACTACTTGTAGTCAGATGTGGGGTACACTGATGTAGGAAGTTCTGGAGACATAGATATGGGTCAGAAATGGCTTAGACAGATGACCTGGCAGTACCTGTGAGGGGTTGGTGAGACTTGGCTGATCCTGCACAGCCAGCGGTGCTGCATGCCATGCCTCACCCCGAGCCCTGGTCGGGTTGACCAGCATTTGCCTAGGGCCAGTGAACCCTTTACAGCACCACCACCAGTATTACGGATTACCACACCAGACACTCACCACGAAATCAGGGTCAGTGTCCCAGTCATCTCCCTGAGCCTCAACCTTCACAGACACGTCATGTCCCACGACTGCTTTCCACATCTGCAGAAGGAGGACACGGTATCACCCAGAGCTTGGCATGTGGGTACTACTGGCTCACGGCCATGGGCACATCAGACCACAGCAGTCATAAGCATAACTTGGGCTGGAAGGGACCCTTGCAGGCCATCTGCCCTGCTGAACTCTCTGTCCCTCATACAGCACAGGGCATCCCAGAATAGCTGCTCTTGAGCCCCAGCACCTCTTTCAGCAAAACACACAGGAATTTTAAGTGTAAACCACAGTCTTCATGCACATAGATTCCGCAGTTAAAATGCACACCTTATTTTAATGTAAATTAGTGCTAGCATCCAACTTCCAGATTCTGCTTTTCCAACATAGATTAATTTTCTGTGCTGTGGGAGACTGTTCCCTGCTTTAAGCTCCCTTCTGTTAAGCACAGTCACGGCACACCACCAGAGGCTGTGGCTTGCTCTGCCACCATGATACAATGCTTATCTACCTGAGGTCGGACTCCTCAATTCTCTTGTCTGTTTTCCAACCTTTTAATCACTGCCTAGTGTGCTAGAGAAGTTTCACAGAAAAGCTGTACGCTGGTCTGACAGTGCTGGTACAGTACACTGTGTGGTGTTTAGGTCTGTTACATGGTAAAAACAGGAAATGGAGCTAAAATAATTAAGTGTGCAGGGCTGAAAAGGCTGAAGCTGCGGTAGTATGGCTTGTACAGGCTGTCCAAAGAGGCCTGGAGGAAGTGATGGGCCCAGGAAGAGGAAGTTAAAGTAATGTGAAATCTAAAACTCCTGCATTTCATTTTCAAGGTGACTGTGAAAAAAGGTGACGAAAAAGCGCCTCCCAAACAACACAGTTTCTACAAAATGAGAGACAGAAGAAAGATTACATGGCTTGCGTGCCCCTACACAACAGAGCAATCATTCTCAGCAGAGCTCTCACGTCCCACCACCAGTAATACTGCCTGTGGTGTTGAGGAGCCCGAAATTGTTCTTACTGTCGCCCAAAGCAGCTTTTCACTGGGGCAGAAAGACTGAACAGAATGTGCAGCAAAGACTGGGCTGCTGGGCCATGTTTCACACTACTGCAAACATCACATAAACCTGTGAACAAACCAACAGGAGGGAAGAGAACGGCTTTGTGGTGGATCCTCATTTAACAGCACACTTCTATTATATGCTTCTCAACAGCACTAACCCCACAATCCCACAACCATACAGTAGCCTACAAACTCGCCCCAAGTGCCCAGGAGAGTTGCTTTCTGTGCAAGCAAAATGTTTATGCTGAACAAGTAATTAATTGTACAACACAAAAAGCTGTTAAGTGAATAATAACCTTCCAGTTCAGCACAGTGCAGTGTTCAGTTCAGCCTCATGCTGCCCTTACCAATTGTCTAGAGAATCAGCACTGTAAGACCAGGGAGCAAAGACTACAGAAACTGAAAGAGCATAGAAGGGATGAGTCTTTCTTTTGTTAAACAAAAGCCAGATAGTTAGCTAAGGGAGAGGATTTAGGACCAAGGCAGATTTACTGTGAAGATCTGGCTTTAGGCCTTCCCCAGGATGTCTCAGGGGGAAGGGAAAAAAAAAAAAAAAATTGTCATACTCCGGAACACAGCAGGTCTGTGACATACTCTGCTGTGCTTGTATGCACTGACGGTAATCCTATGACAAACTCAATATAGCTAACTGCAAATAGAAGCAGGGGAAGCAGGAAGACACATGTGGAACAACATAGCACAATCTAACAATACCTTTAATCTCCTTTTCCCCTCCCTAATTTATTAGCATCTCTCACTCCAAAGATTTTTGAAGTTTGTGCCTCATTTTTGTTAATGATAAGACAGCAGCAATAACTAGCTATCTCAGGGCTGTTCAACAGGGCAGCTGATTTGAGCAGCTAGCTCAAATGCAAGTTGTTCAGGGTTTTAAATACTGCTGTAAATGGTTCTTGACCACCTACTCTCCAAAGCCATCCACCATGCAACTTGGGACCCATGACAAAGCACAGACTGTAATCACACCACAAGGCTCCAGACACCCTCTATAAAGACGAATATCAGCCAGAGTAGGATCTCAACCCTTTAGTTTGTCCCATTTTTCCCCCCTTGAAAACATCCACTACAGCACAAATATGGGCCTACTACACTTAGCACAGTCATGCTAGTTGATTTGGAAACATCGTTCTTCAGAGCCTCAAATACAAAAGCAACAACAATGACCAAAGAACAGACCGAGAAGCCAATGCCCAGCGCTATCAACTCACACAAACTGGGTCAGGAAGGAGTTGTCTGCCCACCAAAACCCGACATTTTGTTGTTGTTGTTTCTCACTTTCCACTCCCCAAACCCACTCAGTTTTCTTACCTTAAAGGGCTCAACAGCTCCTGCTGGCAAACTGGCTGCTTTTTGCTCAGGCACCTGTTGCTAGCGGCAGCTTGTGGACTGCTGTGTGCTCCGAGTTCCTGTTTTAAGTGCAGCTATCTTCACTTCCTCTGTCCCAGCCCCCAGCTCACTGCTCAAGTCCTGAGTCCCAGAACGTGCCCTAGTGTGCTGCAGTTCCCTTGCATGCTGCCGGTGCTCTGGGACACGGACAAGGTGTGTACCCAGGATACAAATTGTGGACTCTGTGAATAGCGCTTGATGGGGCGCAGTTACATTTCTTCATGTGCAAAGCCAGATTGTGATTGCCATTTTCATCTCTTCCAAAAACCCATTATGCCATAAAAGTACAAAAAAAGTTAAAAGGCTGAAGCTCCTGGGCTTGACCATTACAATGAGATCCGAAGAAGGCAAGCTACTGCTTACAGAAATTGCTGTGAAATTTGACTCAGTGCTTTACAGCACAATTAAAAATGTTTATAAACACACAGACATACACACACATATATATACACATACATACATGAAAACTCTTCCATTAAAAAAAAAAAAAAGGGCAAATAGCTTGAACTAGGAAGATGGAAAGCATGTAGTTAAAGAATCCTAAGCACTTACAGATCAAACTCTTTGCTGCAAGAGTACATTGGTACACTGCTTACTGGTGGGAAGTGCACAACTTTGGAATAAGTAGCATGACTCACACTAGTTTGACACTAGATAAACATCTCAAACCAAAATAACTTCCTTTCTGAATGAGTCAAGTGAAGCAAGAAAAGCTCCTAGAGTAGTCACTTCCATTTGACATAATGACAAGGTATATAGGGCTTAGAATAGAATAGAGTAGAATAGTTCAGTTAGAAGGGGCCTACAACGATCACCTAGTCCAACTGCCTGACCACTTCAGGGCTGACCAAAAGTTAAAGCATGTTGTTAAGGGCATTGTCCAAATGCCTCTTAAACACTGACAGGCATGGGGCATCGACCACCTCTCCAGGAATCCTCTTCCAGTGTGTGACCACCCCCTTGGTAAAGAAATGTTTCCACACTTGTCCCACATGACATCCTCATCTCTAAATTGGAGAGACATGGATTGGATGGATGGACTACTTGGTGGATAAGGAATTGGCTGGATGGTCGCACTCAAGGACTTGTGGTCAACAGCTCAATGTCCAAGTGGAGGGCAGTGACGAGTGGTGTTCCTCAGGGGTCAGTACTGGGACTGGTGCTGTTTAACATCTTTGTCAGTGACATGGACAGTGGGATTGAGCGCACCCTCAGCAAGTCTGCCAACGACACCAAGTTGTGTGGTGTGGTCGACACACTAGAGGGAAGGGATGCCATCCAGAGGGACCTTGACAGGCTTGAGAGGTGGTCCCGTGCAAACTTCATTAAATTCAACAAGGCCAAGTGCAAGGTCCTGCACATGGGTTGGGGCAATCCCAAGCACAAATACAGGCTGGGCGATGAGTGGATTGATAGCAGCCCTGTGGGGAAGGACTTGGGGGTGTTGGTGGATGAAAAACTGAGTATGAGCCAGCAATGTGTGCTCACAGCCCAGAAAGCCAACTGTATCCTGGGCTGCATCACAAGAAGAGTGGCCAGCAGGCTGAGGGAGGTGATTCTTCCCCTCTATTCTGCTCTCGTGAGACCCCACCTGGAGTACTGCATTCAGCTCTGGGGCCCCCAACATAAGAAGGACATGGACCTGTTGGATGCTGTGAGGGACAGTATCAAAAGCCTTATTAAAATCCAGAAAAACTACATCCACCTCCTTCCCTTGATCCACTAGGTGGGTGACCTTATCACAGAAGGTTATCAACTTAGTTAAACAGGACTTTCCCTTTGTGAACCCATGTTGACTGTGCCTAGGGATTGCATTGTTCTTTAAATGTCTTTCAATAGTACCCACTATGATCTCCATAGTTTTTTCCAGGAACTGAGGTTAGACTAACAGGTCTGTAGTTTCCTGGGTCTTCCCTCACACCCTTTTTGTAAATTGGAATAATACTGGCTAGCTTCCAGTCAGGGGGCACCTCCCCAGATCCCCAAGACCTTTGGTACATGATCGAGAGGGGTCCTGCCATAACATCCGCTAGCTCCTTCAGTACTCTGGGGTGAATCTCATCAGGCCCCATGGGCTTGTGAACATTCAGCTGCTATAGCTGGTCCCTTACAATTTCAGTGTCCATAAATGGAAAATCACTTCTCCTGCACTCATGGTCCTCTGACTCAGGGAACTGGGCAGCCCAATGTCTATCAATATAATTGAAGACTGAGGCAAAAAAAGCATCGAGCGCCTCTGCTTTTTCTTCATCCCTATTAGTCAGGTGACCATCTTCAACAAGGATCACTCCAATGCTTTCTTTAGACCTTCTCTTGCTATTAGCGTACTTAAAAAAACCTTTCTGGTTGTCTGACACAACACTAACCAGTTTCAACTCTGAGATTTGGTGTTTCACGTCTTCTCCCTGCATATGTGAACCACGTCTCTACTATTCTTGCAAAGCCTGTCCTCGCTTCCAGAGATCGTACAATTCCTTTTTCCTCTGGAGCTCCACGAGGAGTTCTGTGTTCAGCTAAGCTGGTCTTCTGCCCTGCTTGCTTGACTTTCGACACAGTGGAATTGCCTGCTCCTGTGCTTCTAAAAGGTGCTTAAAAACTGACCAGCACTTGCTGACTCCTAGGCCCTCAAAAGCAGATTCCCTGGGGACACTGCTAAGTAGTTCGCTGAATAGCTTAAAGTTTGCTCTCTTGAAATCCAGGCTAGCAACTCTGCAGACCTCTTTTCTCATTACCTCAAAAATTTTAAACTCAGCCATTTCATGATCACTGTGGCCAAGACGGACACTTACCATCACATCTTCTGTGAGCCCTCCTCTATTGACAAACAAGTCCAGGAGGGCATCTTTCCTAGTTGGCTCACTGAGTATTTGTGACAAGAAGTTATCTTCCACAAACTTCAGGAATTTCCCAGACTTGCTCATCACAGCAATACAGACTTCCCAGTTGATGTCTGGGAAGTTGAAATCTCCCATAAGGACAAGGGCTACTGATCCAGAGATTTCTCCTAATTGCCTAGAGAATTAGTGCTATCAGTGCTATCCTGGCTGGGCAATTGATAGTATACACCCAGTATGACATCTGCTTTGTTTTCCATCCCCCTAATCCTCACCCAGAGGCTCTCAACCACGTCATCCCTAACTGTAGGGGCTGTACAGTCAAACCTCTCCCTTACATATAGTGTGACTCCTCCACCTCGCCTGCCCTGCCTAGCCCTCCTGAACAGCCTGTAGCCCTCCATCCCAGCACTCCCGTTGTGGAACTCATTTCACCAGGTCTCACTAATACCAATGATAACGTAGCTCTGGGAACTGACCAATGCTTCCAGTTCATCCTGCTTGTTTCTCATACTGCATGTGTTGGTGTACAAGTATTTCAGATGTGCTCCTAAGCCCTCAGTGCTCCCTGGAGCAGTGTAGATGCTCCCATTAGCATTGCCACCTTCAGGTGATGCCATGCTCACCCTTGGCTTACCTTCAGCTCTCCTGTTGGTATCCCCTTCCCCTCTTTGATTTTAGTTTAAAGCCCTCTCAATGAGTCCCACCAGTTTACAAGCAAAGATGTGTTTCCCCACATCAGGACAGGTGGATCCCATCAGGCCCCAGCATACCTTGTGTTTTAAAGACTCTCCCATGGTTATAAAAAATGAAGTTCTGGTGTAGGCATCAGTGCTGGAGCCAAGTATTGATGTCTTGGGCACACCTGTTTCTTCCAACATCTCTCTCCATTGCTGGGAGGATTAAGGAAAACATGACCAACTAATAATGTTCTTGTTACAACATTATTAGTACCCACATGAAAGAGCCGGTGTGGGTAATAGTCCGAAGGCTGTAGTAAGCTTGTCAGTCATCTGGTGACATCCCTGATTTGGGCCCTAGGGAGGCAGCAAACTTCCCTGAAAAGAGGGTGTGGTCTGTGAATGGGTGCCTCAGGAGGGAGTCACCTGTGACCGTAATTCACTGTTGTTTCTTCTCAGCACTGGTCATAATGCGGCTCTTGTTGCAAGGGGTCAGTTGATCTGACTTTGGTGAGAGTACTTGCATAGGTTCCTCCTCTTCTATCTCATCACGCGCTTTGTCTACCATACCCAGAGCCTCATACCTATTCTGTAAAGGTAGCTGAGAAGGTAAGGAGGGGTTCCCCTTACAGTTCCGTGCAGTAACCTGCTTCCACTCCTCCCTATCCCTTGTAACGCTGCCTTCCTCCTGACACAGAAACAGATCCTGGACCTGCCTCAGTAGTGGCCATGCTGAATTGGCTTGTGTGTACCTGAGATGGCAGAGCACAGCTCCATTGTTCAATCTCCTTCTCAGACTCTATTGCAGATAGATCAAAAAACTAGGCAAGACAGGTCCATCAGAGAAGAAACAAAAAGGCGACATGTTTCAAACAGGAAACATCAGCTACAATGCCACATCTTTCATTAGGTCAAACCACAAAGCTGTTAGGTTAGACTATGATTATCAGATCAGGAGTTCCTTCTGAGGTTTTATTTTATTTATTTATATATTTAATCTAAACTGTAATTGTTCCATCTGAAAGTATGAAATATTTAAATGTATCTGAACCAGCAGAAGCTTGTCTTATTTCAGCTGAAGAAAACCTGCATCACGGACTTTAAGAAAACATACGTTGTTCATAATTTGTCCTGGGTTCAGCTGGGATAGAGTTAATTTTTACAGGAACCTGGGAGGTGGGGGGGCATAGCCGGGGCAGCTGACCTGAGCTAGCCAAGGAGCTATTCCATACCATGTGACATCATGCTCAGTATATACATGGGGAGTGGGCCGGGGGGAGGGCTCTCCTGCTCTCGACTTTCGGTGGGGGAAGTGGCGGAGCGTCGGGTCCCGGGTAGTGAGCAGTTGCACTGTGCATCACTCTTTTCTGTATACTCTTTCATTAGTACCGTCGTTGTTGTTGTAACTTTTTTTGCGTTGTCCCAGTAAACTGCCCTTATCTCAACCCTCGAGGTTCCAGGTTTTTTGGGTTTTTTTTGTTTTTTTTTTTTTTTTTTTTTTTTTTTTTTCTTTTCTCTCCTCCGTCTCCCCCCTATCCCATCGGAGGGGGGCGGGAGGAGTGAGCGAGCGGCTGCGTGGTCCTTTGTTACCGGCTGGGCTGAAACCACGACAGTAATTCTTGCTCCCATGAAATACAGTGGAAACATTATCTTCAGTCTTACAATACCCCATTACTAGCTTTTGTTCTAATGGTGGTGGTGGATTGTAGTAGTGAATATGAACAAAGGTACCCATCTTTGGCTACAGAAAGTTGGAAGAGGACAGTATGTTTTAACTAGCCCCATCTAAGTTAGTAGTGTGCTTCCAGCTTGCTGTTGCTAACTCCTGTGTCTTTCCTGGGGTTGCACAACACTTAACAGCATGCAGTGTTCAGTCAAATGTGCCTAAATGCAAAGAAAAGTAAACCCAAGTAGATCTAGTTTTATTGGAATTGATTTCACTATTAAAGTGCTATTTCCTTCTTTTGTCATTGCAGCAAAAGCTGGAAAAGGCTGAGAGAGGTGAGATAGTGGAAAAAGGTCATCTCCATAGGCATTCAAAAAATATGAAGAAACAGAGCTTCTGCAATCAACATACAAGGACGCGTACACAAAAGTGACCTACAGTCCCATGGTGGTCCTGTAAAAGGTATGATTCAGCAGTACTATGCCCTCAAGAGACCTCTGACATTTACATGACAACATTACACAAATTCCATCTGAAAAATAATCTTTATTATATATACAGAAGCACATGCCCCAGGAAGCTATAGGCAAAGTATTTGGTCACTGAATTTTATATAGTTGAGGAAGTCCACACAGGTAATCAAGGGTACCGCACAAATGAATATATAGCGCCAATATTCTGGACCTGCCAGAGATCCAGTTATTTTAGCTACCATGATGAAATCAATCCATCCTCAAACAGGCTTTGTTCACTGGCTAGAGAATCTTAGTTTACCAGCAATATCAAAAGAACTACTACCTCTTTCCCACAGGAAAAATGTGACTGTTAATACTCTAGCAAAAGGCAGATACAATCCTGACAAGTACTCTGAACAGAACGACCACTTGGTCTCTGACAGGGAACTTGACTGGAACTATCTTCTTTGCATTCAGCATTCTCCCTTTGCAAAAGGGCAGTGTCAATTCCAGGACATATTCAGTTCTTTAGAAAACACAGCTTTCCATATGTCCTGTAAGATCAAGTCCATTTGCATCAGTTTGTTTTAGATTCAAAAAGTCCAATGACCAGCACTAGCTTTCTACAACAGGCTTTTCCTAAAGCAGAGATGCCAGAACGTTTCAGAACTCTAGTCCTTTTCTCACCATAGGGGGGAACAGTTTATTTCTGGAGCTTCTGCCTTTGATTTGGGCCCACATACCACATTATGGAACCCTTCAACACAGTCTGCACAGGTTTAATCTTGTGACAAGGGTTCAGTGGACAAGAATGCAGGAGCATGGCTGCTCTCATTTCAAGAGATATGCAAGCACCTTCCATTGTGAGAGGTGCACAAATGCTGTAAAGAGCAAGGTTATTATCTTATAGCTAAAAAGTTTCTTGTTTCCAATTCCTTTTCAATAACTAAATTACTGACATTATTTTACAGGCTTGTCAGGGCAGACATATGACTGTTTTTACATGGAATGCTCAGCAGGTCCAGATATACTAATTTTGGCCTTTCTTCAATAGGAGATACAACTGAGCAGGAAACACGATTTTGAAATTCAATTAATGTTCTTTGAAGTGTCCACAACTTCCTTAGGATATGCATTTCAAACAGCACTGAGCCATGGAGCAAATCTAAGGAATGGAAGAAAGGGAAGAAGCTTCTCTTTTTCATATCTAGCTACAGGGTTTCCCCAGCCCAATTCACTGATTCAGTCTAAGAGGGGGAAGTTCCTGCAGTTCCTAGAAGTGTTGAAGTACTGCAGTAACTCAAGAATATTTTTCTTATTCCTACCAGCACAATACTATATAAAATGAGTGGTGCTACCTCCAGGTACAGGAACAGATGCTGTCCTTGAAGCTTGTAGCATGAGGACCCTAGCTCAGAAAATGTACCACTCATTTAAAAACACCAAAGCAATGGCAGATGTCCTGGAAACAGATCCCAAGCATCAGCACTGGCTGCTGCATACTTAGACAGCAAGCAACCTAGGTGCAAGTTGCCGGGTGCTCTTTAAGGGCTGATTAGGAAAAAGGCAGCAGCTGGGTGAAGGTGCTACCCTGTCATAGGGAATGCAGGCCCTCATTACACAGAGGGCTGTGGCTCAAAAAAAGGCTGTTATTCCTGTTCACAGGTGGCCTGTAAAGCACAGGAAGAGCAGGACATGGAGAGCAAGCAAATACATGGCCACTAGCAGAGGCAAGTGAGTCCGAGAACAGAAGACAGAGCGTAACAGGCGTCGTAGTCCAAGGATATTCCGAGTCTGGAAGAGTAAAAGAGAGACCAGTCAGTACCAGGAGTGGGTATGTCCCCAGCTGCCTTCACCCAGAGCTCTCCAGACCGTGAAGGTAAGTTTGTTTAAGCTAATCAGCATGAACCTTCCCAAACCCATTCCACTGTCAGATTTGACCTCTAGAGCCAATCCTCAGTGAAACATTCCCCTTCCCCGACTCTCTGCAGGTTTCTCGTTAACCAATTCTGCTTGAAAAAGGGCAACAGAATGCAGAACATTTCTCCCTAACATTTGGTCCCTATGAATTTCTAGCCTCCCCGAGTGAAATATAAACAAATGGATCAATGGTACTTTTCTGCTAGAGCCTCGAGCTACTAGGAATCCTGATTCACTCTCTGGCCTAGAAGAAGAAAATTCTTACTTATTTGTTGCCTTCTTTCACCCTTGCAGCTGAACAATATGTGGCTTTTGGCATAGAAAACAGAGCAAGACAAGAGCAGAAACCTACAAAAATCCAAACAGATTTAAATGTGCCTACAGGAGGATTTAGCTGCTATAGGTTCACAGTTTTCAGTTCACATTTTCTTGCATCAGCCAGGGCTCACATCATTGACAGCCGTGAATGTGAATTCTTACTTTGATGAAATTATTATCCATGGAGTCAATCAGCAAGGAATGCTCATGACCTGGAGTCATATCAATGCTAGCACTTAAGGAAGACGTCCACTCACTTGACTGCAACCTGCCACAAAAAAACATGAAGTTAAATTCAGTTTCTTATGATGCCCCAAACCAACACTGTAGACAAGCTTAGGAAAGGAGGTATTTCTTCAAAAAGTAATCAACCATTGCAAGCAAGCCATGGCCTCACTTGACAAGAACTGGTTTCAACTACAACTGTAGTGCCTCCTGAGCTCAAGCTCAGCAGAAGGACTGGGTGATTCAACTAGCAGTAGTCCTCCCTTCCTCCACCAGGAGACTGGTGAAACTGTAACTGAGCAGGCATATTGTGCTCTCTACACAAGTTATACTTGCTCTGTGCCAGCCACTTCCTGTGCCCATAGCCACAGAGAGAAAAGTAAAACTTCCATACTGCATGATGTGCAGATTACCATTCCGCTCCAGTAGAGAGGACAATTCAGCTGCTGGCAGTGGAGTCCTTTCTTACCTACTTTATATCCTGCCACTTCAAAACTCATGATTTTTTTTGGTGCTGTTTTTTTCATTTTGTCTTTCAGGAATTTCAAACTCTTTACCTTAACTGAGGTCTCTGTGTTCTACATGGGGTCTTTCGAGTGAAATTTCATCGTGTGTGACTTGAAAGAAGCCAGGGCAAATGATTTAACTGTATATTTTAAATTCTCTGAAATTATTTTGGAAGCCAACTCTGGTCCCAATAGTGCTGGTTCTTGCTAACTGTTTTCTAGTGACAGATATCCAAGATTGGTAAGATGCTATTACAGGATAAAATGCAGAAGCAGCACTGTCAAATCTTCAGGCTAGCATTAGTTAGTGAAGTGAAATCAGTTGTAGGAGGCTTTCATAGACTTTAATGCTAGAAGGTGATACAGTTGTCTGAGTTGTGTAGCAATTACCAGGGAACTTCATCCAGAATTCTTCCATACAGACCATTATTTTTTTGGCTGAATCAGCAAACGTGTCAGAAGAAAGCCATTGTTTTCACGTAAAAGACTCCAATAGTGAGGTTTATTTTAACTGCCAGGAAATGCACAGCACAAGTGCCTACAATCAAGTAGTGACAAAACCCACTTCTGTAGTCAATGAGGAGAAACAGGCATTTCTAACATGCATCCTAATCCTAACATCTAGTCTAGGTCAGCCTCCTTTTCTCTGCTGACTATAAGGACTTCTGTCAAGTAACCCAAGATACACAGTGTATTGGGTATAAACGGCAAGGTTTTGGTAACAGGGAGTTGCAAGGGAGAGCTGTGTGGCAGGAGGCCATGAAGTGCCCTGTACCAGGTCACAGCTGGTTCCAGCTGGCTTGGCAATGGATGATGCCTCACTGTGTGCCACAACTACAACTAGAGGAGCGTATGGTGCCTCTGCTGAAACATTTAACAAAGGGTGGTAGCTGCTAGGGGAAGGAAGAAATGAGTAAGAAACAAGAAACAGCAGAGAGAAATCACTACATACTAACCCCAGCCTCCTACGCTGCCCTTTGCCTCACCAAAGGGACTGAGTGTAATGTACAGTGCAAACAATGGGACTGGATAGTAGGAAGCAGGGAGGAGAGGTGTCTAGACTGAAGTTGAGCCTGGGAAAGGCGGGGGGAAGTGTTTTCGCTAAGTGTTTAATTGTCTCTCAATACCCAAAGTAATTAAAAGTTTATGTTAATTGGCAATACATTAAACTTGAGTGACACTCTTCAAGTCAAGACTGTTTTGGCCATGACAGATAGGTGCTTACTGAGGAGACAAATCCCCTGGAAGTATGAAAACTCCTCTTCTGCCTTCACCCAATTCCCAGTCTCCAAATTATATTTTCCGGTAGTTAATTTAACTCATTGAGAAAGCTGGCATCTCATTTCTAGTCAGAATTTGTCTTAAAGTCTACTCAGTTGTCTCATTCTATCTTTGTCTACAATTGAAGGATAGCCTGAATGTCAGGAAACACTTTTTTACTGTAAGGGTGACTGAGCTCTGGCACAGGTTGCCCAGGGAGGTTGTGAAGTCTCCATCCTTGAAGATACTCAAAAGCCAGCTGGACATGGTCCTGGGCAACTTGCTCTAGGTAGCCCTGCTTGAGCAGGGGCGTCGGACCAGATGACCTCCAGAGGTCCCTTCTAACCTCAACCATTCTGTGACAGACATGGTATAGGCGTTTCTATGCCCCCAGTGACATTCTACAGAAGAATGTAGTGAAGTGCAGATGAACACAGATCTAGGATCACCATACTTTTATGGTGATACTGCCTGTTTGCTCAAGCTCACTCACCTCCTGATCTGATCCTGTGCTGCAGAAAGTGCCTCCTCTACAGCAAGACGACGGTCCCGTTCTTCCTCCAGCTGCTCCTCTAAGTATCTCAGATCCTGCTTTGTGCTGCTATGTAAATGTTCTGTTTCGGACAACCTGTCAGAAAATAACAAAGCATATGCCAAGAAAAGGGCTAATTCATGGACTATTCTGTTTCTGTTGTATTCACTGATGCAGTATGTGAACAGACTCCAATATCCTTCCACTTCACAGAGAAGACTTAGTTATCTTTTATTAATGGATTTAAATTATTTGGAAAGCAAGAGAGAAGATAAATCTCTTGAAGCTTGTGTCACATCAGGAAGTTGTTCCTTGGCTCTGTCACCCGTGGCCCCACCTTCTGAAAATTATTTTGAAAGGGTATGAGGAATCACGTGCTAGATCTTAGTTCCAGAAGGTTACAAGGAATCATGTGCTAGGTCTCAATTCCAGACACTCTCAGGCTAACAGCCTTGAGACCCAGACTATTGATATACTTAAGCAGTTACTGAGGACCCAGCCTATCAAATGAAAGATGCTAGTTTGGCTGGTGATGGTCAACTGGAATTGCTGCTGCATGTTGCCTCTTCATTTTTTGAAGTTCTATCCAAAGAGATAACTAACGACAGCTGTCAAGTGCATATAACAGTTCCTCCACTTCCACAAGGTCCTAGTGTGGAACTGAGTTTTTCCAACACTCTGACAGAGAGTAACAGAAATAGGCTCATCACCAGCCCAAAGACCTCCATCACGACTAACATCACCACCCCTGTTTTCTCAGGCTTTCTTTACCTCAGCTGCAACTCCTGCAGTTCTGGTGTGTAACTGCCTCTCTGAGGCTCATTCTTTTCTTGGGGTGCTCCTGGTGCAGCATCTGTTGCAAACAACTCCTGAAAGAAAGCATGAATGTATAGCAGATAGCAATGAATGAAGAGGACAGAAAGTAGCTACAATGCTGCACAGTTAAGTGGAGCCACCTGCAATAAGCTTTCCCCTCCCCTGCACCAAGACACCCACCCTTACCATGCCCTTGTCTGCAGACTGCAGCTCCTGGAGCTGCCTCTCAAGCACCAAGCAGCGGTTCAGAACCTCATTGTAGTGCTGATGGCTCTCACAGATATTCCGACTGTTACCACGCAGCTGGAGGGAGAGGGCATTTTTCTCTTCAAAGACCTGAGATAGCTGAGAAGAGAACACAACTGCTAAGTAAAGAACTAATATTTTTGTGAAAGCAAAATTGTTCTCTGTGTAATTGAGGGTAAGAATTCTATTGAGAACATGGGAACTGCCACACTGCACATTACTAAGGTCCAAACATCAGTGATAATCTCCAACAGGTTTCCAGACTGCTAAGGTTTCCAGAACAGAGTCCCAAAATATCCACACAACGTACAGAATAACACGCTTCCAAAACAAGATTTCTGTAAGTGCTGAGATTGACTTAAACCTTTCAGAAACATCATCAATAAATTATGATTTTATATTCTTGCTTTCTCCTTGAATTCAGCTCTCTTTCTGAAGTTTGCTAAATTCTGAGTCTTCCATTTCAATGTGGGAATCGGACTGCTTGTGATTCTGTACTGAAATGCAGAAACTTTTTCAAGATCGCAGGCAGCACTGAAGATCACAAGCATGCCTTCTGAAGGAGGGACTTCCTTCAGGAGCCTAGAAAGCAGGAGGCTAGAAAGAACTCCAGACAGTAGAAATGGAACCTGGAAACAACTTTCTTCACATAATCTCGCTCTCTGGTCCCTTTGTCTGGTCTCCCTCTCTCTCCTTCATCCTTCCCCCATTGTCATCGTCCCCCCCCCGCCCCAAATCTGTCCTCTCTCTTCCCTCTCCCCCTCTCTCCTCTCTTTCTTCCCTCCCCTCTTCTGTCCTCTTCCCTCCTCCCTCCTCCTTTCTCCCTCTGGTCACTTTAGAGAAAAGGCACTAAAATTCAGTGGCAGAAAAGTTGCTGATTCAGACACTACTGTCACTGATCCTCCTGAATGTGATCTATATACAGCCTGGAATATCCCCCTGGTCCATTCAGATCAGCTGTCCCAGTTGTGACTTTTCGCAAGCTCTTGCCCACTCCCAGCCTACTCACTGCAGGGAGAGCAGAGTGAGAAATGGAGAAGGCCTTAACGCTGTGCAAGCACTGTTCAGCAATAGCTAATACATTGGTGTGTTATCAACACTGCTTTAGTCACAAATCTATAACACAGCACCCTAGGGCCTGCTATGAAGAAAATTAACTCCGTCCCAGCCAGCTCCAGTAGACAAAGCTTTAACATCATCACTCACAGTATTTGCATTTGGAAAAGAAGGAGCTATGAATCATAGAATCATAGAATCATTTAGGTTGGAAAAGACCTTCAAGATCATCAAGTCCAACTATCAACCATGCCCACTAAACCATGTTCTGGAGTACCCTGTCTACTCGCTTTTTGAATACTTCCAGGGATGGTGACTCAACCACTTCCCTGGGCAGCCTATTCCAATGTCTGAAACTAGACAAATGAACTGCTACATAGTCAAAAATTGGCTGGACCACTGGACTCAAAGGCAATGATCAATGGCTTGACAGCCAGCAATGAGCAGAATACTCCTGGAGCCTACCTGGCGCACATATTGCTCAACATTGACAGCAATATAAGTTATGACATAGAGTATAGCATCAGCAAATTTGCAGCCAATATTGAATTTTCGGGAGTGGCTGACATGACAAAGACAAAACTTCAATCTGGAGGGACTTTGAGAAGCTTGAGGACCGGGCTAACAGAAATCACAAGTTCAATAAGGAGAAGTGTAAACTTCTGCACCTGAGGCAAAACCCATGCATCAATACAGGATGGGAAGAGACTGCCGAGGTAACAGCTCTGCTGTAAAGGACTGGCGAGTTACAGCAGCTGCCAGGCTGAATAAAAGCCAAAAGTACATCCTCATTGTGAGCAAGACAAACTGTCTACTGGGCTACATTAGGAGAAGCAAGGCCAGCAGATTGAGGGAAGTCATAACCTGTTCTGCATGGTACCAAAAAGACGGTAACTCGAATACTGGGACTGGTTTTAGGTCACTCATTTACAGCCGGGAGGTCCCAGTTGACTGGAGGTTAGCAAAATGTGACACCCATCTACAAGAAGGGCCAGAAGGAGAATCTGGGGAACTACGGGCCTGTCAGCCTGACCTCGGTGCTGGGGAAGGTTACGGAGCAGATCATCTTGAGTGCCATCATGCGGCACACACAGGACAACCAGGTGATCAGGCCCAGTCAGCACGGGTTTATGAAAGGCAGGTCCTGCTTGCCCAACCTGATCTCCTTCTATGACAAGGTGACCCGCTTAGTGGATGAGGGAAAGACTGTGGATGTTGTCTGCCTAGACTTTAGTTAAGCCTTTGACGCCGTCTCCCACAGCATTCTCCTGGAGAAACTGGCTGCTCATGGCTTGGACAGGTGTACTCTTCACTGGGTAAAAAACTGGCTGGATGGCTGGGCCCAAAGAGTTGTGGTGATTGGGGTTAAATCCAGTTGGTGGCCGGTCACAAGTGGTGTTCCCCAGGGCTCAGTACTGGGGCCAGTTGTCTTTAATATCTTTATCAGTGATCTGGACAAGGGGATCAAATGCACCTTCAGTAACTCTGCAGACGACACCAAGTTCAGCAGGACTGTTGATCTGCTTGAGGGTGGGAAGGCTCTCCAGAGGGATCTGGACAGGCTGGATCGATGGGCTGAGGCCAGTTGTATGAGATTCAACAAGGCTGAGTGCTGGGTCTTGCATTTGGGTCAGAACAAACCCATGCAATGCTACAGGCTTGGGGAAGAGTGGCTGGAAAGCTGCCCGGTGGGAAAGGACCCGGGGGTGCTGGTCGACAGCTGGCTGCGTATGAGCTGGCAGTGTGCCCAGGTGGCCAAGAAGGCCAACGGCATCCTGGCTTGTGTCAGAATTAGTGTGGCCAGCAGGAGCAGGGAAGTGATCATCCCCCTGTACTCGGCACTGGTGAGGCCGCACCTCGAATACTGTCTTCAGTTTTGGGCCCCTCAGTACAAGAGAGACATTGAGGTGCTGGAGCGTCTCCAGAGAAGGGCAACGAAGCTGGTGAGGGGTCTGGAGCACAAGTCTTATGAGGAGCGGCTGAGGGAACTGGGATTGTTTAGCCTGGAGAAAAGGAGGCTGAGGGGAGACCTTATCGCTCTCTACAACTACCTGAAAGGAGGTTGTAGCGAGGTGGGGATCAGTTTCTTCTCCTAAGTAACAAGGGATAGGACGAGAGGAAACGGCCTCAAGTTGTGCCAGGGGAGGTTTAGATTGGATATTAGGAACAATTTCTTTACCAAAAGGGTTGCCAAGCACTGGCACAGGCTGCTCAGGGAAGTGGTTGAGTCACCATGCCTGGAGGCATTTAAAAGACATGTAGATGTGGCACTTGGGACCATGGCTTAGTGGTGGACTTGGCAGTGTTAGGTTAATGGTTGGACTTGGTAATCTTAAGGGTCTTTTCCAACCTAAATGATTCTAAAATGGATAGAGAAATGGGAAGGAGTCCAGGAAAAGGCTGCTGAGATTGTCAAGGGATTGGAGCAGATGATGCCTATGAGAGTTGGGCTGCTTTAGCCTGCGAAATAGGAGGCTAAATAGTCATTTTACAATAGCTTACAATTAAATTAAAAGGACTAATAAAGTAGACAGAGCCAAACTCTTTTTTATAGGGGCAGAAAATGTAATAAGGTGCCATAGCCACACAGACTGTGGCTTGGAAGAGCAAGACTAGACATTAAGAAAAAAATTTGCATGGAAAGTGTAGAGCAACATTGGACAAAGGCCCAGAGAGGTTTTGGAATCTCTATTCTTTCACCACTTAGCTAGGTAAAGTCATGGCTGACCTGATCAAATGTTGGAGACAGTACTGCTTTGAGCAGCAGAAGGATGTACTAGATCATCTCCAGAAGTCTCTTCTAACTAATATTTCTGAATTTGTGTTACTTCACTGAATGTCCACAAGAACAGAAAGATTCATTCCTGCTCCCTGAGCCCTATTCAAGCCTACCCTCTTCCCCACATTCCTCATCCCAGACTCTGCAAGCAAGTATAAGATATAATCAGTACCTTGCTGTTTAACTGCTGAATTCTGAGCTCTTTTTGGTGAAGTTCTTTCAGGCTGTCACTTAGCTGGTCCTGGAGATGTTTTGTCTCTGTTTCTAGGCTTGAAAAGTCCCCTCTCAGAAGTTCTGAAGAAATCTGCCAGGGAAACAACAATGAAAAATATACTGCACATGTGACAACCCACTCTCGTATTAGTCCTCTCTGTTTACTATTCCAAGGTCAAACCCAACATTATTCCTAGGCCTGGAACTTGATCTGCTCAAGCAAAACAGCAAATAGGGAATGAGCAAGAATATCCTAAAAGCCATCTGAAAATCCAAACAATTATGAAAGATCACTGAACTTGCACATACGATGAGTGCTTCTCAAAAGTTGTCTTAAAGCTGTCTACAATACAGGAAGGAAAAAAAAGCGTATGAATGAGAACAAGAAAAACAAACAAAAAACCAAAGCAATGTCCACACTGCTCTTATTCAACACAGACTGAAAGGTTAGCACTGAAGCATTCTCCTGGAAAGCATCACATGCACATTGTTCTAGCTTTTTCTTTGCATATATGTGTGTGTGTGTGTCAAAGGGATAAGGGGAGATTTCCTCCCTCCTCCACCGACATAAAAGCTTCCCACTGGAACATTACAGATGTGGGCAGAAGAGTTCTTTCCTTGCTCATAATGTAATGGTATTGTACATACAGCAGGCAAGCATCCTTCCCTAGACCAAGCAAAATACTCAACGTATTTCACTCCACATTTAGGACTGTGATACAGGGGAAAGAACGCAGAAAGTGTCATGTTCAATTCTCAGCCTCTTGGGGCTTGGGTCAGGATTGTAGATCCCTGTCACGGTAAAAACAGGAAGAAAAATTCAACAGGAAACTTAAAAAAATTAGAACATGACATTAAAAGGACAACTAAATCAGAAGATCTTAGATTCAAACACAGTGCAAGAGGCAATTCTAAAATAGGCAGAAAGACCTGAGAAGTTCCATACTGCTTAGAAGGACCTAAGGTGCCTAGGAAACTCTGTCTCTTACTCTTTTTTGAAACATTAGGAACCATGAACTAAGGGAAGAGCACATAAGGGTATGCCAGAGTTTTCTAAAGGTTTTCAATGATCCAAGTTGCAATGTTGCTATAGTCCTTGGAGGCTATACAACAAAATCTGATACTGCAGTCTGTACAAGCTGAATACAAGCAACACAGGCTACTTTGGCTGAATTTCAAACCTCACATTTCCATGCAACAAAAAATCTGTGTATTTCTACCCACCTTCATTTGGTACTGCTCCTCTACAATTTGAGACTTGCTGAGGGGCAGTCTTGTTTCTTGCATGATCCTTTGTAAATGGCTCAGTTGTTTGTCTTTTTCTGCTATGACCATCAGGTACTGCTCCTTTATGCTGCTGTTCTGCTTTTCCCAGGTAGTTTTCTCTTGTCTGCCCAATATGACACAAAGGAAATTACCAGGAAGTAATCAGTATCACTTATGATATCCAGGTATCCATCTCAGAATGAACTGAGGATGACTCTATTTCCTATCATTACTCCACGCCAGAAAAGTTTTATAATTAAACCAAACCAAAACAACCCACTTAAGTACAGGAACCTTAAAAGCAGGTTTAAGGAAGTATTCAGTATTAGGCTCAACACTGCAGATTGTTCAATGCTCACACTTTTGGTATTCCTGGACATTGTTTTGATCTTGCTGTACAGAGAGTTTTGTCAAGTAAGTAATTGACAATGCCACTTGTCATCATAACATTATGACTGCCTCAGTCAAATACGCACCAGAACCATAGCATTGCTCCCAACACAGAAACTTAAGGCCTTAACTTATTTACATTGTAGAAGCTAGACAGGAAATAAATCTCCTTTTCTTTTATCAGGAGATAAATAGAATTTGTAAGCTGCTTCAAACTGTACGAGATCTGAAGTTAGTTTGAGGGTCAGACTGGAGGCAAGGGGAGGGGGAAGGAGACTACAAGTTTTTATATCACTTTGGACAAAGATAAGCCATATATCTTTCCACAAAAAAATTCCACCCCTTTCACTCCAGGTTCAGCCATTCTTAGAAGTACCCGAAAGGGTTTTCCCCCCATTTTTAGAACAGAGCATATTTGGCTGACTAGTTTTAGTCCAGTTGGAGATGACAATTTACTAGACTTGAATTACAGACTTTTTTAAAAATAGAAGACATAAAGCAAATGAAACAAAGGATTAGACAGTCATACAAAATGAGTATTTTCTAAACAACGAAATCAGTGTGATAATAAAGGGTGTTCATCATCAGCTTGGAATGGAGAGTTCTGTAATTATATACATAAGCTCCAATACAAGAAACAGCCTAAGTTTCCTCTCAAACAGATGATGCTGGCCACCACTGGATGAAGGAAATAAAAATTAAAAGCTCATTGATCTATTTCACACAGTCATTTCCTTCCAATATGTCGGGCTGTAATCCTTTACCCTAAGTCCAAGGCAAACGTGTGGCCACTCCTGAACAGGGCAAAGTGATTTAGTGATAGCTGAAACAGCTAAGGCTGAGGTTCTCAATGCCTTCTTTGCCTTCTGCCCACAACTGCTCTTTGAAGGAAAGAAACAGCACATTTGCACCTCTGAGGCAGTGAGAAGACAGACAATTCTCACCTAAGCTGCTGGAGCTCCTCCTGGTAGAAAATACTTTCTTGCTTCAGCTGTTCTTGGAGACGGTGCTGTTTATCTGCATCTTGCCGATATTCCTGCAGTTGTTCCTTTAAGCGAGAATTTTCAGCTGATTCTACCCCGACTAGTATGTATTGCTGCTGCAGATTCTTCAGCTCTCTTACCTTTAATTAAAGGGAAATATCAGAGTGTGTGACAACTGAGCAAGCAGCTAGGTTTATTACTTTAAAGTGTTTAAGAGCATTTCTCACTGTGGCCATCTGGAGAAAAAGTCACATTCAGATGACAGAGAAACTAGAAATTGAATCGGTGATTACAACAGTCTACTAAAAACTGCTCAGAAAAAAAACCTCAGAGAATTCTATTGTTAATGAGAGTAGTGAGTTTTGAGACCTTCCATGAAGATTTGACATACAGTAACAAAAAGATGCCAGACTACAGTATTAATTCCCTTATTCAGAGGAAGACAAAGTGAGACAGAAGGAGCTGGGTAAGAATAACTCCTGAAGTTGATACTTGCTGTAAACCAGGGAACTAAGGAACTAAAATCCTTTTGACAGTCTACTCAGACTGGAATTAGAAATAAGTTGTCATTACACATCCATCACTGCAATCAGTTTTTGAAGACAAGACAACGTGATTGACTCTGGAGACAGTCAGTAGACCCCTCTACTGAGGATCTATCTTAGTATTAGCACCGCTACACAGATATGCAAGTTCAAAAAAACAGCAGTAGAGGAGACATAAATCTACAAATAACTGAGATAAAAAACGGACAAGACGGAAGATGTGTTTAAGACAGTATCACAAAGTCTGTTGTGAATTCACAGAAGGGAAAACTAAGACAAAGTGACAGTGGAAAGCGATTGTAAAAGTCTGACCAGCAACTAGAACTCTGAAACTTGCTGAGCTGCGTTGTGCCAGAGACTACAAAGAAACACATTATGTATGCAAGCAAGGATGTCAAAATGAAGCTGCAATGCCTTGTACCTGTCTTGACAATCCGCTGCCAAGAGGAGAAACAGACCCAAGTCTGCTCTAGTCTCTTCTAGAAATCTAAGACAAATCAAATGCACAAGCTTCCACAGTTGTGGACTAAGCAGGTTAACAGGGAACCCATATCTTATTTCTATGATTCCATATTTTAAATCAAGCTAACAAGAAAAACCACACTCCAAAATTAACAATGAAATCACAGCTTCCGTATGTCAGAGAAGATAACATAGATGGCACATACTAAATCCATGGGATCTGATGGAATGCGCCCACAAGTGCTAAGGTCATTGGGAGGCAACTCAATTACCTTTGAAAGGTCATGGTGACTGGGAGAGGTTCCTGAAGACTGGAAGAAAGCAAATGTCATCCCTACCTACAAAAAGGGCGAGGAACTGGGGAACTGCAGGCTGGTCAGCCTCATCTCCATCCCTGGGAAGGTGATGGAGCAACTAATTACAGAAACCATTTCCAGATACATGAAAAAACAGGTTGCCCAGAGAAGTGGAATATTTACCAATAGAGACATTAAAATCCAACTGGACACTGCCTTGGGCAACCTATTCCAGCTGACCTTGTTTGAGCAGGGGGGTTGGACTAGACCTCCAGAAGTCCCTTCCAACCTCAACTATTCTGTGATTCTGTGAAGACAATTATCTGTGTTTCACATTGCAAATACCAGATCTAAGTGTGCTGAATTTTAAGATTTGAAGATCCAAATCTCCTGTGGGGCTTTAAGTAAGAGCAGGAAGAGAGAACAAGGACTTACTACTCTGTCTCTGTCATTCTGCAAGGAGGACAGTGCCTTCTTAAGACTCTGCACTTCTGAAGGAATTGTGGAAGTGCTCCCTTCCGCTTGTTGCTTCACTTCTTCAACCTTACGTGTTTTGCCCAATTCATTCAGCAGATGGTCTCGCTCGTTCTGCAGGCTTGCCATAGCTTTGGAGAAAGATTTGACTTGGTTGGAAGAGCCTTCCAGTTCCGAAGACAAATGGAGAAGCTCATCATCTTTGGCTCTGAGCTTCTGATTAAGTTTCTCAATCTGGGCCAAGAGACCTCTTTCATCAGTGGCTTTCCGCAGTTCTGTCAGCTCAGACCGCACTGTATCTCGGTCCCTGGCAGTAGAATGTTGCTCCTCTTGTAGCTGAACCATCTGTTTCTGAAGATTCTGCACTAGACTCTTCTGTTCCTCTAAGTCTGCAGAGTATTTCTGTTTCAAAACATGAAGTTCTTCATTGGCCTGGTCTCGGCTATCCTGAAGAGAGCTCATGGACTTCCCAAAAGACTGAATTTGAGCTCTGAGATCTTTGTTTTCATCTGTGACTGCAAGAAATTTCTGTTCCATTTCCATCAAGTCCTGTGCCAATTCTGCTACTCTCTCTTCCGCTGTTTCTGTTTCATTCCTCATTATCCCTGCATCATGATGTAGGTGCTTCAGTTCCTTTCGAAGCCTGTCCTCAGCCTCTCCCACTCTCTTGGCTGCATCCCTTTGAACACATACTAGCTCCCCCTCAAGTTCTGTTATCCTTTCCTGTGAGAGGGAAAGCTTATGACTCAGTTCTTGTGCCTCTTCCTCTCGGGCCCTTAGCTGTGCTTGACACTCCATGATAGGACCCCCGTCACGTAATGCTGTCATCTCACTCTGCACACGAGACAGAGAGGACGTAAGGGTTTCAATCTCTTGAGACATACTGACTTTATCCTCTCTCAAGGCTTCCATGCACTTCCTGAGATCATCCTGAGTATGCCTGGACTCCTTCAGCTGTGTTTCTATGATTGCCTTCTCCTTTTCCAGAGTTTGGATCCGCTGAAGCTGTGTTTTGAGAAGTTGTTTCTGTTGGGAGTCCTTTATTGAAATCACTTGGTTCAGGTCTTCTCTATACCGCACCAACTCTGCATTCAGCTTGGCATTCTCAGAGTTGAGGTCATCCATCTGGCTATGAAAACTCCTGATTTCTTCCTTGAGCTTATTGTTTTCAGCAGCAGCCTCTTGAATTAACTGGTCTTTTTCCAAGATTACAACAAGATGACGTTCCTCAAGTTGCTTGTAGTCTCTCAGTATGCGGTCTCTGTCATCTTGCAAAGATGACATGGACTTTGTGAAGGAGTCCAGCTGTGCCTTCTGCTGCTTACTTTCTTCTCTGCTTATCTTCATCTTTTCAGTGAGACGATCAAGTTTGTCAAGAAATTTGTTCTTCTCATTTTCCAAGGCTTTTTTATCTTCTTCCTCCTTACTTAGCCTATGCTCCAACTCTTTCATCTCTTCAGAATGTTGCTGCTGTAATTCAGATAGAGCAGCCATAACTGCTTCTTCCTTGGCAGATAACAAACTAATGATCTTTTGATCCTTGGCACTAGTTTCTTCATGCAGCTTATTTGTTAGGTCCTTGGAAGCTTGCAGATCAGCCTCAAGCTGTTCATAGCTGAATTTAAAATTCTGGATAGTGGTCTCTTGTTGTTTGACCACACTCCCCAGCTTTTCTCTGACCATTTCACATTTGGTGAAGGAATTCTGTAAGTCAGCAAGCTGGTCTCTCAGGCTGCTGATTTCTGACTCCAGTTTCTGCTGTTCATTCTGAGACTTGCTGTACAGTTTCTGAGACCCTTCAAGCTGCATCAGAAGCTCCTTTTTTTCCTCTTGCAACATTTCACATGTCTTTTGATGATGCTGAATCTCCTTCCTGGATTCAGACTCCCAGTCTTTCTTGTTGCGTTCCAGCCTGAAAACAGAGAAGAGAAAGTCAGTCACAAATCAATGAAGTATCACAGTATCCAAAACCACAGTAATAGTTTTCATTGATTATACTAATTTAGAAAAGCCACAAAATTAGTTTTACTTTAAGAAAGCAAGCTAGAAATATCCAGATGATTAGTTTTCCCTCAATTTAAAATTCAAGGCATCTTTTAAAGTTCTGACTGCACTACTGTCTGAAGGGGGTGGTGCTGGGGGAATATTTTTTAAAAGTTGTCCAATGAGATAAATCTTTCTGTCAATATTGAAAAAATGGAGGAGGTTAAGCATTGAATGTTATCACCTCCTTTTCATTAAAATAATTCCTTCTCTCACCCTTTGTAGCTAAAAAAAAAAAAAAAAAAAAAAAATCAGTGAAATCACTGTTCTCATATGCTTGATGTTCATTTTATGTTCTAGCATGCAAAGATATAGCATTTTGATCACAAACATTATTTTTTACTCATGTAAGAACAGTTTGGTTTTGGAAATTCCCAGATCTACATTTTGGTACGTTTCCATAGCTTCATCTTTCCATCAAAATCTATTTTGGGATTAAATTGGAATTATGTATCCCAATGTTCTCTTGACATGCCAAGTTTAATCTCTGAATGCAACAACTCTATGCAAAGAAATCTATTTCAAATTTCAGATTAATAAAGACTGTAGATAGTACTCAGATGGCTACTGCTTGTCACAGAGAACAGATTTAACACGAGTACTCTAATGATGAGAAGGAATATTTTACAGTGTTGATCTCCTTGTGCAGACAAGTACATAGTAACTCCCAGCAACATAACTCCAAACCTCTTTTCTATCCAAACATAAGCAAACCAGGAGATGAGCCTTATGTTTATGGCTTTATTAGGAAGACTAATTCTGCTCTCCGTCTTAGGCATTCATTAGTTTTTCCAATCACATGTCACATTTAGCATATTTACATACTCACAATTCTTTCTTTCTGGTATACTGCAAAAGGAAAGGGGAATCCTACCTCACCTCTGGCTGCTGCCTTGTCAAAAGGAAATACAAGAATACCAGCTGAGTCATTATCATCTTCTTTACCTGAATATATGAGTCTGAAGTTCTTCCACACGTATGGTCATGTGCTTCATCTGGTCCTTTAGCACAACACAAGTTTCCTCTTTTGAACGTATTTCTTCTTCCTTCTTTTGAATAGTTTCAGTGAATTTCTTCTCCCATGTTTTTGATTCACCTATTACTCTATCCCTGTCATCCTGAAGGGAAGACATGCTCCTGGTGAAGGCTGCAAGCTGGGCTAGTGTTTTGTTTAGGCTGCCTTCCAATTGCTCAGCTTCTTGATCCTTTGTCTTCAAGGAGTCTTGAAGATTGCCAACAGCTGTTTCCATACGGTCTTTCTCCCTCTGCAAAGTTGCCAGCTTTTCTTCCAGGTTTTTAATTTCCTTTGAGTGCTTATCTTTTTCCTGTTCCAGTCTTCTCTCAAAGTCCTCATCTTTTTTCTTCATTTGAATTTTAATATTCTCTTTGTTTGCCTGCAACTCTTCTTTCACTTTGACACTCTCTGCTAGAACCCTTGCTGCCTCACTCTGGGTGTCATCCAATACTACTCTGCAGAGAGCAAGCTCTGCTTGGGCTTTCTTGGTGTCTTCAACTGCTTTAGCTAAAGTCTCTTTGGCTGCATCTACCTCTTTCTGAGACTCACTCTGCAGAAATTCCAGAGCTTTAACAGTTCTTTCTAAACTACTGTTCTTTTCCTGGCTTTTAATACAGTCCTTCTGCAGCTGCTTAATCTCCTGCTGTTTCTGCTTCAGCAGTTCCTGAAGCTCCTTTACATGTGTGCTGCTGTCTGCCCTCCAACTACATTTTAGCTTTTCTACAAACTCCTTTTGCTTTTCTGAACTTTCTTTACTTTTCACCTTTGCCATCTGACATTTCTCCTCCTCAAGTTCATGCATCATTCTCTGCAAACTCTGAAGCTCATGTTTTAGTTGCTCATTTTTGATCTGGAAGTCTGTTGCATCTTGCTGATAGTTTCCAATACTCCCATTAAGTTCTGCCAGCTGATTCATGAGCCTTTCTTCCAAATCATCCTTCTCAGCCTCTAGTGTGTCCTTCAGTTCTGTCATCCTGACAAGGTCATCTTTGGTTTTTTGGACTGTTTGTTCCATCTTTGCTACTGTGTCCTGAAGAGCATTCAATTCATGGACTTTATCTTCCATTTGGGTCTCTAAAGCCCTTTTCTCACCTGCTAAAGTCTCAACACACATGCGGATGTCACCCAGCTGTTGCTCTGAAGCCCTCCTATTACTTTCTAGTTCTGTGATTCGCTTTGTGAGCTCAGCTATCTGCTGTATATAGGTACCAAGGTCTTCACAAGGGCTACTACCTTTAAATGCTTTTTGTTCCAGCTCTGCAGTAGGAGACTCTGGTCTAAAACTTATGTCCACTTGGTTTTCAGTCCTCTCCATTGGTGGTGGTGCGGCAACTGCCTGATTTGCTTCTTCCCCTGTTGTCTTCTGAGCAACATACCTGTCTACCAGTTCTCTGCTTTCCTTAAGCTTAGATTTTGTTAACTGCAAATGACACTTTAAGTCTGTGATCTCTTGATTAAGAGACTCCTTTTCAGCCATTACTGTCTCAAGCTGAGTAGAAAGAGACTGGTAATCCCTTCTAGAGCTCTCCAGATCTTCTTTCAGGCTAGTATTTGTAAAGACATCTTCAGTCCTGTGCAGCTCTCCATGTGTAAAACGCATTTCTGCTCTAAGCTTCTCATTCTCCTCCTCTAGTTCCAGGATCTTTTGTTGCTTTGATTTTGCAAATTTCCTCATTTTCTCCTTCATTCCATCAATTTCCTGTCCAGCTTCCTGTAGCTGCTTATCTATTTCCTCTTTTTTTGCTTCAACACTTTTCAGCTTAATGAAAATTTCCTGCTTTTCCTGCCTAACAGTTTCCAAAACACGCTGAATCCGCTCAGCCTCATTACTCACATTCTCGTATGACTGCAGGAGAGTTTCATATTCTTTTTGAAGCTCCCTGTATTTCTCATGCCACTCAGAACTCTCAGCAGCTTGAAAGCATTTCAAGGATTCGATCTCCTTCTCCAGCTTCTCCTTCTCTAGAACAACCCTATCTAGAGTAAATGTCAGGTTTTTACAGCATCCATCAAGATTCTGATTTTCTGTAAGTACTTTATCGACTTCTGCAATAAGTTTTTCTCGCTCTTCAGTGAGGCGTGCTAACTTTTCTGTTAAAGTATCTGTTTCTTTAACATGGCCACATATTTGGCTTTCCATATTTGTCAACTTGACACAAAGGTCTTCAATAGTAGTTTTAGCATTAGCCAGCTCCTCTTTTAGAGATTTGCTCTCCTTTAGCGCCTCTTTTCTAGAGATAAGTGCAGCTTGCAACTTTCTCTGCATTTGATTCTTCTGTTTAGCTGCTTCTGCACCCTCATCTTGCTTCTCCTGAATTTCAAGCAACTCTGTTTGCAGTCGCTTGCTTTGTTCCTCATGTACCTGAGCTTGAGTTTCCAACTGACTACATAGTCTCTTGACTGAATTCTCTTTTTCCAGCAACTGTGCCTGCACATTATTGAGAGCTTCACTTTTCTCCCTTAACTGCAAGTTAAGAAACTCCATTTCTTCATCCTTTTGGTGCATAAGTGTTTTCAGGTCTTCCAGACTGCCCTCTCTAGAAATTTTTGCTCGACTCTCCTCCAATTCTGTCTGAAGACTTACTGCCTTAGCTTCAGCTTGGTCAGAGGTTCTCTTCAGCCCTTCTATCTCCAGAAACAGCTGTGCTATATGCTCTTGCAAATGAAAGACTAATTCTGATTTGCAAGCAAGTTCACTTTGCATATGGCTAACATTATATTCCAATTCCTCTTTCTCCATCTGCAATTTTTCAAGTTTTTTCTCAAACTCTTCCCCAGAAACATCTGCAACTTGTACAAGCTTGTTATTTGTTGTATTTTCTGCTTCCATGCATGAAGAATCCAACCCACCTTGATTCCCAAGAACACTCTCCGTTGATCCTTTCTGTTCTTGGAGCTGCCTGAGCTGAGCTTGGATGCTCTCCTTCTCTTTGCTTTGCTTATCAAATTGTTCTTGTAGGATGTTGTAATCATCTTTGTGCTGTTTCAGCTGTTCTCTGTGATGCCTGTCTTTTTCTTGAGCCTTTTTTATAGTGTCTTTGCGAGATAACAGGGCTTCCTGAAGTTTTTTTTGAAGTTGTTCTTTTTCTTGTTCAAGAGTTGAAATCCTCTCTTTCAGAGCAGACTTTTGGTTTTCTTCGAGATCTGTAGCTGCTGAACTACTTTCTTTCTTTTCTTCATAATCTTTTGGGCTTTTATTGGTTTCAGTTACTTTGTCAGCAGTTGGCTGACTCTCCATGATTTCGTCTCTACTTGAAACAATGTTTGTCTTACCTTGCAAACTTTGCCTCATTTCCTCAATCACTGCCTGCAATTGTGCTTCAGTAGTTTCTTTATCCAGCAGGTCCTTCCGGATGCTCTGCAACTCAGATTCCTTTTCAGAAAGCAGTTGTATTAGATACTCCTCACTGGGCTGGCTTTCAAGTTTCCCTTGTCTGCTTATCATGCTTGTCATATTTTCTTCCCCTTCAGCTTCTTGAGCCACTGAGGTTTCTGATTCATGTTCTCTTCTCAATTCTACTAATTCATTCTCCAATTTGCTAACCTTCTTCAGAAGCTCCTTCCTGTTAACAAGTGCTGCTTGCAGCTTCCGCTTTACTTGCTCGTTTTCTTTTTTCAGAAGTTCAAGTTTATTTACTAATACCTCACTTTCTTTATGTGCTGCATCTGTCTCATACTGCTGCTCAGATGCCTCACATTTCAGGTATATATGATTTGCTTCAATGTTTTGGTCTTTTTCTTCCTGGGCTTTTAATAATAGACTTGTTTGCTCTTTAAGACTCTTCAGCTCATTTCCTAGAGAAAATTTCTCTTCATTCAGCAGGACCATTTTCTCAGACATGCTGACACTGATCTCTGTCATCTGTTGGTCTTTCTCCAGTAAGGTTTGTTGCAGGCTCTCTATAGACCTGGTGTGTTCAGCAACAAGCTGTTCTAGGCTTGCTGCTTCGTGTCTCTTTGAGGCTAAGTTTTGAGAAAGCTCTTCTATCTCAGCTGTATTCTTCCTCAAGAGTTGTTCCAGATCAAGTACTTCACACTCCTTCTTCTTGATTTGGCTTCTCAGATCTTTTAGTTGCATGTCCTGGTCAGAAAGCTGAAATTGTGCTTCATCCAAGTCTTTTTGCAAAGCTTCGATTTTTATCTCCTTGGATTTAAATTCATTTTTAAGGCTCTGGATTTGTTCTCTCAGAAGACTGCTTTCACTGTCCGACAGTCTCTGCTTTTCTGAAAGAGCTAAATTTTCCTCAAGTTGCTTCAGTTGCTTTTTCAGTTCTGTTATGGTAGAAAGTTCCTTCATCTGACACAGGAGCTGATCACGTTCTTCAGTCAAAACACAAAATGCACTGTCAGAATCCTCTATTTTTTTTCTGTATTCCTCAGCCAACTGGCTTAGCCTATTTATTTCTGCACCTTTTTCTCCTAGATCTTTCTTATAGGATTCTTCTGATTTCTGCAGAATTACTTGCAGTTCTATAATTTGGTTTTGTAACTTTATCAGTTCTTGAGATTCAGAGGTGCCAGGCTCTGGATCTGCTGTAGAGACTTCCTGCATTGCCTCCATCTCCCCTCTGCAGGGGACAGTGGTCCCCTGGGGCACTTCCCGAAGACTGATTCTGTTTTCCTGAAGCACACCAATTTGCTGCATTTCTATTTCTCTCAGTAATGAGCTACTGCCCAATTCATTTTGTGTATCTGAAGCCTTTTGCTCTTCCCTCTCAAGAAACCATATCTGGGAATTATCTTCCAGCTGATTAGCTGCTTCTCCTGTTTGGTTACCTGTAGAAGTTTGGCCGTTTGGGCCCTTTAGCTGCCTTTTCAGAAAAGTTATTTCTTCTTGGGCTTCTTTTAGTTCCAGCAGCAAAACTGACAGCTCCTTCTGTTTCTCTGCAGCAAGATATTCTAGAATTCCAGGCGGACAACTTTCCTCAGTAAACTCCTCGCTTCCATTGGGAAAGCCATCTGCTCTTGCCTAAAAGAAAATAATAGGTTTCAATTTTCCTTTGAATCCTGGGAAAGGGTCACTTTTGGAAGTATCTGCTTTCCACATTTTGTACTGTAAGGATACCCTTTCTTCAGCTGGCTATTGCAATAAACAGTAGCCTCATTAATTACAGGAGGACTCCTCAGGTCATTTCTGTTCATTTCAGTTTCTGAAGTTGCAGCATGAATGATTCTGGCTTTAGGATTAGACCATACATGTAACTTCCTATTCCCTTATTTCCCATTCTCTCTTGATTACAAGATAGTACGATTCTGAAATGTTTCAGTTCTCCTGCGATTCTCACAAGCCCTCCAGTGTACTTATCCAGCCGCACTTTCCTGGCATCCTATCCATAGTCTCTGAATGAGGAGGTTTTGTCCCCTATTCTATCTGTCCATTTAACACAGCAAAGAAACAGTGTAGAAGCCCATATTCCAGTCTGTGTCCATCTCCAAAGTGACAGCACTAGACAAAGCATCTGGACCAAAGCGCTTGGCTTTTTCCAAATAACTGTCTTAAGGTTTCCTCCCACCCCCAAAAACAGATTACAAAAGAAAAGCAGTCACAAATCGTTCCCAGAAAGCATGGATCAGCAGCCCACAAATAAGTCAACATCTTATGTCTTAAAGGCTGTCTGTTCATCAGTTTGGAGGGCAGAAACAATTTATGGGGAACCATTAAAAGACAGCTATCTCTTAAAGCCTGTTGCAGAGTTGCAACAACCACTTTAAGTTACAGGATGTTAAAAAAACAACTTTGGGGCTTTTAAACTAAATTAAAAGTTTTCATATCCACAGATGCATACAATACTGAGAGGAAAAAAAGTTCTAGACTAAATTTGTACCTCAGAGAGCACCGAAGTGTCGTCAAAAGGCTTTTGCACTTCAGAATTCACCAGCTTTCCTGACACACCTAGTGATAAAAGGTACACTTGTCACCATCAGCATAAGGAGTTGCATGTAAAGTCAGCAGGTAAGTGGAGAGACAATATATGGGACTGGAGCTTCTCTAGTTTCCAAGGTGAGAAAGAAAAACAACAAAAAAAGTTTGAGCCTATGCATTTTATGCATTGCACCTAGACATCCCCAATAGCTCTTCACATGCAAAACCTCCTGCATTTGCTGCATGCCGACATCCCCTAAGTCTACACTATATCTAACCTCTACGGAAGAATGAAGAGGCAAAGAGACAAGTGAACTAGGTAGCAGGTTGTTTTGGTTTGGTTTTGTTTTTGGTTTTTTTTTTTTTTTTTCTAATAATTTGGGGGCAGGGGTGGTGGTGGTAATTCCAGACACAAAAAGAAATTTACTAGCTTGTGGAGAGGAACCCAATTCTTCATCTTATCTTAACTCTCTTCTGTGTCTTACACATCAGCCTTTGCATCTACAAACACACTCTCCTTCCAATCCTTCTCTCTTTCTCATCTTAGGAACCACTTCTTTCTTCTCTTCTGATATATCCTATCTGTCCCACATTAGAATGTTCTCTCCTACGTCATGTGCACCCTTTCGATCTCCTGTACATCTTCAGATTCTGACCTCAAAGCTCCTCTTTCCAAATCACCTTAGATTTGACCCAGAGACTTCTCAAATTTCAACAATTTTCTTGTCACATGCCTTATTCTGTATCCTCACCTGTAGAACAGCAGTCTACATAAGAGGCTGGAGCTTCCAGAGTCTGCAAGTCTTGCAATTTCACCTCAGGTCCAACATTCTTATTCTATTGGTTGAAGAAAAAATACTTGGTTTTGAGCCATGATCTTTGCATTAGAAGACAGCTATCTTAGCTGCCTGCTGCTCTGCCATGCTTTAAGTAAAAACTATCAGTCCAAACTTTAGACACAACTCTGATGCCTAATGAAAAAGTAAAAAAAAAATAGATTGGTTTTGATATTAAGCAAGAGACTAAGACATATCTCAGCAGATTAGGATATCAATGAATGCAATGATTCTAACAACTTCTTTCCCACCTTGAGATGCTTCCTCTTCTGTCTTCACTGCTTCAAAGGGACTAACTACAGATTCATAACCTTTCACCGAACCACCCAAGCAGAGAAGGCGAGAAGTCATGTGCTGGTCACTGTATGCCTCACTACTGCAGCAGATAAAGAATGTGCAGTCTTCCCAGGAAAGTTACACTAGGCCCTACCACACAGACAAACAAACCACCCCACAACAATCTACTAACTGCTATAGGTCTCCCGCTTCTCTGTCAGACAGGACTGAACCTGACTGTTGAAGAAGATGGAACACATCAGAAAGAGAGAAGAGATTTTGCTATTTCACAGCAGTCCTTTTTGCCCACACACAGATGCTGAATAAAGCCCAGGAAATTGGTTAGTTTGCTGTTGACATCCATACAAGAACTAAGACTTCATCTACTAATTTCTTAAGTCCACTTATAAGTTAACATGCACCTAAAATTAATGCCAATATTTCTGGCTAGTTCCCAACACATGTTGTCCATCACCTCAAGAAACAACTGGCACTGTTAGTACTACTGTTGTGGAAGAAGGTTTGAACTAGAGTACAAAGAGACTATGAGTCAGAACTAAGTGTCTCTTAAAAAAGCTACTCTTTCCCATCCCCAAAAAAGCAAGTAAAAAACCCCCAACCCAACAATTTAAAGACTGAAAACAAAATGAAGTGTTCAGAATTAACATTTTCTGTAGCTACCTAAACGTAAGTACAGGGCACTAACGAGTCTCACAATCATAAGGTAACAATCTCCAGCCCCAAGTTCTAGAGCACTTTGCCTTTGCAAGCTCCAAGCACTGAAATGGAATGTATAGCATGCATCCAAGTAACTCTCTGTTGGAGAGGAATGTATTAGACAAAACACATCATCATCTTCTTCCCCCTCCTGGCAGGTTGGAACAGTGTGGAGCAGCCTGGAAAGAGCCCAGACCTTGCTCTAAGCTAACAAACAATTCTACAACAAATTCTTAGTACAGATATACAGAGGCAGTCATCTCCATCACCTTGCTGACCGAGTATAAAGCAAAGCAGCAGGTATCTAATCCTGCACTCTTCTCACCAATAGACTGACTGCAGTTGTACCTGCAGTTGTTCACAGTGAAAGAGTGTAAGGATAGAATCTACTTGTCTTCCACCTAACAAGGAGAACACAGCTTCCTCCAGTCAGTCTGCCAGATCTCCATCAGGGCAGGGGGAATGAATAGGGTTGGTTTGAAAGGCATCCTATAATGACAGCTGGGCCTTTGGAATTGTATTTCCTGAGTCTTGCCCCAGTTTAGCCTATGGTTTTGCTGAAGAACTAACTCACAAGAGGCAGAAAATAGCACAAATATGGATTGGGTGGATGACGGACACAAGAATTCCACACAGCCAGCAAAGGGAAATACAGCCTGATAAGAACACAGTACAAGCAGTATTTGGAAGCTATTTCTGTCTTTCACCATTAATCCAGTTAATAATAACCTTCCAAAGAGGATTATTAAAAAAGACCATAACAGCTTAGCTGTTTTAAGGCCAGTCCTTGACCTATTTTAGTTTTAGCTTATTTCAGCTACTTAATCATTACCTGCTTTACATTTTCTGCGACCACCACAGCTTCCTGCTGAGGCTCCTGGAGAACAAGTTGCAAGTGTGGTATTTCTGAAATATTCAAACACAAACAATTTCTTTGAAAATTAAAACTCTAATTTAGAAAGTAACAGGATATTCTTCCAGGAGCTTTAGAGAACAGGGCACATGACTGTTAGTAACACTTATATAGTGGAGATATCTAACATTGTCATTGGATAATGTATTTTCTTTTTTTTTTTTAAGAGGCAAACCACCAAAACAACATGCTGTTTTAAGCACCTTTTAGAAAAGAACAAATGTTGTTATACAGACTAAAATTAAAGGACAGCTGATAGTTTCAAGTTTTAAGAAACATTTTATAAAGGAGGGAAGAGAAGGAAATATTGTAGCAAAATGTTTCAATTTTCATTTGGATAAAAATGAAATGAGAAATTGTTAAAATTAGAGAAGAATAAAACACTCAAAGGCTACGGTCCAAGTCAAGATTGGTACAAGAATTGAGCTGCTGTTTGACTCAGAATAGTTTTGTAGAATTATAGAATCATTTAGGTTGGAAAAGACCCTTAAGATTACCAAGTCCAACCATTAACCTAACACTGCCAAGTCCACCACTAAGCCATGGTCCCAAGTGCCACATCTACATGTCTTTTAAATGCCTCCAGGCATGGTGACTCAACCACTTCCCTGAGCAGCCTGTGCCAGTGCTTGGCAACCCTTTTGGTAAAGAAATTGTTCCTAATATCCAATCTAAACCTCCCCTGGCACAACTTGAGGCCGTTTCCTCTCGTCCTATCCCTTGTTACTTAGGAGAAGAAACTGATCCCCACCTCGCTACAACCTCCTTTCAGGTAGTTGTAGAGAGCGATAAGGTCTCCTCTCAGCCTCCTTTTCTCCAGGCTAAACAATCCCAGTTCCCTCAGCCGCTCCTCATAAGACTTGTGCTCCAGACCCCTCACCAGCTTCGTTGCCCTTCTCTGGAGACGCTCCAGCACCTCAATGTCTCTCTTGTACTGAGGGGCCCAAAACTGAAGACAGTATTCGAGGTGCGGCCTCACCAGTGCCGAGTACAGGGGGATGATCACTTCCCTGCTCCTGCTGGCCACACTAATTCTGACACAAGCCAGGATGCCGTTGGCCTTCTTGGCCACCTGGGCACACTGCCAGCTCATACGCAGCCAGCTGTCGACCAGCACCCCCGGGTCCTTTCCCACCGGGCAGCTTTCCAGCCACTCTTCCCCAAGCCTGTAGCATTGCATGGGTTTGTTCTGACCCAAATGCAAGACCCAGCACTCAGCCTTGTTGAATCTCATACAACTGGCCTCAGCCCATCGATCCAGCCTGTCCAGATCCCTCTGGAGAGCCTTCCCACCCTCAAGCAGATCAACAGTCCTGCTGAACTTGGTGTCGTCTGCAGAGTTACTGAAGGTGCATTTGATCCCCTTGTCCAGATCACTGATAAAGATATTAAAGACAACTGGCCCCAGTACTGAGCCCTGGGGAACACCACTTGTGACCGGCCACCAACTGGATTTAACCCCAATCACCACAACTCTTTGGGCCCAGCCATCCAGCCAGTTTTTTACCCAGTGAAGAGTACACCTGTCCAAGCCATGAGCAGCCAGTTTCTCCAGGAGAATGCTGTGGGAGACGGCGTCAAAGGCTTAACTAAAGTCTAGGCAGACAACATCCACAGTCTTTCCCTCATCCACTAAGCGGGTCACCTTGTCATAGAAGGAGATCAGGTTGGGCAAGCAGGACCTGCCTTTCATAAACCCGTGCTGACTGGGCCTGATCACCTGGTTGTCCTGTGTGTGCCGCATGATGGCACTCAAGATGATCTGCTCCGTAACCTTCCCCAGCACCGAGGTCAGGCTGACAGGCCCGTAGTTCCCCAGATTCTCCTTCTGGCCCTTCTTGTAGATGGGTGTCACATTTTGCTAACCTCCGGTCAACTGGGATCTCCCCAGTTAGCCAGGACTCCTGGTAAACAATTGAAAGTGGCTTGGTGAGAACTTCTGCCAGCTCCCTCAGTACCCTTGGGTGGATCCCATTCCGCCCCACAGACGTGTTTGTCCAAGTGGTGCAGTAGGTGGCAGAGTCCACAGTGAAGTTTGGAGAACACAGCACAATGGGGGAAAACAGCTGATACCCTTGCTGGCAGGGCTGCCATTTACAGCAACCTAGACAGGCTAGAAGAATGGGGCAACAGGAACCTCATGAAATTCAGCAAGGAAAAACGTAAAGTTCCACCCCAGGAATGCAGGCTAGGGACCAGCTCTGCAAGACAGGTTGAAGATGATCTCCTAGACATTAGGCTAAACATCAGCCAGCAAGTGTGCCTGGCAGCAAACAAGGTCAACAGCATCCTAGACTGTATCAATAGCAGTCTAGCCAGCAGATCAAAGATATTATCCTCTTCTACTGGGCACTCATTAGACTGCATTTCAAGTACTGCATTCAGTTTTGGACCCACAATATAGGAAAGACATTGATCATCTGAAGCAAGTTCAGCGGAAGACCACCAAGATGGTCACAGGGCTGGAGCACTTGCCCTATGTGAAGAGGCTGAGGGAACAAGGCTTTCTTACCCTGGAGAATAGAAGGCTTTGGGGAGACCTAAAAGCAGCCTTCCAACTATGAAGAGGTTATTGAGAAGACAGAGCCAGGCTTTTTACAATGGTGTAAGGCAGGAGGACGAAAGACAACACACATATACTGAAACAAAATGGGTTCCAACTGGATGTAATGAAGACCTTTTTTTGCCATGAGGACAGTCAAGTGTCATAACAGGCTGCCCAGGGAGGTTGTGCAGTCACCGTCATTGGAGGTTTTCAAGACCTGACTGGATAAAGACTTGAGCAACCCAGTCTGATCTCACAGTTGATCCTGCTTCTAGGAGGAAGCTGCACTAAAATCTGCCTTTAATCCCTTCCAACGTAAATTACCCTGTGACTCATCTCAGTTCTAGCTAATTCTATTAGAGATGATGCCTCAGCCTTTTAGTATAAGAGCCAGTAAAACAACTTATACGTCTGTCTTCCCCAGAAATATAAACCTACCTAGAAGCATTAAAAAACAGCCCCCACTTTTCTGAACGCGTAACTATCAATGATAGATATGAAACATATGTTAATATATATGCAAAATAAAATTCAGGATCAAGTTAAACAGCTCTGTTAGAATTGTCTCTCTGATAAGAATTTTTGTACTTTCCAATTCTGAGTATGCAGAGAGAACATAGCATTAACATATGATATAAGGTTTTCTTTTGTGCCCCTTTAAACTCTTTTTTATATACAATCGACTATACAAAATGGTATTTGCTAAGCTAAAAGTATTATGTATTTTGAGGAGGTTCAGATTAATTGTTGTTGTGAATTCTAACATCTGAAAAGCAGTCTGTCCGTTTTCTGTGATAACAGCTTTCCTTTATCAATTCATACCATACTATAGTCTTTGAACAACGTTTTCTTCCACTAAGTGAACTAGGGAAAGCCTTATATCTAATGTTAAATTATCTGTACATTGACTCTGAAAAGCAATCTCTAGCTCTCAGTCCAGATGTTTGCTTTCTTTGAAATTGGCTGAACTTCATAGGCTTTTCCTGAAGATGACACAATCATAGAATCATTTAGGTTGGAAAAGACCCTTCAGATCATCAAGTCCAACTGTTAACCTAATTCTTGTCTATCTTCTTAGTGTAGAGGGCAAAGTAAAAAAAGATAAACCCAAAGGTCTCTTATGTAGCAGGAGGAGAGACATTCAATCACTCAAAGAGCTGCTTCAAGAGAATTTTAAGGAATCCATGTGACTAGTAAAGAAAGCGACAAATATAATGGTATAACGTACTGCTAAGCCCATGAAAATTAAAAGACCGTACAAAGATTTCAAAAGTGCTTATATTTTAGAAAATGATAGTTAAGTAGTTTGGAAGCATTTGTTGAGGTCTGCTTAGCAAATCAAAATACAAGGTAACTATATGTAAATCCTTATTTCATTCTACTCAAGTTAGGATTGGAGTACTGTGGGCAGTTTTAGGCATCACACTTTAAATAAGACCAACAAATTAGAAAGTCATCAGGAGATCAAGAGGAGTATAAAAGTATTTCGAACTGTCCTGGTTTCAGCTGGGATAGAGTTAATTTTCTTTCTAGTAGCTGGTATAGTGTCATGTTTTGGATTTAGTATGAGAAGAATGTGGATAACACACCGATGTTTTCAGTTGTTGCTGAGTAGTGTTTATACTAAGTCAAGGATTTTTCAGCTTCTCACGCCCAGCCAGCAAGATGGCTGGAGGGGCACAAGGAGTTGGGAGAGGACACAGCCAGGACAGCTGACCCAAACTGGCCAAAGGGATATTCCATACCACGTGACGTCATGCCCAGTATATAAACTGGGGGGAGTTGGCCTGGAGGGGAGATCGCTGCTCGGGAACTAACTGGGCATCGGTTGGCGAGTGGCAAGCAACTGTATTGTGCATCACTTGTTTTGTATATTCCAATCCTTTTATTATTATTATTATTATTGTCATTTTATTATTGCTATTATTATAATTATTATTTTCTTCCTTTCTATCCTATTAAACTGTTGTTATCTCAACCCACGAGCTTTACCTCTTTTTTTCTGATTCTCTCCCCCATCCCACTGGGTGGGGGGGAAGTGAGTGAGTGGCTGCGTGGTGCTTAGTTCCCGGCTGCAGTTAAACCATTACAAAAACCTACAGAGGAGGTTTGAAAGATGATGATTTTTTTTTTGGTGTTTTTTTTTTTTGTTGTTGTTGTTTTTTTTTTTAAGAAATTACATCTCCCAGTGTTTAAAATGTTAAAAAATGTCAGTAACCAAGTGTTCAACACATGTACTGGAAACAGAATTACAACAAAAAAAGCTTGTTTTGAAGTAAACATTCAGGTAAACATGCATTGGGAAAGACTTTTTAAGTAACACGACAGTGAAGCTCTAAAAGTCACTGTATTTTTCAGGTGGAATTCCTTTCAGTGGAGGAAGGACCTGCTTTTTAAGAAAGCTGATGAAAGCCTTCCAGGTACATTTTGGATATACTCAATCTTAACTCAGGGCATGATATCAGATTAAAAGCTGGACTTCTCTAAGGCCTTTGATATGGTCCCCCCAACATTCTTACCACTAAATTGCAGTGACACAGGTTTGACGGATGGATTGTTAGATGGATAGGGAACTGGCTGGATGGCTGTGTGCAGAGTTACAGTCAATGGCTCAATGTCCAAGTGGAAACCAGTAATGAGTGGTGTCCCTCAAGGGTCCATACTGGGACCAATACTATTTACTATCTTCATTTGCAACATAGACAGTGGGATTGAGTGCACCCTCAGCAGGCTTGCGGATGACACCACACTGAGTGGTGCAGTTGATTTACTAGAGGGATGCCATCCAGAGGGACCTTGACATGCTTGAGAGGTGGGCCCGTGCGGACCTCATGAAGTTAAACAAGGCCAAGTGCAAGGTCCTGCACATGGGTTGGGGCAATCCCCAGCACAAATACAGGCCGGGTGATGAGTGGGTTGATAGCAGCCCTGTGGGGAAAGACTTGGGGGTATTGGTGGATGAAAAACTGAGTATGAGCCAGCAATGTGTGCTCACAGCCCAGAAAGCCAACTGTATCCTGGGCTGCATCACAAGAAGAGTGGCCAGCAGGCTGAGGGAGGTGATTCTTCCCCTCTACTCTGCTCTCGTGAGACCCCACCTGGAGTACTGCATTCAGCTCTGCGGCCCCCAACATAAGAAGGACATGGACCTGTTGGAGCGAGTCCAGAGGAGGGCCATGAAGATAATCAGAGGGCTGGAACACCTCCCTTATGAAGACAGGCTGAGAGAGTTGGGGTTGTTCAGCCTGGAGAAGAGAAGGCTCTGGGGAGACCTTATTGCAGCCTCCGAGTACCTAAAGGGGGTCTACAAGAAAGGTGGAGAGGGACTTTTTACAAGGGCATGTAGTGACAGGACAAGGGGTAAGGGCTTTAAACAAGTGCAAGGTCCTGCACCTGGGTTGGGGCAATCCCCAGTAGCAATACAGACTAGGGGGTGAATGGATCGAGAGCCAACCTGCAGAGAAGACCTGGGGATACTGATAAACAAAAAATTGGACAGGAGCTGGCAATGTGAGCTTGCAGCCAAGAAAGCCAATCATATCCTGGGCTGCATCAAAAGAAGCATGGGCAGCAGGTCGAGGGAGACGATTCTTGCCCTCTACTCTGCTCTTGTCAGACCCCACCTGGAGTACTGTGTCCAGTTCTGGGGTCCCCCAGTACAAGACAGACATGGATCTGTTAGAGTGAGTCCAGAGGAGGGCCACAAAAATGTTCAGAGGGCTGGAACATCTCTCCAATGAAGAAAGGCTGAGAGAGTAGAGGTTGGTCAGCCTGGAGAAGAGAAGGCTTCAGGGAGGCCTTATTGCAGCCTTTCAAGAGGGCTTCTTCTCTTTGGGTTGCCCAGAGAAGTTGTAGATGCTCCATCCCTGGAAGTGTTCAAGGTCAGGTGGGATGGGGCTCTGAGCAACCTGATCTAGTGAAGGATGTCCCTGCCCAGGGCAGGGGGGTTGGACTAGATGATCTTTGAAAGTCCCTTCCAACCCAAACCATTCTATGAGTCTGAATGATGTCTTGAACTCCATTAAAGACCTGCATTTCTGAGTTCATGGAAAAAAAAAAGAGAAGGGAGATGTTCTAGGACTGCAGGAATCTGGTTTATTGGTGATTATTCCCCCACCAGTATTCTTACGAAGAGGGTATAACTCTGAATGATCGGAAGCAAAAGGAATCTTATTTCTGCAAAAATCAAGACAGCCTATTGCCATAGCGCACCACACCCTAAAGTCAAAAAATGTGGGAACCCTCTTTTTGCACTATAATTCTGATAGAGTGGCGATATTACTGCTACCAGTCTACATGCCTAGACACTCAAAACCAAATTAATTGTCTTTTTTTTTAATGTGGCATATGTATGGGCCCTTTACTGTTTCAGCAAAAGCTATCAAAAATAATGCCTCCAGAAGCACCACCTGCAGATTGTCAGCATTTTGTATCAGGGAGGAGTTACTACTTCAGTTATATCTTGTTTTCCACAATCTAAGAATGTGCAAGTGCACAGTGTCCTGGAATACAAAATTTATTCTACCATCCTTAAGCATAACCAACATTAATGGAACAAAAAATCCAATAAACCAAAACTATTCTTTGAACTTAATATGCCCTATCACAATGAAGCTAACCTTGGCACCCTTTTCTGGAAAAGCCTGCAATCCCATATTACCATCCTTGCCTTCACCCTAGCTTTTTCATGTCTTCCCCACACTCTTTGCACCTATCACTATGG
This sequence comes from Aquila chrysaetos chrysaetos, assembly GCF_900496995.4. NCBI lineage: Eukaryota > Metazoa > Chordata > Aves > Accipitriformes > Accipitridae > Aquila > Aquila chrysaetos. The sequence goes on from NC_044008.1 coordinate 66,795, forward strand.
ATCATACATGCAGGAACATGAAGCAAGTGAACCATACAGGTAACAAGTTCTGCCCACTTTGTCTCATGGCCTAAACACCAACCATTGCTTCATATCACAAGACAACACCATGGAGGCAGGCCTATGATGCACAGCCCAGTCTTTCTAATAATTCCAGACAGTTTACTTATTTGTTTCTGTCAGTCTGTTCACTGTCTGAGATTCAAACAGTTCCTTTTCCCTTTAGAATTAAACTCCACTTTAACCACTGGAAAGAATTATATAGTATTTTTTAAGATCTTGGCAACAAAAGCATAATGAACCAGTAACCATGGGTATGTTTATTATCTAAAAATAGGCAAGAATAATTCTTAAATATTTGAAGAATATTAAAATAGGTAAGATAATCATACTACCTTCAGTCTTCTGTCTTTCCAAGTTTTCTGTGGGTAGGAGTGAAGTCCCATTCCTATCTTCCTGATCTATTATTTTTTCCTGTGAAGTTTTTCTATCCTGTTTAAACACAGGATGGAGGGGAGAAAGATAAATTTCAGTACAGTTTATAAACACACATTAGTCTTTGATCTTTCAGTTAAACTTTTAACAAATCAATTGGCAACTTTTAAATTACTCAAATTGACTCCTCTTTCCTGGCTTCCATAGTCATAACATGTCTGCCCATCAGCTGAGAGAACCCATAAAATCCTTTGTTAATACATCATAAAAAAGGACTTCCAAACATTCCATTCTGTTTCAGTTCCTTAACATACAAGAAAACTTCAGGAGACTCGTAAGAAAAGATTGTACCTGTTTCTTCAAGTCAGAGACCTGCACTACTGACTGGGATTTCAGCTCATTCTGATAGCAGACAAATTCTTCACATTTCTGTACAAGTTCATCTAATGGAGGGGAAAAAAGGAAGTTAAGGTGCGTTCTTGCCTTTTTTGCTGAAATATATCCAGTTTACACATATGCACAATAGTATATGAGATCCCTTATCTCTTAGTCACTGCTTCAGTTTTGAGCTGTAAAGGAGCTGGAAGAAAATCAATTTGAAAGAATAGCTTGAGGCAAGATCAATGTTATTAGTTCAAATACAAGCCTACAGAGAAAATGGTACACTTTGTTTTCCTTGGCTGTTTTACTTATAATTTCAGTAGAAATTCAGACACTGAAGAATGTGGCACATCTAAAAAGAACTTACATAAGTTGATGGAAAAAATCCAATGAGTTATTAAAATTAGTTTAAAAAATACATCTGACTCAAGAAATCCATAAGCCTCAAAAAATTATAGGCTGGGACAGTGCACAAAGCAAGCACCACATATGCTGCCCTAGTCTTATGCTCCTCCTCTTGTAACTGGCTTTAGTCACTGCCAAAGACAGAAAGGTGGGATCGCACTAGAGACCTTTAGTTTGATACAGTACAACCACTCCTATGTTCCTAGGCAATTATGAATTGTTATACCAAGACTTTCTCATGAGCTATTATTAAAACAAAGCCAAATAGAAGGCAACCCAATAATCCTTAGGCTCTTAAGAACGTGCTTCACCAAACTGCTGTGCTTGCTCACCCTGTAGTTTCTGTATTGTAGCACTGTTTTCACCAGACAACACCAACAGCCGGTCAACATCCTGTTTCAGCTGATCATTTTCAGCTACAAGGGCAGCATGGCTAGATTGCAGCTCTTGCTCAGCCACCTTAAGACAACGGATCTGCAGGTTTTTCTCTTCCACCTCCAGCCTTTGTTTCTCCTCCAGGTCTTTATACTTCACCTCGAATTCATCTTGTGCTCTTCTTGCCTCTTCCAGCTGTTCCGAGAGACACTGCACCTCCTCCTGAAAGCGATAGGAGGACAGCTTCCTCTCAGCTAGTTCCAGCTCCACCTTCTCTCTGAGATCCTGAGACTCTCGTCTCTCTGCATCTAGCACATCCCTCAGGGAGCTTAGATCCACTTCCATCTTCTGGCACTGATCTAGGAGTATCTGTAAAAGGATATGGAAATGAACTCAACTCTCAACTAGTTCAATACCTTGCCAAAGCAAAGTACCCGAATTATATTTTTAAATTGTCATTAAATCCTTTTCAAACATCTAAGTAGCAGAAAGGAGGAAATAAACATGGCAGAAATCTCAATTTGTTAGAAAGAAACTGCCCTACTATTTGCAAATTGCAAGAAAGCAATGCTGGGTGAAACAAGAACTCAATTTTGGTAAAGAAAAGATAAGTCTTAATTTAGAGCAGGGGAATGCAGAGGAACAAAACAATAGAACAGTGGCCATGAGTTCTCTTTTGGAGGAAAGAAAGCTTCCCAAAAGGGAGAGGAAGGGCTACAACAAAATAGGGGGAACTCAACAATTAGAGAGTACAGTTAAAAAACAGAACCAAAGCATGTATGTCATAGGGAGTCAGAAATGCTGAAACAGGAAACTGGAGGTAACAGAGTGCTCCACACAGTACCCACTGTTTCAAGAAAGATACCAGAAAGCTGGTCGACACTGACCAGAGATTTAAGACAACCAAGGAACAGAAACAGACCCTACACTTGCCAGAATTCCTTTTGTCAAACTTCTCCTGGAGCTGTGGACGGTCAGCATAGCTAGTTTCAGCAGGTGGCTGATGAGGAGCTCGCTTTCCTTTATAGGTAGGAAGAGAGCTTCAGCCACATGGCCTCAAGTTTATATGTGTACCAAGGTCTCCCTCTGACCACATAATGTGCAAGAGGGGAGTCAAAGACACAAGGGAGGAGTTGGGGACCCCAACAACCAAGCCATGAAAATATCCATGCCACCACTCCATGAAACACACTGGTGAGCAATGTAACGAGTAGTGAGTACAAGTCAGCTCACTGAGGTTCTTCACCTCTTCCTGGTGGTAAGAAGTCCCACCACTGTGCCTGGCTGGGACACACAGGAAAAGAAAATAGAGTGATGCATAAGTGCGTAAAAGTTATCAAAGTGAGGTTCGGCACTAGACTGGCTGGAGATTGTGCAGCCTACTAACATGAGACTGATATAGTATAAGCCTCTTCTAAAGGGATGGAGAATTATTTTCAGAAGTTCAGATATTGGAAAAAATTAAAAATACACTCACCCTTTATCTGCAAACAAGCCTTTTAAGAGATTGCATACTAAACCCTGTCTCAAGGGGCACATGTATATATAGTCATATATGCACAGATTTGATCTCATTCTCTTTACGCTGCAAAATGATTAAGTGAGAGCCAATACCACTCCAGAAGCTGTGTCATCATATTAGTAAGTTTCTGGCAAGACGTACCAAAGAATATCGGTCTATGCTCTGATCTGGTCTGGATACTGCATTCCAGAAACAGTGTAGCTACAGCAGTGCTGTGTTAGGCACTTCTGTCTTAGGCGATGCATCGTGTATTTGATGGCTTCGAATGTATCAGTCAGCGGCATGGAGTATAGATAGATTTTGTCCCTGTCCACCTGCCCAGAATCTGGGTTACTAGAGATGGTTGCTACAGCGTCCCTATACCCATTGTTTGGCTGGACCTACTACAAGCTATGCATACAGACCTGCAGCTCTAAAACCTGACCTGAGGGAGCCCCCTGGCTGATTTCATTCTGGAAACCTGGTGCCAGAAATAAGCTAATCTGGTGATTTCTGAGCTACTGACAAAAGCCCCATCCACCACTTGCACATGAGAGTAAAGCAATAAGCAAAGCATGAAAAGGTACCTGGTTTTGTTGTTCAGCAGTACGTAATTCCTGCTGCAGCAATTCTACCACCTCAGTTCGTCCTAGCAGAGCTGCTTCCTGCTCCTCTAGCTTTCTCTGAAGCGTACGCAGGTTCTGCAAGAGAGAGAGTGCTATACCAGTATCTGGGAGGCTAACATAATGTCCTAGTTTCAGCTGGGATAGAGTTAACTGTCTTCCTAGTAGCTGGTACAGTGCTATGTTTTGAGTTCAGTATGTGAAGAATGTTGATAACACTGGTGTTTTCAGTTGTTGCTAGTAGTGTTTAGACTAATGTCAAGGATTTTTCAGCTTCTCATGCCCAGCCAGCGAGAAAGCTGGAGGGGCACAAGAAGTTGGCATAGGACAGAGCCAGGGCACCTGACCCAAACTGGCCAACAGGGTATTCCATACCATGGGACGTCCCATCTAGTATAGGAACTGGGAAGTGGGGGCGGGGAATCGCCGCTCGGGGGACTAGCTGGGTGCCGGTCAGCGGGTGGTGAGCAATTGCACTGCGCATCTTTTGTACATACCAATCCTTTCATTATTGCTGTTGTCATTTTCTTAGTGTTATCATTATCATTATTCGTTTCTTCTTTTCTGTTCTATTAAACTGTTCTTATCTCAACCCGTGGGTTTTGCTTCTTCTTCCCGATTTTCTCCCCCATCCCACTGGGTGGGGGGGGAGTGAGTGAGCGGCTGCGTGGTGCTTAGTTGCTGGCTGGGGTTAAACCACGACACATAAGAAGGCTAGATTTCCTGGTTTCATCCATACACCTAGTTTTCATAACACAGTTACTTTAATAGCCTGAATAACTTCATTTTTGTTGACACTATTCTGGAGCCCTGGTGCAGTAGGAAGAGCTCACCATTGTTCTACAAACAGGGAACTGGAGCACAATAATTTAATACTTCTTTTTAACTATGCTTTCTTTTCAACTGATACCAAATCAGCAGATTGAAGCCAGGACTCTGAAAGTCCAAACTAGCATCCCAAAAACCACCAAACAATCAAATCGTATCTCTTCTCACCCCTTCTGAGTTACTTTGATGAGAAGTGCTCTCTCAGGGTGTCTTGAGACTGGTAAAATTTGTTTCCCTTTCTCCTCCCGTAATAAGATTATTATATCAAATATACCTGCTGCATCTCTACTTCCAGATCTGACTGGGCCACTATCTTGCGTAATTCAGCTTGGTGCTGGTGAACCTGCTCTTCCAGGAGAGCTTCCTTCTCCCGAATCACTTCCTGCAAGGAGCTCAGCTGAAAACATAAGCCACAAAATAAAAAAACCCAAGGTTATGAGCTTGACAGACATGCAGGCTTGCTTTCAACATGCACCAGCATATTATGTGTGTGATGAGGTCTTCAGCTTGATAATCCTATATGTCACTTTGGTCAAATGGTAACTTTGTCCTACTAATACATATATGTTAACTGATAATATTTCAGATCCCAGAAAGCAAAAACCATAGAATTTCATCTACAAATATGCAGCATGATAAAAGATACGATCACTATAATTACAAGTTCATAAAACTTCTGGGTTTTTATTTGTATAGGACGCAGCCCAAGTCACAGATCAAAAGCTAAACCTGCAATTCAGAGTATTAACAAAAATCTTTCCATAAATAAATACAATGTAACATAACAGCTGTTATATTATGTGATAAAAAGTCCCTCTGCACATCCACAGTAGAACACAGAGAGGCAACAGCAGGTCTGGGAGCTGAAAGAACACTCTGCCCTAGCTATTCCAAAGCCTGTCACAGAACAGCAATGGCAGGCAGGGAAGAACCCAAATTCTGACTCAGAGGGACACCCTGTCCAGGTCCTTCCAGGGGCTTGTTCCACCCCTCCTCAGAGAGCCACCAGTCCCGTTGTCCAAGTGTGAAACCCATTAAGATGAATTAACAGCAGAGCACCTTTTGCACCAAGGGTGGTTACTGCCTAAGGGTATAGGATATATTATGGGACGCAGGTGAAGAGAATTTTGGGATTGCGAAAGACTTCTGGAATGTTTAGAGGAGGAATCAAAGGCAAGGAAATGGATGGACCTAGGTGATTTGGGGAGGAACAAAACCGAAAAAATAGAGGATAAGGGAATTAAAAAAGGCCACCTGTGTAAACAGTGGCTGCTCAATATGCTTGTCTGGCCATGCCCTGCACCTGATCAGCAGTCTGTCCTGTCCTTTTACTGAACACCATTTTTAACTCTTTCACTGTGGGAGAGAGTCTCTATTCAGTGTGCATTTGTGTGTGTATGGGGGGGGGTCTAAGTGCTAGTAACTGGAATGAGACTGTGGGTCAAAAGGCCTGTGTGTCCATGGTGCCAGCAACTGGAGAGATTAGAGCAAGTGAACTTCAGTGCCAGCAACTGCAGTCAACCACACCTCAGAGGACCTGTGTGTACATAGTGCCAGAAACTCAAACAAGTACAAGTGTGCAAGTGAATGTATGATTGCTAGCAAGTATGAAGCTGGACTAGCTGGCAAGTGGGTGAAGTAGCCTGGGAGCCAGGACAGAGGTGGGATGGTGCCCAAGGGTGAAACCGCAGGCAGACTTGCCTACTAGATGGACAAGAGGAGTTCTGGCCAGCTGCCAGAGACCACAGGGTCTTGGGGGGTCTCTAAAGACAAGACCTGCTTTTGTGTATGTGTGACTCTCTAAGGAAGCTGGCTACCAGAGAGATCAGGGGAGTCCTGGTCAGCTGCGTGCATGTGCATGCCTGTGTGTCTCAGAGTGAGAACACAGGGAGGCTGGCTACCAGAAGGGACCAGGAGAGTCCTGGTCAGGGTGCATATGTGTGTCTGTGTCTCTCTAAGGATAAGACCACAGGGGGTTGGCTACTGAAGGGGGCAGGGGAGCCCTGGTTAGGTGTGGCGGTGTGTGTGCGCACGCGTGTGTGGACTCATGCACGCATTTTTCTAAAAGCAAGCAGCACGGGAGGGTTGGCCATTGGAAGGACCAGGGGAGTCCCACCCATCTCTGTGCACATGCGTGTGAACAATGTGTCTGTACCAGCAGCTGGAGTGGAGCTGTGGGCCCCAGGGCTTTGCGTGTCTACATGCCAGCAACTGGGGAGACTTGGATCCAGGGGCCAGTTATGGGCAGACTGTGTCTAAGCACAGCCGCTGGCAAGACCCAGAATGTACATTTGTATATATTTTTACTATTCTCTAATCCGAGCTGCCATAGAGGGGAACAGCATGAGGCTGTTGGCGCTGTTTGTGTTCATGGGAGTGCTAGGTGCTTCTGTCTGTGTTACCTATGTGGCTGGCCATCTATACAGGTATGCAGGAGTTGTACATGCATACGTGCTGGGAACGCATTCTCAGCCACGCTACTGGCTGAACTGGGGGGGCACGGAGCTTTGGCAACCTTGCCTCTGTCAGGCTGCAGGATTTAGCCATATTCCCTAGCAGCAGCATGTCCTCAGGAACAACTGTCTCTCTCAAATTATCCAGAGACAAGATGCATGGGAATGGTTCAAAGCTGCATCAGGGGAGGTTCAGACTTGACATTAGGAAACGTATCTTTAACAATAAGGTAGTCACACACTGGAACAAGCTTCCTAAAGAGGTGGTCAATGCCCCAAGCCTGTCAGTGTTTAAGAGGCATTTGGACAATGCCCTTAACAATATGCTTTGACCTTTGGTCAGCCCTGAAGTGGTCAGGCAGTTGGACTAGATGATCACTGTAGGTCCCTTCCAGCTGAACTATTCTATTCTATCATGCTAGTGTAAGTGGTGGGGTGAGAAACACAGACACATACACAAACTGATGAATAGAAACATTTTTCTGTACCTGTGTTGCATACTTGATTTCAGCACCTTTCAGATTCACTTTGGCTAGAGCCAGCTGTTCCTTCAGATCCTGAACAGTCTCCTCTTGCTCCCTGAGCTGCTCTTTCAGTGCTTCGGCTTCATCTCTATGCCCTTCACTTGTATTTTGGTTATTCTGACATTGCAAGAGGAAAGAAGTGAGAAGAAAAGAAACAGAAGAAAGTAAACTGATCAGTATTACTGGTCAATTAAAAAAAAAAAATTAGAACGCTAGTGCACTCTTGACTCCTAACCAGATGCTTATTTCTACTACATTTCTTAATTTCTTAACTTTACATTTTCTTTGTTTCTTTAAATGAAGTTGTCCTATGTTAAGTAACTATTTTCCCTATTTCTTTGTAGATATGCACAAGACATCTTTAATTGGGAAGTGTCAAATCACTTTGGAATGGCCAATTATCCATGAATGCTTACCATATAAACTAAGGTAAATCATATTATTAAATAAAACATAACACATAATCTACGATATGACCCCCTTGATTTGTGAGGCTTTTTAATTTCACAGATTTCTCTAATACCAGAAATGAAACATTTTTTAATTAGCAATAGAAGAATATTCTCCACATGACAAAGGGGCAGACATTAAACATTCTAGACCACAGAAAATGCTCATGGAAATCTCTTTAGACTAAAGGGATTTATAGTAATAAACTTGTTAGAAATAAGCAAAGGGAACATGCAAACTATCATCAGTTCTACTCCACTCTGAGGCACTAAAATACTCCGTTTATGACCATGAAATTTAAACTCAGACAACATTTCCCATAAAATATGCTTAGGCTATGTCTACTCAGACATACTATCACACTACGCCTGCACTCTTTTTTTGTCCCTCAAAGACTGTCTGTGTGGCAGGCAATTCTCTAATGCCACAGCTGCACACCTACTTAACACAGAGTCAGATATTAGGTCCAGCGTATCAACACTGTCACTGAGAAGCAAGAAAAGAATCCTTCTACTGTTACCACCTCAGCACTCCTAACTACTTCAAGCATTTAGTGCTGGGGATTTTTAACTGAATATATACAAAATGTATCTCTTTCCTTTTCCTTGTTACAGGTATTGAATCAAAGATCACCAATTAACATATGGAGTCTACAGAGTATCTATGTCCTTTAAACCCATTCTGAAAAATTTATGAAGGCTTTTAGAAGGACTTACAGGTCAGTGAAATAAGAATAAGTAAAAAGCTACTGTTCCTCAAAAGATGTCACCTACAGACAAGGTCTTTGGAAGCAGGTTGAATACACAGACAAGGAAAGCTTTAATTGCACTTAAGCTTAGAAGTAGGACAGGAAAAACAAAGAAACAACAGAAGTGCAGGAAGCTTTAAGAAGCCAGGGATATTCATAATTTATAAGGCTGGGGCAAAGCAGTTGCTAGGGGGGAAGGATGGGTGGATTAGTTTGCTTACTTGGGATTAGCTTTCAGGACTGATATTTACAGTCGGATTTGGAAAAGCTTCTGATAAAGCCCTTGCACACTGGCCACTACATGGAGTACCACAATTAAGGACAGTAGCACAGTCACAAAGTTCCCAGAGCCCAAGCTTTCAAATATCATGTTTTTCCAAAATGTATAAACTCTTACATCTGAACATAATTTGTGTTTACCCACTTTAAAAGTTTAAGAGGAGCCTCAATTGTTCTGTATACATATACCAACTGCTTAATGAAAAGACATAAGCTGATATTTTGATTCTGCTGAAAATGAGGCACTCTGTTAAAAGCCCAGGAAGTAATAGTACCAATTAGATATTTAAAATACAGCCTTCCCATGGGGACCCCATCATGGAGAGGGAGGAAAAAAAAAGAAGAAAAAAAAAAAAAAGCCCTAACCTAAATTTTTCATCTTCAAATGACAGGGTATCTGTCTAGGAAACATCACCATTACTCAAGACAGCATCTACTTAGGGAAATAATCATAAGTAAATAAAGGAATCTATAGCTTCTCAGTAGGTCTAACCTTACAAGAAAGTATCTAAAAAGTGCTTTCTGGGTCAAATACATAATATTGCAGGTAACTGCCCTAACATCATACCTCTTAAATGATGTTCTAACTCAAAACCAATAAGGCTCTGGTCCACACCATTTCCACTGGAGACTGTATCAAGACCTCATTCCTCTAATTAGAAGGCCATTTTTCTTAATGGCTAATTTACTTCCATCCATTCACCTGTCAGTACTGTCCTTTCACTTTAACAGTCCTCCCACTTTCTTGGTGCTTACCTTCCTCATACAACTGTAGACAGAAATTATGTTTCCTCTCTGCCTTTGGTTGACTAAATAGCCAAGCTATTTTGAGTGTCTAGTAAAAGCAGCTACTAACATGACCAGAGAATGGAAACTCTTTTGCTGCTCTCAATTTATCTTTCCTAATTTCAGGTGAACAGAACATGACAACACTCCACACAAGGCCTTGCCACTCTTAGTACAATAGTTGTAAGGATAACTGTTTGCCTTACATAAAAAGAGTAGGCCTCTTTTTAAAATCTACATCACATTGATTAACTGATGATAAGCTTTGTCTCATTTTGCCTTCTTCAACTGATAAATTTGAATTTTGAAGCAAGAACACTCACTAGTCCCTAACAGCAAGTCTACACAAAATAATGTAACAGCACACAGCTCTACACATGCTACGTCTGAATAAGCTAAAAAAAAGCCTCAGCAGCAGGACAGCAATGCAAAGTGACATAGCTAAACAGCCTCCAGGGCCTTCACTGTCCTCTGCAGCTGGGGGATTTTTTTTCATGGCCTTGCAGTACACAGTGGCAGGATACCACAAGTGCTTGATCTTGCACTTATTAAATTTCCCTTTATTTTTATATTGTGTCAATCTTCAAGATCATCCAATTCTTCCTGTGTGAAAACCAAATGCTGCTTTGCATTGAGAAAGATTCTCAAGATTGTATTGTAAAGTGAATTACAGTAGCACATTTCTATGATTTTATGATGCCATCAATCAAAAATAGTAAGCACAGGTCACGGAACCAATCTTTACTCCATTAGTAGTCACCTCTCACCTGACAGCTCTCACAGTCACACTTTAATGTTTCCTTTAATCTTTTAATCTTTTTTTTCAATGTTTCAAATAACCCTTACCTTCTCTGCTTTAATGAACATCATCTGATGCCCTGCAATCTGTTTGGACTTCTCTCACATTTCCCTTGCCTAATATTACTAACTTTTTAAAGAAAACTATGTGGTCAGCAGAACAATTTTAAGTTTTCAAAAATTACCAGCCTCAACGGGAATTTCTAGATAGTAGCTAATAGCTTCTTTAATGCCTTCATACAGGACACCTTCCCCTCTTTTTTTACATAGATTTACACAATTATGGCTTGTTAACCATAAAACTTTGTGGCGGCACAGGAAGCTAAATGGCTGGAAAAAAAAAAATATATATTTACATTTAAGTTCCTGCCTTTCAATTTTAATGACCTCCTTACCTCGTTGTTCTTGTATTTCAGCCAACCTTCCTTCTCCTTCACTGTACTCACATGACACATAATATTTTGAAACTTACAGCTCAGATAGACATGTGATTTCTGCAGGAAAGAACTTAGCTACAACAGATTACTGAAGGTATGCAAAGTGAAACCAGCTCATACCCTTGAGGAGATCAAGTTGTGCACTCCAAGGGCATCTGCAGTACAAGGAAGCTGGACAGACTGGCTTCCTACAGCATAGACATCCTTGCTGAAACTATGAGTTGTAAATGTCCTGCTAACAAGAGAGATAGGACCTGCTAGCTCACTGGGACCTAAACTGTAGGGTGGCACCAGATTATCAGTAGAGGCTAACATCTTTTAAGTAGCCCTGTTCTCCCAACCTTGGTATACTCTTGATCTTCTGACAAGGTCTGTGCAGGCAATGGTGATCCTTTCTCTGTCAGCTCCTCAATGCGTTTGTTCAGAGAGGCCAATCTGGCTTTGGCCTGAAGTTTAAGCTTCATCAGCTTAGCATCTGCAGCCTCTCGCTCTTCCTGTAAAAGAAGGATACAAACTGACTGCACTTAAAATTCCAGTGCTATCAACCTGAAAGCACCACTTGGAAAAGTTACATAATTTGACAGTCTGCTGTTCTTCGTCCAAACCTGCCTCCCCAGTAACAGTGCTAATTAAAACACATCCAGGAAACAAATTTGCTCTGAAACACTATACACAGCAAAATAGTTAGCTTCTGCTCTAGTACTTTCTCTTCAAGGAATAGATCCCACAAGGGACTTCTCCTAGCACCTAGTACAAAGTCAGTCTGACTTCCTCTACTATATGCAGTCCCTCAACACTATCTCAAGTAACTGCACTTTCTTTCATGTCACACTTCAAATTAAGCAATATGTATCTTTGGTTATGTGCCATAAAACCACTGGACTGCTGGGTGACTGCAGCACAGCCTACTCTTTGTCTCAAACACTCTGAAGTGGGGAAAGAAAAACCTCACACAAAAGATGTTAGTATTTATTAGAGCCACCAGGAATCTGCAGGGGCCTTGAGGAGCTCCAAGACGGAATGCTACCTAACTTGGATGTAACTGATCCACTCTAGAAGGAATTACCCCTCAGAAAAATGAACAGATGCTATACTACATCTCTTGGGTTAGGGTCCATTCTTTGGATTCCAATACTTCTCTGGAATTGATGCATTTAGTAGCACAGGTGTCTCAGATGTTCAAAAGAAACTAGAGACTGGCTTGCACAGAAAGCTGAAGCAGCATTTTACTCTTGCTCCCAGGTCCTCGGTGAAAGAAATGATACCTTGAGTACAGTTTCTTTTTGCTGGAGCAGGGCATCCTTTTCTCGGATCAAATCCTTTAGCTGAACAACTAGTTTTTCTGTTTGGGCTAGGCGCTCCAATAGCTCCTCAGGTGCCTCCTCCATGCTTTCTGCTTCTGGCTCTAAAGCTTGTACCTGCAACAGTGAAATGTGTGCTCTGGAGGAAAAAAGTCTAAACAGACTGCAGCATAGCATCCAGATGATATCTTCATACTCCCAAATGCTGCACTCTGTTACTTGCAAGCATTTCATGCAGCCTATAGAACTATACACAATTAGGTGATACCAGGAGGAAACCTCAGGATACCCATGAGCCAATACACAAAAAGAGAGCACCTTTGATGAACACAACATGAGCAAATCTGAAGAGAGTGGCACTGGAAACACTCTACCACTCACACACTATCCACCATCTCAAGTGCCAAAGGGCAACATACAGATCAAGCCTTCCACTGTCACGCAATCATGCAGAGCTCCCCTTTCTGCTACACAGAATCATTAGCACTCATAACGGTCTTTCTTCACCCTAATTCTAGTTTGTTTTCTAGGATCATCTTGAGATGTGGAAACTAAGGAGATCATGGTCTGCCCCACAAAAGTGCTGACTTAAGAGGTTAGGAATATAGGAGAAGCAGAGTGGAATGACAGCTCAGTCTAGTGCTCAGCAATGAAGAAGCAGGAAACAGTTCTCACTGCAGTCGAATGATTCACATTCCCCAAACTAGCGCTCAGTAAGATCTGAAAGTCTTTAAATAACACTGTACTTACAGCAATAGAGGATTCAGTAACTGCATCTCCATCATCACCTGACAGCTCTTGTAAAACAGTACTTGCTAAACCCGACAAACGGCTCAGCATCTTCAGCCTAAAACAAAAGAAAAAGTCAGAATACAGAGTCAAAATTGCTAAGAAGAATAAGCATCTCTTCATGCTGATCTTTAATGTTATAGAGGTGACCAGGCTTACAGGGAATAAATCTCCTCTGCCAAGAGAGATAAGCAAAAGTAAAACCTCAGTAATAAAGAAATGATCATGTTAACAAAAGCAGCCAGACTCTGAACATAAAAGCAGAGGATGTGCTGGTTAAGACACATGAAGATACGTTTACCACTCTACATGTATGATTGAAAAATACATTTTTATACCAGATTTTAAGTCACCCTCATAGATAATTCTTAATCTTTCTTAACAATGGCATTACAGAACCATGATCTGTTCAGTTTACTCAAAAGAAGAGTAAGTGATTCTTAAATGAAGTCACTTTTTTACAGGCCAAACACGTCCTGTAAATACATAAAAGAAGCTTTCTGTTACTAAGTAGTGGGAATGGTGAACTCACCCCTGATTGCCGAGTAGATGCAAGTGTATCACATTAGAGAGATGATGAGATGTCTGCATGTCACATATGTGACAGGACAGGACCTCGACATAGGGGAATAGTCTGGAGAGAGCATATATTCCCCGTCTGCTGCTTAGCATACCTTTGCTTTTCTTGAAATTCAGGAGCCAGACTGATCCAGCAAGTGGAGGTGAAGAACCAGAAAAATGCAGCAGTACCAGCCAGCAATACGTAATTTTACATTTTGGGGAGAGTGGCTGATTAAGTTCTCCATTATTAACCCAGACAATGGGATGCAATCCACCTCAGTAAGTTCACCAAATTGTAATGAGCATTTGATAAGCCTAAGCAGACAGCTGCCAGCCAGAGGGATCTCAACAGGCTAGAGAAACAGATGGATAGAAACATCATGAAGTTCAGAAAAGGCAAATACAGAGCCATACACCTGGGATGGAACAAACATATGCTGGGGACCAAATGGCTGTAAAACTGTGTTGCAGAAGACAACCTAGGGATGCTGGTGCATAAACTCAACATCGGTCAGCAGTGTGCTCTCACAGCAGAGAAGGTCAGCTATATACTGAGTTGTATTAGTAAGACTGCAACCGGCAGGTTGAGGGAAGCAATTATTCCTTTCTATTCAGCACTTGTAAGACTACATTTGAAGTACAGGGTCCACTTTCAAGCTCCCTGATACACAAAAATAACAGGGACAAACTGAAGCAAGTACAGCAGAAAGCCCCCAGGATGTTTGGGATTGGATTATAAGATATACAGAAAGGCTAAGAATGCTGGGCTTGTTCAGCCGTGAGTACAGTGGGTAAGGAGGGGGATATAATTGCTGTCTTCCCTATAATCACCTATTAGGTAGCTAAAGACAGAGCCAGACACTTCTTATGAGGTGCACAGCAGATGGACATGATGCAGTGGACACAAGTTGCAGCATAAGAAATTTCAATCAGAAAAAAGAAGTATGCACAGGGAAGATGATAAAAAATAGGAGTAGGCTCATAGCAACCTGATCTAACTTTGAAGTTAGCCAAGCTAAGAGCAGAGGGTTTGGCCAAATGAACTCCCAAGGTCCCTTAAGACCTAAATCATTCTAGTACTCTATGAAGAAGGGTCACATGTGACACTTGACATATCTCTTAAGAGAAAAGCTATAAATCTATCGCAACTGTAAGTCCATGCCCGTAAATGGCAAAATAATTTGTACAAATTAAAAGAATCACCAATAGTGCAAACTGAAACTAGGCAAACTCACATTAGCCATAAGATCAGGTTTACATTACAATAATTATCTCCATCAAATGGAATCTTTTACTGTTGACAAGATGTCTCTGTTTAGCTAGAAGTAGGCTTCTAAAGCTGGCTACAATGACGCACTCATTCCTGACCTCCTTTATCTTAGTAATTGTGGAAATATTGACAATGGAGAGAACAGTAGTGCATTATTTTTCTGTAGCAGTCACACCTTCTAGCCACCTGATTTTGCAGTAGTAGAAAATGTCCACAATGCACATTAGAGTATCAATAGCAGAAAAGGGCATGTGAACACCAACCTCTTTCATGCACTCAGTAGCTCATAGGTCTGCTTATTCAGTAGTAAAGAGGTTTCCAAGGCAGGGCAGTCATACGCAGATCCTTCAGTCATTCTTTTTTATCTCTTGGGTACCGACGGGTTGCATGAACCAAGGCTCTTGACAGAGAAAAAAAAAAAAAAACAGAGGAAAATAATTTATCCAACAGTAAAGAAATAAGCCCATTCTTCATCCTACACAGTACACTTTAGGATTATTACAGTCAGTCATTTGCAATAAGCATAAAAAGTGAAAAGTCTTCCCTGTTTGGGAAACCGGATTTTTCCTGTTCTTGCAGAGACATGCCCTGGTTTCTTATGCTCTATGGCATGGGCTTAGTCTCTTCAGCCTACAGAACAAAATGCTCAAGAAGCAGTTAGTGAAGCAAAAAGACATGAGAAGAAGCTGGGCCTCAGAAAGTCTCTTGCAAAGAGTTCCAGAGGATGAAACTACTCAAGAAGCATACTGTCAGAAAGCCAGGACTGTCCACATTCTGTATCAATACAATAGCCAGTGAAAAAAGTACTAGTACTTTGCTTACTTCTCAGCTGGTCCTGGGTGAGACTGAGGCATGGAATTCCAGAATAATATAGTTTTACAGTTCCTACTAGAGAAATTCCTTCTGTCAACATCAACTGTTCACCAAGCTGGTAATATAAAAGACTAATTTAAAGACCTGGAATCCCTGGTTCATTATAAGAATAATAAAGTATTTATAGTTTTGTAAACCACCACTCCCACAATGCCCCAAGGAGGAACAGAACCTGCTGTCTTGGCGGTGGTAAAAGCACATTTTAGAAAACAGTCATTCAAATGCAAAAATGCCTCTTTCTGACTGTCGCCAATATTTGAAGAGGATAGATCTGATCTTCCTATTGAGCATTAGGCCACAGCTTCTTAAAGTCACAAATGTACAATATATGCTTGAGATGTGACGTAAGGTAATATAAGATAACATGATTCAGGACTGATAGAACCAATAGATGAATTATTAGAAGTGGTATTAGAAATATGGAAAAAAAGTAGAATCTAGGCATCTGCAGACATCCATTGTAACCAGAAATATGTACGGGGCTCAGCACATACCTGCATGATACAGGCATTACAATTTCAAGCATGTGTACATGGACTATGTTGCGAAAAAATTACCTGGCCTTTGTCCAGGCTGGCTATATTAACCCGATACTGAGCTCAAGCTAATATGCCTTGCTGGGCTTGGCTCACAGTTGGCCTCCTCAAAATGCAAATAGAGGAACTGAGGCCTGTCTGCACCTATTTGCACAGGCATGGACTTTAATAACCTGAACTCAAGGCTTAAAAATCCATGTCTTTTGAAATCACTTCTAAATTGTATTCTCAGGTGAGCTGAATATGGCAAGGAATGTGAAGGGGAATGAAAAGTGATTCTATAACAGCAAAAGGAAGCCCAGGGAAAACACAGGCCCACTGCTAAATGTGGCCCTGATCACAGAAAAGACTGAGGTTCTCACTGTCTTCTTTCCCTCAGTTGTTAGCAGCAAGACCAGGCTTCAGGAATCCCAGTCCACCGACACCTGATGGAAAGTCTGGAGCAAAGAAGACTTACCTTATGTGGAAAAGGACCAGGCTAGGGAGCACAAACTGCTCATACACAAGTCCACCGGGCCTGACAGGATGCACCCAGAAGTGCAGAGGCAGCTGGCTTATACCACTGCAGAGTGTACCCTCAGCAACATTGCAGCTGACAGAAAACTAGGAGTGGCTGATGCCCCACAAACAGGTGTGCTGCCATCCAGAGGGACCTGAACAGGCGGGGGAAATGGGCCAATGGGAACCTCATGAAGTTCAACAAAGGGAAATGCAAACTCCTGCACCTGGGGAAGTATAATGCCATGCACCAGTACACGCTGGAGGCAGACCATCTGGAAAGCAGCTCTGCAGAAAAGGACCTGGGAATCATGGTGGGCAACAAGCCGACCACAGCCATCAATGCACCCTCATAGCAAAGGCCAACAGCATCCTGGGCTGCATTAGGAACATTACCAGGAGGAAGGCGATCCTTCCTCTCTACTCAGCGCTGGTGAGGCTACATCTGGAGTAGTGTCCAGTTCTGGGCTCCCCAGAACAAGAGAGGTGGGAACTTGTTGGAGCAAATTCAGTGAAAGACAACAAAGAGAAGGCTCAGGGAGGATCTTATCACAGAATGACAGAATGGGTGAGGTTAGAAGAAGCCTCCAGAGGTCATCTGGTCCAACATCCCTGCTCAAACAGGGCCACCTACAGCCAGTTGCCCAGGATTGTGTCCAGACAGCTTTTGAATATCTCCGAAGATGGAGGCTCCACAACCTCCCTGGTCAACCTGTGCCAGTGCTTTGTAACACACACAGTAAAAAAAGCATTTCCTGATGTTCAAAGGCAACCTCCTGTGTTTCAGTTTGTGCTCATTGCCTCTCATCCGGTCACTGGACACCACTATAAAGACCCTGGCTCAGTCTTCTTTGAACCCTCCCTGAGAATAATTCCAGGAACAAGCATAACATAGCTTTAAATACTGTCCTAAAGCCAACAGTCCACGCACAAGGTGGTAGCTGTCATATGAATTAGCCTCAAGGACTTGTGGCAGGAATACCCTAGTGTGTGCACTTCGTATTTAGTTCTGAGCTTATAGCAGGAAAGCATTATACAATGCTGGCCAATTTCATCATAAACAGAAGTAGACAAACACAAAAGGACAGAGGTTATTCACTGTTCCACTGCCTCACCCAAATAAAGTAAACAGTACAGCTCTTGGAGACAAGACAGACTATTGCTCTTCCAGAGTCATACTGACTTTGGTATGGATTTCCAATTTTGTAATTAATAGCAGAACACAGAAGACCTGCACTGTGTTCATGATGTAAGCCGGTATAGTTTGTGTTCTGGCTGTAGTTGAAAATAATGTTTCGCTCAGCATTCCTATGACTAATGAACTTTTGCTCATGAGACTTTACTTTGAACACTGGGACTACCAGTGGTGTTCTTGAAGAGGCTCCTTTACTCTGAAATATACTTCCCTTACTGACCCAAACAGCTTAAGTCCATTACTAGTCACAGCACTGTCTGCCTCAGAGTAATAAGCAGTGCATAAATCCATGCACCTAGGTATCAGCCACAGGGAAGAAAGACTTGACAGTGTTTTTGCCCTAATTTATTCTATTATAAGTTTATTATACATAAATTAAGTTTAATTCTTTGCATTTCCCTTCTTTTGAAGGCAAACGGGCATTGAAGGCACTGCTGCCGTACACAAGCCCTGGACCAAACTTCTCACACTGTGCAAAGGTGCTCTGAAAGACACAAGGATCAAAGGAGCGCATCACATCTTGACCACTGCTGTCATCCACAATCCCAGGCCTCAGGAGCTAGGAACAACCTTCCACAAAGGGAAGGGGAAGCCAGCACCGATACAGCTACAGGAACGCACTGCTGCCCCGCCAGTCCCGCAAATTTATCGACGAGAGCTTAGTTGACCTCAATGCCTCCGGCGGGCCTCACAGGGCAGAAACCTTCCCAGGACGGGCTCCGCTACCGCTTACGTCTGGGCACCGCGGTCAGACCGCCGGCGAAAAGCAGCGTGCTCGCAGCGTGGGCACCGGCGTGGCGGGGCCCGCCGGACCACAGAGCCCGGGAGAGAGAGGGCCGTCGCCGGCCCAGCCCGCCCCACTGTTCCTCACCCCCCTGGACCCCAAGAAGCTGCGGACCCGCCCCTGTTGGGCCCCGCAGGCCCGCGGGGCCGCTCCCAGCGGGGCTGCCAGCCGTGTCCCGGAGCTGCACGGCGGAAGGAGCCCGGTCTGGGACCGCTGCCGAGAGCAGGGCGACAGCGCCGAGCCCACACAGCGAGAAAAGAACACCGACAGGCGGAGGGGAGACACTAACCTGCCGACGACCCACTCCCGACGACCCCAGCGACGGCTCCGCTGCTGTAACGTCAACCCCGCCCCCAGCCACCTCAGCACCGGAACACTCCGCAGCGGCTTCCGCCTCCAGCGCGGCCCCGCCTCCCAGCAGGAGCATAGCCGGTCAGCTACGGAGACAGGAAGATCGACGTGATCATCAGCTAATGGCGGCGAAGCAGCCGCCTCGGCGCCGTGGTTATCCTGCAACATGGCACAAAATCACCAATCCCCAATAGGTCTTGGGGACGCGCCCACTAACAAGGAAGCAACCAATCAGCCAAGGCTCTCGGAGCATATTTAGGGGTGTGGCGACACGGCGGCTGAGGTAGTGTGTCTCTTTTGCGCGTGCGCGGGCTGCGCCGTACGTGCTGCCAAGTCTGGAGGTGGTTCGGGTGGGAAGGGAGGTTGAAGGCTCACGCGGTGGTCCAGCGCCCCTGCCCCGGGCAGGGACATCTTCCACTAGATCAGGTTGCTCAGAGCCCCGTCCAACCTGAGCTTGAACGCTTCTAGAGATGTCCAATCTAAACCTGGCCTCATTCAGTTGATAAACTGTTGCCCCTTGTCCTGTCACTACAGGCCCTGGTAAAAAGTCTTTCTCTGTCTTTCTTATAAGCCCCCTTTGTATATCACTATCAAAAGGCTGCAGTAAGGTCTCTTTGGAGCCTTCTCTGGGCTGAGCAACCCCAACTCTCTCAGCCTTTCCTCACGGGAGAGGTGTCCCAGCCCCGCGGTCATGTCCGTGGCCCCCTCGACCTGCTCCAACAGGTCCATGTCTGTCTTATACTGAAGACCCCAGAGCTGGATGCAGTGCTCCAGGTGGGGTCTCACCAGAGCGGAGCAGAGGGGCAGAATCGCCTTCCTCGAGTTGCTGGCCATGCTTGTTATGAGGCCCAGGATACGGCTGGCTTTCTGGGCTGTGAGCACACCTTGCTGGCTCATATTCAGTTTTAAATCCATCAGTACCCCCGAGTCCTTCTCCACAGGGCTGTTCTCCATCCCTTCACCTCCTAGTCTGTATTGCCCCAATCCAGGGGCGTTGCCTTGGCTTTTTTGAACTTCATGAAGTTCATGAAGATTTCATGAAGTCTAAGCAGCGCAATCTCCCTCGCCTCCCGGCTGTCTTCATCATGTGTTAGCATATACATTCAAATGCACTCGTATTCCTGCTTCCGATGTGACTGTGTAGTCCTGTCATTGGGTATTGCCATAGGCTCTGCACTGAGTGCGCAAGGCCTCAGGACTAAGGCTCACCAGGCCTGCTCTGGATTTTTCATGACCTGCCTGCAGTTTTCTTTCACTTCGCTTAGCTGTGAGAGCAATTTCTCTAATTATCAGGTGTCTATGGCTAATTTATTTTACTTATTTCTCCTTGTGTGGTACAACCACGTTTTTATATAGGTAGTATTAACAAGCAGTTATTCTAGGTAGAAGGAGATATTTACAACGCTAACACAATGATGTAGAGTAGAGAAATATAGGCCTGGTAAAACAGCTGAGGTCTTGAGAAGTGGAGACACAGGATTTGGCATAGAGGAGAACAGAAACGGAATGATAAGAGATGGGGCACAGGCTTTGTGCTGGAGACCCCATGGCTATAAAGAACTAACTAATGATTAGTTTAAAAAATGCAGACCCAGTGCTGGACAAAACCGGTTTTAGGGGTAACAAAGTAAATGTATCTAAGATATGTACAGGGCACCATATAGAGTAAATTCAAATGTAAATGTAAAAAGAAAGAGAAAGGTATAAATTTATGTTAGCAAACATATATACATGAGCCTAAGTGGAAGGAAAGAGAAGAAAGGGAAAACAAAAGAAGAGAGGATGAGGAAACCATTAACAAGAACAGCACATTCCTCCCGGTGAAGGACTCCAGATGCTGACAACTTGCCATGACACCTCTCCACCACAAACATCAGAGTGAACCACAGATCTTAATATCCAGAGGAGCAGTAGTCAGATGAGTGTAACACCAGAAAAATCATAGAAACTAAGTGTGGTACTCTAGAAGGAAGGGATGCCATCCAGAGGGACCTTGACAGGCTAGAGAGTTGGGCCCATGCGACACTCATGAAGTTAAACAAGGCCAAGTGCAAGGTCCTGCACATGGGTCAGGGCAATCCCAAGCACAAATACAGGCTGGGCGATGAGTGGATTGAGAGCAGCCCTGTGGAGAAGGACTTGGGGGTGTTGGTGGATGAAATACTGAATATGGGCCAGCAACGTGCACTCGCAGCCCAGAAAGCCAACCGTACCCTGGGCTGCATCAAAAGGAGCATGGCCAGCAGGTCGAGGGAGGTGATTCTGTCCCTCTACTCCACTCTGGTGAGACTCCCCTGCAGTACTGCGTTCAGCTCTGGGGCCCCCAACATAAGAAAGACATGGACCTGCTTGAGCATGGGGGCCATGAAGATGCTCAGAGGGCTGGAGCACCTCCCCTATAAAGACAGGCTGAGAGAGTTGAGGTTGTTCAGCCTGGAGAGGAGAAGGCTCCAGGGAGACCTTATAGCGGCCTTTCAGTACTTAAAGGGGGCCAAACCATTCTATCTATGATTCTATGTGTAAGGTATACTTCCTCTTTGTCTATAAACAAGATTTTGAACGTAACTCTGAGTGCTTAGTTTACGAATGTTTAGTAATGGTGTCTAACAGAGATGATAGAAATACTCCATCTCCTTTACATACTGTCCCTCTTAAATGGATTAATGGTGATAATTTTCAAGGCTCAGTTACACTAGTATCTCACTACGTTTCATTAACACAAACAGTTTTTTAATGGTCTTAATAATGTTTATCTGCAGCTTCAGTATAAGTAACTGAAGCATTTGTGATACATAGTCTTGTTGCATTGACTTAATATGCTCTGGAGAAAGTGAATTTGAGGCAGTACTACTTACATTGTTATATGATGCTGGCCACAAAAGATAAGTACATGCACTGTTTAGCACTGTTCATTGTTTCAGCATCTAAAATTGCTTGTCTTTATTTTATTATAAAATGTTTATGGGTTTGGATTTTTTTTTTTGTAAGTTATGCTACAAAAATAAACTATTACTGCGTTTTAACAGATACAGGTTTGTGAAGATAAAACATTGGAATGACAGCTATTCCTAAATAAAGATGGTGATTGACTCTGATTCATCTGTGCTCGTTTTGGGTTTGTGTGGTGGGGTTTTAGTAGCGGGGGAGGGGCTGCAGGGCCGGCTCCTGTGAGAAGCTGCTCAAAGCTTCCCCGGCTCCAAGTCGGACCTGCCGCTGGCCAAGGCCAAGCCCATCAGCAATGGTGGTAGCACCTCTGGGAGAACGTATTTAAGAAGGGAAACCTGCAGTGGAGAGAGGAGTGGGATGTGAGAGGAACACCTCTGCAGATACTGAGGTCAGTGAAGAAGGAGGGGGAGGAGGTGCGCCGGAGGAGGGGATGCCTCTGCAGCCCGTGGTGAGATATCAGGCTGTCCCCCTGCAGCCCATGGAGGTGAGCGGTGGAGGAGATGCCCACCTGCAGCCCTGGGAGGACCCCATTCCAGAGCAGGTGGATGTCCCCGAAGATGGCCGTGACTCCATGGGAAAGCCCGTGCTGGAGCAGTCTGTGTCTGAAGGACTGCAGCCTGTGGAAAGGAGCCATGCCGGAGAGGTTCGTGGAGGACTGTCTCCCACAGGAGGGACCCCAGGCTGGGGAAGAGCTCCATTCTCCCAGGTCCAACCAGTTGCAAAGCTGAGAATGTATTCTTAGTAGGCACACACACACACAAACACATGTATACAACACATATATACATATGCAACCAGCCAGCAACACAGCAATACAGACGGCAGCACCCAGCATGCACACAAACACAAACAGCACTGGTGACTGCATCCTGTCCCCATCTCTGGCAGATAAGGATGAAGATCCATCAGTGGGAGATATACATATATGCACAATGCAGGTAGCTCCAGTAGCTGGGCTTAGACACTTGATCTACTCAGTAGCTGGCTCTGGATGTCCAGTCTGCCCAGCTGCTGGCACCTGGACATGCCAGACCCCCAAGGGCCACGGCCCCACTACAGTTGCTGGTACAGATCCCCTTGCACACACCAAAGCAGACACAGACATGTACACTGTGGGTCCCTTCAGTAACTGTGATGAGACTCTCAGGATCCTTGCTTTGTCTTACTCTGTCTCCTGCACAGAGAAACACACACAGACAAGTGGGTCTTCCTCAACCCCACACCTTACAGTCTCTCCAGCAGTTGGGCTGGACCCCTGGTCAGTCAACTTCTCCAGTTCTCTCACTGAGACATACACACGCCTGGTTCCCAAACCACTTAACCTATTTGCTGGTTAGTCTGGCTTGATAGTCACTAGTGATCATATACTGACATACACACTTTCACTCGCTCCAGTTGCTAGCACCCAAGACATGTGGGACCATGTGATCCGTGGTCTGACACCAGTTGCTGGCACTTAGATCCTCACTGACTCCAGTTGCTGACACCAAATACATGCAGGCTCCTGTGACCCATGGTCCCCACTCCAGTTGTGGGCACTTAAATCCCCATGCATACACATGCACACAGAACGGAGCTGCACAGCCAGAAGAAGGGTTAGAAGTGTTAGAAGACAGGAAAGACTGTGGTGATCAGGCACAGGGCATGGCTAGACACTCATACTGACCAGCAACCATTTTGACCATACAACCCCTAGTATGCCCTTTCTCTCCATTTTCCCATGCTTGTCATCCCTAAACCACCTAGACCCATCCGTTTCCCCACCTTTGGTTCCTCCCCTAAACATCCCATTATAAGTCTTGTGCAATCCCCAAATGCTCTTCCCCTGCACCCCACAATGTTTTCCCCAGGCAGTAACCCCACGCAGTCTGTAGGGTACTTTGACAACCTCTCCCATTGACTCATTGTGATGAGTGTCACCTCCAGGCCCATGGGGCTGATGGGTCCCCTATGACAGCCTTAGAAGGAGCTGGAACAGGGGCTTCATTTCTTTTACTGGGTTATTTGGGTTCCCCAGCCCGTGGTTGTCTCTTTTTGCTCCTTCCTGTTTGTGCAGATGAGCCTTTTATGGGTTGATTGCACTTCTGTGGTGGTTCTGGGATTAGCCAGGTCAGGGGATTATTTGGGTTCCCCCATCTGCCTTGTGTGTGTGGAGATGAGCTTTTTCCCACATAACCTAACATTTATGATAGGCTACTTCTGTAACACTTTCTGGTCCTATACGCTAAGTTATCCAACATTTGTATTTGAGAAAAAAGACTCTTAAATCCAGTTAGAGGAGCAGACCTTTACTTCACCTCAAATCCCACATCTTGTAGCCTTTTCTTCTTATCTTCATGTATAATTATATCAAGGTTAAAAATAGGGTAGTGTCCTAGGGTATACCAAACCAGTATAGCTGCTAATGCCAGTGTCTGATTAACCTTCTCACCCTTTCTGATTTGGCTCCTGAAATAGCAGTGATTTGCTAGATTATTTTGCACCTCCTTTCCATTCTAAGACGACTGTTTGTATCATTGAAACGTTCAGGTTTGTAAATCAGCCTCTAAGCAGATTAACATTCATAATTGGCTTCTGGAAAGTTAGATCCCTCACCTAACTGACAGTAATGTCAAACGTGGACAGGAGCAGACAGGCAGTTCTGTGAGAGCAACAGGAGGAAGAAGATCATTCCTATAGCATCATTCTTCTGACCACGCATATGCATGGGGAACAATAGCAGCTCCACAGTGGATGATCTGCAGGCTATCGAGATCCACCACTGGTACAAAAAGTTCATGACGGAGTGTCCTTCTGGACAGCTGACAGAGCATGAATTTAAACAGTTCTTTGGGCTTCGAGGGCTGGATCCAGAGGCCAATGAGTACATTGAGCAGATGTTCCGCACGTTTGATATGAACAAGGTGAGTTCTCTGGCAAGGAAATTAACTGCCTCATACTGCTTAAAAGTGAACCAACTCCAGCACTTTGAGAGTCCTTGGTTTCCTCTTACAAACATTGGTGTTGAAAGCTGCTGAGGAACACTAACGTAAAGTAGCTAAATGCAAGGAGCAAATTAATGTGCATAGATAATGACATAGATAACATAACCACAGGTAATAACACCTTATTATCTAACTACCTTGTGCAAGTTCATCTTTGAATTTTCAGAATTCCTTATTGTGTATTAATTGGCTTGGCCTTGTTTGACTAGCAAAATACTAATGAAAGGATTTAATTCCTATTCTTATATGTTCTTATTCTTATTATTAAAAAATATTTCTGTATTATATAGTAGAGACTACAGGAATCAAACACAATAGAAATCATTGTAGCATTCACAGAGGAAGTAATTTCCAGGTATTTGGCAGCTGAAATAAATACTGCATGGACAGATGATCTATGTGGCTCTCCTCAGTTCTAGGAGGTATAGCATACAGCAGTAGCTAGCAGGTAGGTAGTATTCCTCACTGTGACAGGCAATCAGTGGCTGTCTCTAAGGTAGGAAACAGTAGCCCCCATAATTCCTTTAAGCATGCAATGCCCCTCACTTTTGCCTGTTTTTTATCCATATATAATTAAGCCTATGCTTGCGGGTCTGTAATCTCAATGATAGAGAAATTTGGTTTTATGGCAGCCTGGGAAAATTCAGCTTTGCTCTCTGCTCCAAGGTTCTGAAATGGCTGGAGCAAATGTCTGTGAGTTAGGGAGGAACTAGTCACAGATACATGTGAAACAGGTAGGAAATCACGGCGTCAGTTTTGAAGAAGGAAAACCTAGGGACTGAGCAAAGAACATTGGTTTGGACAATATGTGAGAAGGCATAAGAAGTTAAGGAATGATAAGGAATATTACAAAATTCTTGAGGGTAAAAGAGGAGCAGCTAGGCTCCATTAGGGTAGCTGAGGTCTTGTGGTGGATGTAATGACTGGAAATGACCGCAGATCTCAAAGAATATCCTTTCTCATCCTGAAGTTCTCTGGACCCAGGATGAGGATAGTGATGAGAAGCAGTTTTATAAACTAAACCAACACATTTACAGTTCTTGCACCAGTCTTTCCCTTTACCTCTGTCATTTCTTGGGATGTTTAAGGACTTTAAAATTTGTTCAAGGATGTTACGCACTCCCAAGTTCTCCTGTGAGCCCCACGTTATGCAGTAAACAGTGTTCTAAGAAGACTCTCAAAATCAAATTTGGTCATACAAAGATAAAAAGCTATCTTCTAAATAAAGTGATAGTCATCTCAAGGGGAATGAAGTAAGAGTGTGGCAACTAGTGGAGATGGACCTACACCAGTTAATCTTAGCCTGTTAATAGTTAGCCACTAAGCTCCTTTTATAAACAAAGGCAAGGAACAAGAGCACCCAAAGGAAGAAGCACCCTGTAGTAATACAGACACTGATGATGAATGGAATCATCTGCCCTCCGGACCTTCAGATTCTGAGAACTCTGCTGAGGACAGAGGATAAATTTTCAATAGAGTTATTTTACAAATTGCAATCATGCCCTCCTTCCCAGCTTTAGAGCTGGTTATCTTTGTTTTCTGTTACTTTGCTCAATGAAGTTATGAAAAACTCACATAAGGGGAGTACTACAATGATCCTGAATGAATATTTTAAAATATTGTGATCCTTGCTGTAAAACAGTAGTGCTCTGCTAGTCCGCCTACATTTGCCTTTTACATATATTTATCATCCATTCCAGAAAGGCATCTGACTTTGTTTAAATACCTCAATAAATGAAAGTTTCTTTTTTTTTGCTCTGTAATTTGTTGAAGTAGTTATTCAGAATCTTTGACAAGAGATACACACTTTATTTGTTGTTTCTTTTTAACTACTTCAAATTTTAGTCAGTGTTAAATCTAGGGATTACGAACCTTTACTGTCTGGCATTTCTCTTGCAGAGGAACCAAGAGCTTTTTGGGTTTCTTTATAGATTCAAGAAATGGAACGTTTAAAAACCTAAATACAGAACAATTTTTGCAGCTGTCAAATCATGTTTTATGTATTTTTAAAAAAAAATCTTCAATCACTTTTTTTTGTCAGAGAATGGAGGAGATCTACAGCTTACTGAAATAGCAGTAGTTTCCCACAAAGACAAAGCAGACTAGTACAGAAAACCCAAGGTAGAATTACCTTCTACTTCTCTTGCAGCCAGGGCTCTGGATCAATTTTCTCTCCCAGCAGGCCATAGGCAGTCAGCTCTGGTGGACAGAGAGGGGTTCGTTCATCCTGGCCATGAGGAGTGACAGGTTCCATCTCTGCAGGTGGTGAGCACAGAGTAGCCTAGACATGTAATAGATCATAACTTCAGGAATCCAGGTATTTAGGAGATCTTGAAGGTGGCCAGAGAAATAGTGTGCGTGTACACTAAAGCTTTTTCCCAAGTCCAAGTCTCTGTGCCATTTGTTTTTCTTTCTCTTTTAGCTGTGAATCTAAAGAGCAATAAGACAAAACAGCTCCAGAGCCATAACTCCCTCAGTTTTTTCCTGTCACAATTTGTTTTTTGTTTTCCCACAGGATGGATATATTGACTTCATGGAGTATGTGGCTGCCCTCAGCCTTGTTCTCCGTGGGAAGATGGAGCAGAAATTGCGGTGGTATTTCAAGCTCTATGATGTAGATGGCAATGGCTGCATTGATCGACATGAATTGCTCAACATCATTAAGGTGAGTCTCCAGGGGTGTGTGTTCTTTCTTCTTTCCTTAAAGACAAAGGCACCACACAAGTAAGACTTTCGCTATTCCCCATATGGATGATCATGGATGAGACCTTCTTTAACAGTATTCTTTCTTTCAGCAGAATTCCTCACGATCTCATGGTCCAGTAAGCAGACTTGACAGACTCTTCTTTACCACCACAGCATATGTAACAGCATAGCTAACTCCATAAAATTGTTTTAGCTGCCTAGGACCTAAATTGCACTTTCCAAGATTTCAGACTCCATGACTGTCAGTTGCAGTCTCTGCAATATGTCCTTCCTATGTCCTTTTCCCCATGCGAATAGTAATTGGAGAGTTAGTCCAGTTTGCTTTCTAGAACCAGCTCCTAAACATCAATGTAATAAAACATTTCTGACTCTAGCAAATAGTTTGAAGAACAATGACTGGCAATGGAAAAGATTGTATGCAAATAGCTATTATGGAAGGTGTTGGAATTGCAGGCATAAACATGATCTTATGAATAGCTCAGAATGAATTATGCTGGAAGTTCAGATTATTCTGTAAAGACTGGGAAACTAGAAAGATGCAGGAAAGATTCAATGACCCTAAATAATTTACATTTCTGAATAAGAAAAGTCAGAAAATGCATTTGATTAAGATTTGAAGCCTGACCTGTCCACCAATAAAACCACTAATAAGATGTTAGTAATGCATTCTCACCTGGGTATGAATCTTAGTGCTGGGCATTGAAGAGACCAAACCATATCAGTAACTGTAATAATATACAGCTTCCTACCAATAACTTGCACTAGAAATACTCAGACATCACAGTGAAGCAACAGATAGTAATTGTTTAACACAGAGTTCTTGAGAAACAAGTCTTGTGGGTGATAATTGGTGGCAACCCATTTACTGCCCTTTGAATTTTGTGGATGTAGTTCAGTGTCTTTCTTGGCAGCTTTAGGAAGTTGCTGAGGTGATACTTAGTTTTAGTAAAATGGCATTTGAAAAAGAATGAAGAAACTTACCAAATATCAGAAGGTAAAAACTAGAAAGTGAATAGTCTTACAATCAATATGAAGGCTCTGGAATCACATATTTTGTGGACATCCTTAAACAAAGGAAACAATTAGGCATGGAAAGAAAAGAGAACCCTGCACTATATGGTTATGAATAAGATGAATAGTGGTAAACAGTGGTGAATAATGCTTAAACTTTCTCAAGCTGAAAATTAATTTCCACTGAGCTTTAGGGAGAAGCAGAACATACAGGAAGCAGTATATAAATGGAAATAGGGAGAGCAAGAATAGAAATAAATGACCATAACATATAGGAAAGGAATTTCATAATGTCAAATGCCAAGGGTGTTTGACAGTATTTATTGGGCTTGGTGGACCATAAGGTAATAGAAAGTGGATCAGTTAAGTGGATCCTGATTCTGCCATTTCTACAGTGCTTAACCTCCACCTAAGCAGAATTAGGATGATCATCTGAGTTTCACTGCTCATTCTGTGCTCCAAACCCATGCTCCCTTTGCAGCCTTCAGTGCCAGCTGTAAGGCCTGATGATTTCTGCTGTGTTTTCCTATTGATGTTGGTTTGTTTGTATGGGGAAGGTACCAGGCATGATTGTCTTGTTCTGAATCTACACTGACAGGCTGCAGTGGAATCAGTCTATTGTTTTGGGATCCATTAGGCAGCTTCCTATTCTTGCTTTTTTCTTCTAGGCTATTCGAGCTATTAATGGTGGTGACCATGAAACTAGTGCAGAAGAGTTCACCAACCGAGTTTTCAACAAAATTGATGTGAATGGAGATGGTAAGATTCCTGTCTTAGTCATCCAACTCAGGTGGTCTCTGTGCTACAGAGAGATATCTATGTCTTCCTTTCTTGATTGAACTTTATGCCTCTTCATTTTATATTTGCTTGTTAGATGAATTCTCACCCAGTAATGCATTCTCCGTGAATTTTGCTAAGGCATTTTTCTCCTTACATCATACATAATCAATATGACAGGATTTGTTCCCTGTACTACATCTCACCTGTGTTCTGTCCACGACTTTGGTGGGGGGGTTTTGGAATGGGGGGGGGGGGGTTGCCTTTTTGTATGTTGCTGTGTAGCTTATGTCAGTTAGAAGTGGGAAATATTAACAGATATTAATCTGTTGTCCCAGCTGCTCCTAAATATTTCAGCAGCAGGGAAAGGAAGAACTGGAATTTAATGTTGAAGTTCCGAATTTCTTCACTGGGTCTGCTACAGGCAGTACAGCAAGCACATGAAATGCTATGGACCAGTAAGTCAAAAGCTGGTCAACGCCACTGTAGTCACTGTATGTCCCTGACAGATATTTGTTTCCTTGCTACTTCATGTGCTCATTACCTTCTGATGTGCCCTTTTGTTATTCCAGAAGAACTCTGCCAAGCTGCTTCCCTGCGCAAGGACTTTTTGGCCTAGCACAGAAAACCTATTTCTGCCTGTCACATCTTCCTTCTGTCACTTCTTTTAAACATGAAAACCAGCAAGTATGGGGCAGATTAGGACTATGACAAATTAGTACAAAAAGGAGGCGCCTAATCCAGCCTTATTTATAGGAATCTATGATCCCACTCCTTAGCTATGCAATTCCTCTATTCTTTCCTATGGACCTTTCCCCTTGTGTGGGGAAAAAAAAAAAAAAAAAAGGAAGCTGGAGTTGCCTGGATATCAGGGAAGTTTCATATAAGCTTAAAAAGACTCTCTGAGGCCTCTTGGTGCTTTAGAACAGTGCATGTATAGTAAGTGGTCTCTAAAGTTAGATTACTGTACTCCTTTTCTTGTTTAAATGTGGATTTGCATGATTCTGATGCCTTCTGTCTGTGTCTGACACAGGTGAACTTTCTCTGGATGAATTTGTGGAGGGAGCAAGGAAAGACAAGGAGTTCATGGAGGTGATGATGAAAAGCTTGGACCTGTCACACATTGTGGCCATGATCAACAACCGTCGGCATAGTGTATAAATCAAGCTAGGACAAGACACTGTGCCAATAGACTGAACGGTGTACACACACCAGAAAGGAGAGACAGCATTTTTTAAAACAAACAGAATTGCCATAAACACACATATGGAAGTGGGAACAGAAAGACACTGCTATATTTGTGTATCTGAGTGCATGTTTCTGTACAAATATTGAAGCTCAGCCACATACATGCAAGGCGGGTTCAGAAAAACTGGATCTGGGTGGCAGTATTTGACTTGAGTTCCTAAAATTTAAAGGCCAAGTTTAAGGGCACAAATTTCCTCCTTATTCTGTGTCCCAGATTGTCACTTTGCAATGGACTAAAAGTAACGCTAAGTTTGTGAAGAGCAGTAGCAGAACTGGATGATGGAGTGTGGAAAATTTCTGACATGTACAAAAGAAGAGCTTCAAACTGTTATCAATGTAGAGAAGTATCAAAAGAATGTAACTTCCACTGTTCTTGTCATGGTGTTAGATCATAAACACCAGCATGTTTTTCCATACCAGATGTGCTTGGATTTGGTAGTCTCTACAGAAGTAGCTTTATTCATAAGATCTCAAGAGCTGAAAGAAAAATCAGTCTTTAAGGCTGATAGTGGCAAATCTGTTCCCAGCTGCACTGTCAGTAATGCTGCTGTTTGCAGCTTTCTGTGATCAAAGAACTCTTTAGCAAACAAGTCAACAGTTTAGAAGCAGCTTCTGTAACTAGAGAAAATACGCTGCTCAGTTTCCCAAAGCAGAAGAATTACCTGAGAGATCAAATCTTTTTTACACTTGTTGTCCTACTACTCTCCTCTCATACAATGGAATAAATGAAGCATGTGAAGATGATCCTAGTGTTGTTTCTTCACACATCCTTTATTGGTCTTTCTTTTTATTCTTGGGGAGAAGATCTAAGAAGCAAAAGAAACAACTCAGCAAGGTGACTTGTGAATTCTGCTGTTCATGTGAATACTGGAGTGAAGTTGATACTCCAGATCAGTGCTGCTAAAAATGACTCTGTACGTGATGGGAAGAGTGATGTAGCATGGATAGAAACTGAGCAAACTGTGTCTTGTTCACTAACATTAGGTAAGGTCACAATCAGAAGCTCCTTTGAATCTGGAGAGAACCAGAAGGTAAGAAGAATGCAGGAAAAGTTCAGCAGAGTGCCTATGCCATAGTTGGGCATGTTTTCCCTGTGCAGGAGGAAGAACTTGCAGATCTGTAACAAGAATACTTTAGAGTGGACTTAACCTTGCTTATATTTAAGTTTCTGTGATGTACATATGTATACCGAACAAAGTGTCTAGGCGTTCATCTAAGTCAAGGGAGATTTAGTCAGTATTGTCACTGGATCTTGAGAGAGTGAGTGATCACGTTTAGAGCAGGCACCAACATTTTGCCAGGGGGGCTCATACTTCAGGTCCCACTGGCATGTACACATTTTGCAGTCTTAGAGCTTCTGAGAGGAGTCACAACCTGGGTATTGGCAAACATTGCTCAGTTCTCCAGAGGATTATAGGGAGTATATGCTGTTGGACTCTGCTGTTGCTTTGGACTGAGGAAGGCAGGGTTTTTTTTCAAGACTCTGTTGAACCTGTCCTGTACCTGTTACAAGTCCTCAGTCTCCTGCTGTTTCGTTGGTCAGTTACATGTAAAACTGCATTTTCATTATCATCTGACATACACCACCCCCCTGCTTTTTAGTTCTTAGGAAAGTAAAGAACTTTTTAAAGTGCAGCTGATGTATTAAATCACCAAGAAGTTGTAGCTGCCAGCAGTGTTGCAGCAAGCTGCTATACATGCTGTACAGAATCTTCTTGATGTATATAAATGAGAAGGGCATGTACACAGTACATTCTCAATAATAATCCTGAATATTTGTAAGCAGAGTTTAATTTTTAATTTTGTTTTAATAGATGTTACAGAAAACTGATTCTTCCTTAGTTGTCATTGCTGATGATGCTGGAACATTTCCTAGCTAAGATGCAGTTATGACATTTGTAATAAACAAAAAAACCACATCATGCTATCACTACACTAAGTTGCAGATGTGTGTTTTGTTCTTAATGTTCCTGTTCTTCTGTTACTGAATGACTTCACTGGGTTTTGGCTCTGCAGCCAGAGTGTTCTTTGAGAGACCGATCTGGCAGTATATGTGCCTTTGTCAGAAGCTATGGGAAGGGAGACTGGGGAGAGGGAGAGGAAATCTCTGTAAAGAGGAGATAATTGTTTTCTGACTTACTTGGCTTTATTTGTACAGTTAAGATTAAAAAAATGTAGAATAAACATATCTTGGAACTGTTCTCTTTGATAGAAGAATAGAAGAATTGAGAGGAGGATAGAATCTAGAGCTATGATTTGGATTCAGCACATTAGGGTTTTCAAATATCTCCAAGGATGGGAACTCTACAACTTCTCTGGGTTAGGGTGAGGGTTTGGAGTTAGGGGTTTAGGATTAAGGAATATGGTTAGGATGTTAAGTGTTGAAGCTATCATTTGGAATTGGGTCAAGGGTTAGGGTTCAGGCTGGGGTTAGAATTAGGGGTTTAGGTTTGGACTTGGGCTCAGGTTTGGGATTTGGGTTAATGTTGGTAGTTTAAGGGTTAGGAATTAAAATTCAGATTACGGTTTAGGGATTTGGTTTGGGTTGGGGGTAGGGGTTAGATTTAGGATTAGGATTTAGAGAGGGTTAGAATTTGAAGTTTGGGGTACAGTTAAAGGCTAGGGGTCAGGTTTATCATTCAACTTCACGGGTTAGTGCTTCATGTATCTGGAGGGAGAGAGGGCTCTGGAAGCTGTTTGCAGGAGCTGTCCCAGCACTGGTTGGGACTACAGAGTCCACCGTGGAGCTGGTGGTGCTGGAACAGTTCCTGAACTGTCCTGTCCCAGGAGGTGCAGTGCTGTGTGGTAATGCAGCCCTGAGACCTGCACCAAGGCTGTGGCCCTGGCCAAGGGCCAGGTTCTGGCATGTAGGAGCTGCAGATGGGCAGATATTTATGTGGTAAAGGTGGGGGATGAGGCCTCCTGCGGTTGTTATGGTTTGGGGACTTGCCCTGTGATTGTGGGTGTGTGGAGTGAAGGTATGTCCCATGAGCCTTTGAAATACTTTTGCCTGTGTCCCCTTCCTCAGGCCACCATGTTGGGTGATGGTGAAAGGACCCAGCATGGAGATGTCACATCCTCAAGGATCACTTAAAAACCCTGCCTAACACCTACCCCCAGGACGTGGTGGAAATGGGCTTAAAAAAATGCCTTCACGTCAAAATCTAGACCTTCAGCTCAGATTACTCCTCCCTGACTCTGAGCATTGAACAGATTTCCTCTTGTCCTGGTCAGGAGAGTTCCTTCACTAGCAGGGATGGGCTGGGAGAAAGCACCTGGGAAACTTCTTGACTAGACA
Organism: Aquila chrysaetos chrysaetos; assembly: GCF_900496995.4. NCBI lineage: Eukaryota > Metazoa > Chordata > Aves > Accipitriformes > Accipitridae > Aquila > Aquila chrysaetos. The sequence goes on from NC_044008.1 coordinate 100,946, forward strand.
GAAAGCAGGGAGGAATGCAGCTGCCAAAACATCATGGACCTTAATTAGCTGTCTCATCATCCTCTATCTCTCCTACAGACTTGGAGGGGGTCTGCCCCTGATGTTCATTACAATGTCCTGCTCTCAGAGACCAGTGGGCAACTGGCCTGTCTCCCCACCACAAAGAAAGATGCCCCTGAGGTGTTTGGACTCCACTACCTTCTTTGTGAGATGCCTTGTGACATGGAGAAAAGAGAGAATTAACGCGATGTGTGTAAGAGACCAGCCAAGCTTGTTGCCTACCCCTTTCTCTTCTGCAGAGAGAGCCCAGGCCCTGTGTGATCCTAGTGTTGATGGGTAGGTAAATGAGGGAAGATCAGGCTGAACTGATAGCATATGTCCATACATTTTGTATGGTTTGTTCAAACTTTTATGGTTTTAATATTTTGTACCTTCTATGAAAACTGGTTTGCTGGTAGGTGACTGTGCAAGTGAGATTTGATAAATGATCATATATTAACATTATGGTTGAAACAATAGACAAAGGGTAACCGGGGAGATAATTACAAAGTCTAGTCAAGTGACTAACTAGTAATTATTCATAAGTTTTGCAGTTCTTTGCTCTTATGATTAGATGTTCCTGTACGCTAGATGAGAACAATGCTGAAACTGACCACATGCGATTGAAACTGCATTAAGCTTCAAGATCAAAGAACAAGGACAAGAATAAAGACTTCAAGGATAGCCAGCAAGAACTTCAAATGGGCCGGTGGTCGCAAAAGCAGCCCTTAGACTGTAATGGATCCTTCATTGCGCATGATCGGATGTAGGCAGTACTAAGATAATCAGTTGCAATTATTTTTATGTATATGTATACTAATCTGATTAATATGCAATTAGTTATTCTATATAAGCTGTTAGTGCTAAAGCTGTGGTATGCACGCTAGGTGGAATTATCCCCCGTGCATCCAGTGCTGCAACGAAGAATGCCTGCTTTCTAAAACTCCAAAATGAGTCTTAGAGAGTTTCTTCAACCGGCTTTTCGGTATCACACTTGCATGATGAACTGTGTTTGCAGCACAGGGTAGAGAAACATAAACCTGGTCTATCTGGGCAGATTTCAGGACTGGGACCTGGGAACATTTGACCATCACAGTGAACACTGCTGACTGTTCCTGCACACAGACACAAGCTTGGCTGTAGTGAGCTGTTCCATTAAACAAGAGAAGTGTGTGCTGACTCAATGAAAATATAGGATGATCTTGCTAAAGTAGGAGATTACTCGCTTGCTTTTCCTCTGTGTGCCAAGAATGCTGTTGGGAGATGTGTCATTTCTGGGCTAAACCTTGAAAAAGGATGTGTAAAAATTAGATTATTTTCTGAGAAAAAATTTTTCTGGAAAACCTGTCTTGGAGCAAGAGAAAAATACTGAAAGGCTTCACTTAACAAAGACTACGTTAATAACTGTCTTGGTCCTCATCCAGGCAGACCATCAGAGGAATGTTCTGCTAGGGAAATCCTTTCAATCTAGCAAATGAATCAGAATAAGTCCTGCTTGATACTGGCAGTAGAATACTTTCAAGAGAGCTCCATTTTCCCTGTTAACTGCTCTGAGAGTATAAATAAGCATACAGATGCAGGTGGGAGGGGAAGAGCAGTCCCACAGCTTGCCTCTGGCCTAAGGGCTCCAGTGTGCTTTGCAGTCAGTGCTAAAGGTAGTTTCCTCCATCCAGTGTTTGGTTCAGCTGGTTCTCTCTGCTGTTGGATGGTTTGAGTCCCTGTGCTGGTCAGGCCTCCCCAGTGTGGCAGTAAAACAGTTAACACCTCACTAGTTAAGAAATATTTGCAGGTAATGGTCTCACCAGTTTAATTAACAGAGGAGAGAATTATTTTTTAAAGGGCGTGCTGGCTAGACCCTCCTTATCTGAAGAATGCTATTGTTATTTACAATATCCTGCTTATCTGACACAGTTTGGTGAAGAATGAATTACATAACCTAAAGGTATATAAACTCTGTAACTTCCCCATTTGGGCAGACTTCATAATAGCAGTCAGTGTCTGTCACTCCACTGCACTGTGCTCTCCCTCATAGCTATAGTAATAAACTGCTTCTGTTCTGGCCTGACTAAAATTGCGTCCCAGTGACAGCACGTCCCCTGTGTCTGTTGTAGGCTCAGTTCCTTGCACAGTGAAAAGGGCCCCTGATTCTAGCCCTCCTTCATCACAGATGTGGGGGAAAGGCTGAGTAGGTGGGAAGCAGGACAAGAGCAAATTTCTTATTTCTAATGTTTAAAGCAGTTTTCAGTAATAATCTAATGCAAACTGAAGCCCTCCCTTGAACCAGTATATTCCAGACTAAATGCTCAACATGCCACTGTAGGAGTTGGTTGTTGTTCCTCTGTGTTATGCAAGTACTATCACAATAGGAATAAATCAGGGACACACGAAGTAGCACAGCATGTGAGAAGCTGCAGGAGCACATCCCAGTGCAGTGCCAGTTGGTCCCACTGTGACACCTTTAGAGCTCACTGTGGCTCACAGATTGGTTCTGGACCATCCTGCACTTCAACAAGACTGTACTACCTAGAAGGTAGTACAGCATCTCTGTTCAGTGTTTTATACTGAGAAAAATCACGATCTGTGTCTTTCAATCACGGGAAAGACACATCGTGATTCAGGTTAGAAATTATCAATTTTAATGTAAATTTGCTGGAGGTTTTCGGTTTGGTTTCTTTGGGTTTTTTTTCTCTGAAATAACTTTCCAAATATTTTTTCCCAATGCAGTTCACCCTTTATTTCCTGATGTTCCTTTCCAGGGGGCTTTCCAGAATGGGCCTCATTGTGGCAGACTCTCTTATGTGTCCTAGTGAGACTCTGAACTAGGGGTGTTTCAATAATTTTTTACAGTCAAGAAGAGTGTATAGCAAGTAGAGCTGGCTGAGAGGCTTGCAGCCTGTTTCGGTACGAGCAACAGGCTATCCCTACACATGGGTTACAGAGACACTTTTTTCCCTGAAGAATAAAATCGATGTATGTTGTCCACTAAGAAGAGCTGGCAAGCTGCTCCCAACAAGCTGTATGCTTCATAGGCCCATTTTTTGACTCTCCAGTAGGTTTCTTTGGGAACAGACTGGATTTTGCTGGGTATCTCTTGGTAACTGAGCTATGGATAAGCATGTTTTGGCCTCTTCCAGCCAACGCGCACCTCTGTGGCACAGCTGCAGAACTGCTTCTGTGGCTGCAGGTGTGCACCTGCATGCGCAGCCTGTGACAGCTTCCCTTGCCTGGGGGAAGACCCTTGCACTGGTGGCTGGCTGCTCCTGGCTTGTGCCATGGCGTTGGACACTGCTAGCCCTTGTGTACCTGCCTGCAGATTTGGCCAGCAGCGGGATTGCCCCAACACCCATGCAATCATTTAAGCTTGGACCTGGTTGCAGAGCTCCTGCAAGAAGAGGTTAAGCTGAGGCAGTGGCAGCTGGACGAAGCTGGCTGCCCCACGTCACCAGCCAGCCCTCAGCTACTATCATCCACAGCCACACCACTCACAACAACTGCATTTTGATTTTTTTTATGGCTGTAAAGCAAAGCAAGCTTTTGTGGTGAGGATTTAAGCAATGCCAGCTCACAGCTCAGTGCTGGTAACTTGCTGTTTGACCAAAGCACTGAGAATAATGGGTGGCCTGTTTAAACTGCTGGCTGCTGTGCTAATGTACAAAATGCTACAGAGCTTTTATGGCAGCCTGTCGGAACCCAGCAGACACCAGACTCAGTGCCAAAGCATGTATGGAAGGAGGATGGTGTGACAGCCCCTTTGCAGAGGCCAGATTTTGCAGTCCAAGACACTGCCCCTCGTCCTGTGCAGGGCCTGGCTCAGCACCTTGGGCAGCCCCGAGACAGAGCTCATGGCCTTGCTCGGTGCCAGCACCTGTCTGATACCACAGGAAATTGCCCGGTAGCAGCGTAGCTACAACAGGTCCTGTGCTGAGCTCAACACATGACCCTTGCAAAATAAAGACGTAATCCTGGAACTGTAGCCTTGTTCCCAACTTGATTTTGCCATTCTACCATCAGTGATGTGCTGAGGGTCAGACAAGTGGTGGCAGTGCGCCACACGCAGCCACTGCCTGGGCAGGGAGCTCTGAGCCCACTGCTGCCGTCAAAGATTTCCCACAGACGGGCCATGCTGCACCGGTGCCACACCAGCACTCTGCCGCAGCCCTGGTATTGCTCATGCATTGCTGCCTGGGGAGGCCGGCATGCCCCGTCCCCACACAGCCTTCCGCAGGGCCCGCCGCACCTCCCAGTTGCGGAGGCTGTAGATGAGAGGGTTCAGCATCGGGGTGACGATGCAGTACAGTGCGGAGACCAGTGTGTCAGCTGCCGGGGAGTAGCCGGAGCTGGGACGGTTGTAGTTCAGGTTGGCTGTCGCAAAGTACAGGGTGACCACGAGCAGGTGGGCAGAGCACGTGGAGAAGGCCTTCTGCCGGCTGGTGGCCACAGGCATCCCAAGGACAGTGGCCAGGATGCGGAGGTAGGAGATAGCGACAAGCAGGAAGGGGCTGAGGCCCACAAAGACACTGGCAGCATGGAGTGCCACTTCGCTGGGGCGGGTGTTGCTACACGCGGCCCTCAGCAGTGGGGGGACGTCACAGAAGATGTGCTGGAGCTGGGGAGCCCCGCAGAAGGAGAGCCTGGAGGCCAGGAGGGTGTGAATGGCCGAGTCCAGCATCCCCCAGAGCCAGCAGCTGGTGGCTGCCGCCACACAGACACCCCAGCTCATGGCATGGGCATAGTGCAGGGGCTGGCATATTGCTGCATAGCGGTCGTAGGCCATGACAGCCAGGAGCGCGCACTCGGCCCCTGCGCACCCCATCAGGAAGAACATCTGTGCCAGGCACCCGTGGTAGGAGATGGTGGCCTGCGGGCGCAGGGTATTTGTCAGGATCTTGGGCACCGTCACTGATGAGTAGCAAATGTCCAAGCAGGACAGGTGACTGAGGAAGAAGTACACGGGGCTGTGGAGATGGGGATCCAGGAACACGAGGGTGAGTATTGCAGAGTTCCCCAGCAGCGTGGCCAGGTAAATAGCCAGGAAAAGAACAAAGAGGAAGGGCTGGCCATGGGAAAAGCCCAGGAGCATAAACTCTGTCACATGAGTCTGGTTCTCACCTGCCATGGGGCCAGCTGGGTTGGTCTGTGGGCAGAAACAAGTACTGTGAGGAGAAGGTGGTGACTATAAGCCATGGGACTGCAGCACAACCACCCACAAGGCAAGGGTTTCACTGGTAGGATGGCTTTTCAACCACTATCTCCATAGTGGTTGAAAGCTTCCCATGTTGAGATTTCACAGACGAGGATTTTAGAGTCCCGAGAGCTGCTATCCAGAGTTGGATAAGTGACTGCAACAGAATCACACAGAAGAAACCAAGAATGCTGTGCATCTGGATTAACCCACACCTCCTGAGTTCTCCTGCCAGCCCAACCCCTGTCTTTATGAGTATACCAAGCACGTCTCTCTTCCTCCTGGTTGCACTTATGGCGACTACATGCTTCCCTGCCCCCTAGACATGGTCACATCATTCCTTAGGTGCCACAGCCACTAAGCTTGCTCTTCCCCAGCTGCTGCGTTGGTGATGTGGCATCACCCTGCACCAGTTAAAAGAATTTTTTTTTTCTTTATCCTTCTCCTGCTCTGCCATGTTTGGAGTGCTTTGCTCTGTGATAACCAGCACTTAAAAAAGCACGGGTTCCAACTGAGGGTGACTCACCACATGGTGCTTGTTGAGCCACAGGCAAATCTAAGCCATCAGGGATCTCCACTGTCCTGGGCCTCCTGACCTTTCTTCCATGAGCCTATTTCAATTTTCACCCCAACACAAGCGTTTTGCTTACCAGCATGTGAAGCTACAATCACCATGTCCACACAATGGACGAGGCATAGGGAAGCAGTTATTGCTCATAAACCTCAGCCAAGGGCTGTTGAAGGTGGTGCTTGCGGCCAGGGCTGCTGGAGCCCCCATGCCAGTACCACGAAGCACAGCCAGATGTAGGCTAGCGCTTTGATGCGCAAATACGGCCTGGTGTAGCAGCCTCTGTGAGGCTGCTGAAGAAATGGGGCTGAGTGAGAGGTTAAAAACCACCTGCCATCACCTTGTCATGGGGTGCAGATCTGTCGTAGCCAGCACTCGACACAGGCACACACTGCACTAAGCCAGTCTGAAACCAGGGGCTACTCTCGGCTGGGTGAGGAAAAGGATCCAAGAGGCTTAATCTCACATATATGATGATAAGGGGGCAAACAAGGCTGGAAAACACCAGGGCAGACTGTGGCTGCATGACAATACAGGGCATCTTGGGGAACCACAGGTCATCTTGGGGCTGTGCATAACAAAATCATGCTCTCCCTATGCAGCTTTTTCTTTGGCTCCATTTGATTGCCTCAGCAGACGTTAGCGCTCTCAACTAGTCCTGAATCAGAGAATAAGGTAACTGGCCAGGGTGCCAGCCATCGCTGAGCAAGTGTTTGCCGGGAGTTGCGGCGGGACGAGTGCTGGCTTCTGGCCCGGTTCTCACTGACAGCACTGGGGCATGGTTGGGGTGCAAGGGAGGATTGCATATCACTGAACTGAAGTATTTAGTTCCCTGCTATTCTGACTTGGAAATTGTACACTTTGAAACAAGGCCTGCCTCCCTCAGTACAGGGCAGCTGTGAGCAGTTTTTCCTTATGGGTAACACTGACAAAACTCCCGTGGTCAGGATTCAACAGCGTTCCCAGACAAGCTATTAATTCATGTCACTCTCCATTTACTAAACATTAAAGATGTCACCTGATGGCTATGCAGGGGCCCATTGCCATTATATAAGGCCAAAGTAAACATGACCAAAATGTGTTTTTAGCAACTGAGGTTAATTGTCATGTCTCTTCATGAGATTAAACAACATGGTTAAATTCAGGTTGGTACCCTTGCTTTACACCCATTAATCTGTTTTTAATGTCTCTGTCTAAAGCATGTAGCTACGTATCAGGCATGATTTTAAAACGTTGAGCAATGGAGAATTCACTGTTTCTGTTGGGAGGGTTTTTTTACAGCTACTTACCGCAAGAATCTGTCAAAGCACTGTTAAAAATTTTGTGCTTTTTTTCCTGTTGGAATTGCGCAAATGTCAGCTCTGTCTCATTCATAATTTTCAGGTCTTTCTCTTCCAGATAAATGACCTTCTAATCTAATGGTATTTTCTCCTTGCTTCTACTTGCACACTGTGATCAATATCAGTGTTTGCTGAGTAGAAGAAGAGCTAAATTCTGATTAAGTTCTCTTTTACTCTCCAGTTTTTCAACTTTTTTTTTTAATATTGAGAGGAAATTTTTCAGTCAAAAAATTAATTCTTCTGTGTATAGCATAATGACATCCAAACTTGTTACTCTATCTTGGACATAGGTGCTACAAGGCTGAGAAACCACTGCCTGGGCAAGCTCTCCAGCAGTCTCCCAGATCAACATATTCTTTAATATTTTTTTTTATTATTACTAATTCTGCATACATTAGACAGGTACCTAAGGACTATATCATCCAACATTCTGGAAATCTCGAACCATCGCTCTTCCTGCAGCCAGCTCCCAGCCAAAGCCGTGGGCATTTTGGTGCAAGAACAGCCTAACTTGTTTGGCCCAGCATTGCAGGCAGGAGCAGGGGCTAGAGCTGGGAGAGACCACAGCAATGTTCCCTAGGAATCGCCTCCCGACTCCAGCTGTCCCTGTCTGCAAAGCTGCATAATGTGCACGTTGATCTGTATAAATTCAAAATCATATATGTGTGAACTTTCACAGTGCTAAGTCAGTTAGTGGTTTTGTTAGGGCACAAGTACCTCCATGGTGTAAGTGTGAGAGGGGAAACCTCTGTCCAGGATCTTGTTGGCTGCTTTTACTACTGATCTGTTAGCCAGAGGCAGAAGTCTGCTGACAAGTTACGGTGAAGCCAGCACCAGTGAAGGCAGGGACTTGCCTGTTACACAGGAGGAATAGGGGACCTCAGGAATCAGCATGATAAAAATAAGAATAAATTTAATGGTAGGGGGTTAGGCATGTAAGGGTTAGTCACCTGTTTATACTCTGAACTGAGGCTCAACACTTGGAAGTAAGAGCAGGTGAGCAAGAGGTGTGTGAGCCCATCGCACGCTACCAACGAGCCCTTGGTTTGATGTAGGTACACAGCAATGACATGAAAGTCATTGTATTTGCAGCAGCAGCAAGGAATTGTTAGTTCCACTGTAGGAGGGAGAGCGAGTTCTGGAAAGCTGCAGATGATGCTCTCCCCATGCTGACAAATTCAGGCTGGATTAGGCATGGAGCTACCGGGCTACAGTACAGCTGTAGGAGTCATGCAGATGAATGACCCTAATTTTTCACCATGGTCTGGAGCAATGTAGCAGTCAGTGGACACAGCCACATGACAAGAAATGCCAGATTTAAACTCTTTGTCCTCAGACATCCTGTACACAATGAAATAGGAAGACATGGTAGGAAAATCTCCCTTTCTCCCTTGGACTGCACAGGAATGAGCCCTGAACGAGTCTCCACCTTGCCTCAGCTCCTTTCCTCTCTCTCTCTCACTTGCACTGAAGGCGATTTCTCATGGTAACTAATGACTTACCAAGTATTTCCCAGTGCAGCTACACCTTTGCACAACGCTGACCAGTCCAGAAAGGCTGGATAGGGTGGCAGAGAGGAAGCACTGATGCCACTGCCACTGAGGCAGCTGGTTTCTGTCATTTCCCCTAGGAGAAGGAAGGTACCCCTGACCGGTGCGATGGTGATGCACTAATCTGAGACCCAGCTCAGCTCTGGTGCAGTCCCTCAAGCAGGGTGCCATACATCACCACTGTGTACTTCTGCATAGCTCCAGCATTTTGGGGTGCAATAGGTCACCGTTCCTCCTACAGGAAGCCATACGTGTGCTGTGCCCACCCAGGGAAGCCAGCTGCTCCTGCAGGAGGATGTGGCTTTCCTCTCCAAGCCACCACATCCTATTTACACTCAGGTGAGCAGACTAGATAGCCTGGAGCATATAGCGATGGGAGGTAAGGTCCTGAGCCTTGGGTATGGTTCAGTCCCAGTTTGAGGTGATGGCTGGACTGAGGGAGCCAGCAATAACACAGGATTAATTTCTCCTGACAAGGACTGGATTGTTTTGTTTGAGGCAGCCACAGTCTGCTTGCATGCCCAGACTACCCAGGAGCTCTGGGTGCCAGTATTGGGTTTGCCCCCAGGTAGTGTGCCGATAGGGACGCCTGGGAGTGTCCCACCATGAGTGAGGCCCTGCCCCACCATGGGCAGCAGTCTTGCCCTCCCAGCCCTCCCTTACCTTGATGTCCAAGAGCAAACAGTGGACGGCATCCAGTGCTTGGTAAGAGGGAAAAACTAGCAATGTCCCCAAGTGCTGTCCAGTTTGTCATACCTGCAGGAGGAAAAGCCTGTGTGTCCTCAAGGCTTGCGAGCGGAGGAGAGGCTTTTAACCCTCCAAGGGCCCTGTGGGAGAGGCTTCCAGAGGTAGCTCTTGTTCAGTGGCAGGAGCAAGGAGCAGAGGACCATTCCCCTGATCAGCCTGCACAAGTGGGATCTGAGCCCACAGGACAAAGCCATTCTGGCACAGCACCCACCTTGAGCTCCTGTTCTGCTCCAGGCTGTGCCAAGTGCTGACCAGCCAGAGCTCTCTAGCCCTGGCCTCCTGCTCCAGCCCTGTGGCAGCTCTTGGGGTGCCTGGTCTCCGGCACCACTGACCATGCCAGGCACCCCGGGCCATAGGAGGGTGGCCAGCTGGGGAGGCTGAGAGCTGCAGTCCCCATGCCCTAAGTCCTTCTTTATGACCCTGTTTTATCTGTTGCAGGACTATGAGGTGCCTACACCAGCCAGTGCCAGGAGAGAGGCAGCAATGAGGAGGGTTGGCCATTGGCCACACTTGCAGCAACAAACCTGTGGGCAACACAGCCATAAGGTGACTGTGTGGTATCTGCACCACATCCATGCTCCCACCATCTACAGTAACCATGATCACTCAGCCCAGGCTGTGCAGGGCTCTCTGGAGTGGCGAGTGTGGTCCAGGGGAATAGGAGAGAACATGGCCATTGTGGAACTGTGATCTGGGAGCAGCTCTGATTGGACTTAGGGAACCAAGTAGAACCCTGTGAGTTCTTGAAGAGTGAGGCGGCAGGATTACATGGATTTACACAGGGTGATTGCTGCCTGCTCTGACCCTGGAGCCATTCCTGATAGAAACAGCAGGTTTAGCTGGACTTCACCACATACTGCCATGGAAATATAAAGTGCGAAACCCAGGAAGTGTGAAGACTGCAACAGGGAGTGCACCTGGAGATCAAGACTGAGACATGATTCTTTCTGCAGCAGGAATACAGTATTGCTTTATTGCAATCTTTTTGCAACCTCTTTTTCCTGATGGTCGGGCAATAGGAGCTGATCCTATAATAAGCTCTGTATCTGAAATTTCAAGAGCTGAGGAGCTGAGCAGTAGCATCGTTTGGAAAGTAGGGAAAGCATAGGCAACAACCCTACACGGGAAGCAATACGCTGTATTCAAATTCAACATAGACACTAGAGGGGGCTACTACCTCAATGAGGAGAAAATTCGTGTCCGAGAGGATGTCTCGGGTTGTAAAGGATGAATAGCAGTAATTATGAGGCCTGTATGTCTAAAAGTGTGTTTTCAGGAAAGCTGGGCTGACAGGGTAGAAGGACCACGATAACAGGACTTTGTGACACAGCTATTTGCATTGAGTTTACAAAATTACACCTTTCTCTTCTGGCAATGATGAACATTTCCTTGTTTGTTTCATACAGAAACTCAGTGGCATGACATTCCAATATAACCTGGCTACTCTCGCAGGATTTTAGATGTAGGCACATGCTGGCAGCACTTGGAGAAACCCCCTCCCACACTGATATTTGAACTAGAGCTTTGCTGAGACCATCAACACTTAGCACAAATATTAAAATATACTGAAATCTTGCCAGATGCCAGAAACTTGGTATTCAGTTCTGGTAATCCATGTCCACTTCCTGTGGTAATGTTCAAGACAAATTTTATGAGAAGAAATATCAATGTTTGTGTCCTCCTCTGGTCTACTGAGGCATATCAAATCTAGCCTTAGGGGTCCAGTGAGAAATCAAAATCTCCATGAATTTGTAAAGTGTTAAGGGAGTTGTTTTTTTAAACCAAATGCCTAAATTTGGGTGTGTAACCATAAGGATTGGGCCCAGCTCCTGTAAGTACTTAGCACTTCTGGAAATCAGACTCTTAACTGGGTGCAGGGCCCTTAACTTCTTCAAGCATAAGTGTTGCACTTTCCAAAAAATCAAGTGTACTGATGTAGAACTGGGAACCTCTCCAAGTTATGTTTCCCTACTTGTTTTAAGAGATGCACTCTTCCAGCTCAAGAATTCTTTCTCAAGCAAATCCACCATCGCTTGTATCACAGCTTACCACAGCAATACTGCCAGCTCACTGTTAATGGTCTCCACATGTGCACAAATGCTTCCTTTGGACACAGACAAGGAAAACAGTGCAATTCATGGTGTTCAGGGTGGCAGGCTGCTTGCTGGATCCAACCCCTACCCAAAGTACAGCCAGCTCCATGTCAAAGTTGCTCTGGGCTATATCCAGTCAGGTCTGGAAAACCTTGAAGGCCAGAAATCCCACAGCCTCTCTGAGACCCTGCTCCACTACTTAATAAGCCTCAGAGTGACTGTTGTTCCTTACACCCAGGTGGAAGGAAACCTCTTGAACTTCTAACTCTGAAACCTCCGGGCGTTTTGGTTGATGGTAAGCTCAATATGAGTCAACAATGTGTCCTGGTGGCCAAAAGGGCCAACCGTATGCTGGGGTGCATTAGGCACAGTATAGCTAACTGGTCAAAAGAAGTGATTGTCCCTCTATACTTAACTGTACCTCAAGTACTGTGTGCAGTTTTAGGCTCCGCAATGTAAGCAGGATATAGAAATATTAGAATGTGTCCAAAGGAATGCAACAAAGGCAGTGAAAAGACTAGAGGGCATGACTTAGGAGGAGCAGGTGAGGATACTAGGTTTGTTCAGCTTAGAGGAGACTGAGGTGACCTCATTGCTATCTACTTCTTCATGAGGGGCAGTGGGGAGGGAGATCTGATTTATCTCTGGTGTCCGGTGATAAAATGCGAGGGAATGGCTTAAAGCTGTGTCAGGGGAAGTTCAGATTGGAAATTAGGCAAAAGTTCTTCACTGAGAGGGCAGTCAAGCACTTGAACAAGCTTCCCAGGGAAATGGTCATGGCTCCAAGCACGTCAGTGTTCAAGAAGCATTTGGACAACACTTACATGTATGGTTTAACTTTTAGGTTGCCCTGTGTGGAGTTGAGAGTTGTCCTCAATCATCCTTGTGGGTCCTTTGCAACTGAAAATATTCTATGATTCTATGAACTTGAAACCTCCTGTCTGAATTTTGCCTGCTGCCTCTCATTCTCCCTCCATGCCCCATTGTGATAAGCCTGGCATTGTTTTCTTGGTAACTTCCCCATAGGTACTGGAAGGCTGCTATTTTGTCCCCCCAAAGCCATTCTTTCTGCAGGCTGAACAAGCCCAGCTCCCTCAGCCTCTGCTCACAGTGCAAGTGCTCCAGCCCTGACCATCTTGGTGGCTCTCCACTGAATTCTGAATTTGTTGGTGTATTTCTTGTTTCAGGGAATGCAGCACTGGATGCAGTAGCTGGATATGATCTCAGAAGTACTGAGGGCCATAACCACTTCCCTCATTCTACTCTCTTTGGTTCTGTTCACACAACCCAGGATGCTTTTGGCCACCTTTGCTGCCAGGGCACGTCTCACTCATGTCTGGCTTGCTGCCTACCAAGGATGCCTAGGGCCTTTTCTGCAGAGCTGCTGCCCAGCCAGGCATCCCCAGACAGTCTTGTTGCCAGGGGCTCTTCCTTCGCAAGTGCAGGACTTGGCATTTGTCCTTGTTGAATTTCATAGAATTTCTTCTGGCTCATTCTTCCAGTCTGGCCAGGTCCCTCTGGATGGCAGCCCTGCTGTTGAGCATATTGACTGGTCCCCTCGATTTGGTGTCACCCGCAAATTTGACAAGAGGGTACTCTGTCATCTCTTTCATATCACTAATGGAGATGTCAAACAGGACAGGTGCCAGGACAGATACCTGTGGTGCTCTACTTGTCACTCGCCTCCAGGTGGAGATGACCTGTTAACCACCACTCTCTAAACCTGACGATCCAGTTTTACACCACTGCTTTCATTGATGTTGCTGTTGCTTGGACATATGCAAGCTGAATGCACTTTTCATCCTGAATCTTCTACACACACTTCTACTGGCTGGGCAACCTCATTTGCCCTGTCTTTCTGTGGCCATATCTGGCTCAGAAGCTTAGTGGTTTGTTAATGTCAATGTTTCTCCCTGCTGGCTGCAATGGGCCTGGTTTTTCCCCTCAGTGATTTTGACTGTCACTGATGCAGTTTTGATGGTACTAAAACTGTACTGTCCACCGCAGATGTCATCCAAACAGTAGTTCAAAGAGATTTAATACAAACTGTAGCTCTGTGTGTTCTCTTTTTCCTCTGAACATCCCTTTTAAAAAATCTCCATGGGCAATGTTCTGTATGATTTTCTCATAAATACCACAGTTGTAACACTCAGACTTACTTAACAGATGTTATAGTAAACCACCCTGCTTTACTATGACATCAATATAGTCAAGTATCCTGAGCTTCCAACTCCCTTCTACCAGCCAGACATTGCCATACTGGGGTAGGTCCTGTGGAGGTCATAGAGGTGGTTTGGGGTTGGAGTACAGGACATACAAGGAGAGGCTGAGACTGCCTTGCTCAGCCTAGAAAGGAGAAGGCAAAAGGGAGACCTTACTGTGGTCTGCAGCTGCCTAATGGAGTGGAGAGAGATGACGGATACAGACTCTTCTCATAGTTGCATGGTGATGAGAAGAGGCAACAGGCACAAGCTGTAACCGGAGACATCCTCACTAGATGTCAGGGAAAAGTCCTTCAGGCACTGGATCAAAGTCCTGAGAGGCCATGGACTCTTTGTCCTTGGAGATACTCAGCACTCACCTGGCAACAGCCCAGAGCAACCTGTGCTAAGGGGTCCTGCTCTGAGCAGGGCTTGGACCAGGGGCTCCTTTCCACCAGCACAAGTCTGATTTCTGGAATGAAATGCTTATCAGGTTTTATAAGAACAATATTTCAGGCTTTGTCCCATTGATTTCCTCAGGGAAAGAGTTTCCTTTGGGAAATTTGTTTTGCAGATAAGTTGCCTGTTTGCTGGACCAAGCAAGAAACAAGAATAAGCAAAATTTGGCATTTCCAGTTTGGCCTACGCAAGATAGGACAAAAGCCTCACATTGCATCTTGTGAGAGTGGTAATGGATTACTGTCTGACTTTTTTTTTTTTCCTAACACTTGACAAGGAGATTTTCTGGCTGAAGAAAATTGCATTGTCTCAAGCTTTTATTCAGTTTAATTGACCACTTGTGTTCATATTTTAAAAAAAAAGGCAATGAGGGTTGTACCTATATGATCCAACTATAAAACTGGCCAAAGCTGACCTGATTTACTTGTGTTAGTCATGGGCTAAGAGCATGCACAAACTCAAACACCATGATCAAGCGTTAAGTGACTTGTTACCCTGTGGTATCATCCCTGCACTGTGGGGTTTTGGGGCAGGTCTAACACCTACACACAGTCACGGAAAGTGGGGTCCTGGCACCAGCCCCAGGGTCACTGTTTCTTCCCGGCCAACTTGTACTCAGAAAGCGACAAGGAAAGTCTTTCCTGTCACCGGTGAGCAGCACTTTTGCTTAATGATTGCTGCCTGGTACTTCCTGGACAGCGATGGCACCTGCTGCCCCATCTCCATTCCTCCTTCTTCCTATGGCCAGCTCCATCCTCCTGCTGCATGGAGCCAGCCCTCCAAGGATTCTCACTCAGGCTTTGCCCAGGCTTGGGCATCAAGTCTGCCCCAGGGGCCAATTAGTGCACTTTAAACAAGATGCTTTAAATAGAAGGCTGAAGTTTGAGAGAGAAGTTTTCTTGTTTCCAGTTTGTCCCCTTGGTACCCATTCCCCACAGGCTTCTCTCCACAGAGAAAATGCCACTAGAGTTTCAGTGGCAATTACTAAAAGCCTAGAGCACTTCACTTCCTCACCTGGCATGTTTTTCTGAGACTTGTAAATAAGGCACAAAGTGGGCTATTAAAAGTTTGAGGCAGTCACTTATGCAATAACTTTGAAGCTGTTTACATCTGCTGTAATCAATTGCATCATAATGTAGAAGCGGCAGAATGAGACATGGAGAAAGAATGTCTTTGTTCTATATAGACTTCCTATCTTTGAAATGTTCACACTCTAGACAAAAAGATACACAAAAAGTTGTTGAAATATTGAAAGGAGAAAAAGGTAAATAATTTAACAGTGCTTTAGCAGTCAACAGGAAATACCTGAATGACAGTAAACTTTATGGAAAACACGAGTTATTGCAACAGGAAATACAAAGCTGAAGTTCCATGGCCATTTGTAATACCGATTGTGCCTTCTTGCCCAAATTCCTGCTCTAGTCTGAGGCAGTATATCTACACCACGTATGTATACTACAGCCATGTCAGATAGGTATGACAGATTGTTATAGGTATGAAGGGCAGTTTGATATCCCTGGCTTTTACTGGGAGCTACAGGTTCCTGACCCATCTGCGGGGTGGGTGCATAGGGAGATACAGGTCCGTATTTAGCACAGGACCCACTCCATGACTGATGTGAGCCAGACCACAGCTACATGTCTGGAGCGGGTACCACAACAGGTGCTGCAGCAAAAGCACATTGGCTACAGCCACAGTGCCTGATCTGAGCACCTGGAGAGACATCTCACAATATGAAGCTGGGCCAGAGTTTTTCATAGAAATGTATGTGTTTCAGTTTTAGATATGAACTTGATTTACTGTTGGAGGAATTTAGCAAGAGTGTTTGTGGCAACATTGGGAGTCAGGACGTAGCATGCCTTGAGCAAATAGAGGGAGCACAGCACGAGCCCTTATGAAAAATTTTACAAGGGAAAGACAGTGCTGCTGATTTGATAGCCAGAATTCAACAGAGACACCAGCACTGGCTTCTTGACCTATTCAGAGTAATACATGGTGTAGCGCAAAGACGACATAGACTCACCTGCACTAGTCATTCAGTGCTCTTTCATCAATGGAGAGTGACAGGTGGTTTGGGGGCAATTTGCCCAATCTGGCAGGCTGGGACAGCTCAGACTCATGGTCCCTCTGGAGACTGGTGCCAGGTCCAAGACAGTCTGAACATCCCTGGAGCCTGCTTCCAACATCAGCTATTCTGCAGGTATGGAGGTGCGCACCACTTCCATTGTCAAGCAGGGCACAAGCAATCCAGGAGATTTCTGGATATGGGGAGGCACTCTCTGCCGGACACAGTACTCACAAGAAAGAACTGGTCAGGCATGTAAAGCCTGAGGGTAGCCTTAGATGCAGTGACCACAAGACGGAGGAGTTCAGAATCCCGGGACGAGGGAAAAAAGCAAAAGGTGTGAGGGCCTGAGGGCACTAATATGCCTCAAGGTCCCTGACCGGTCTGATGTGGGACCTCCACCCACGCTCTGCCCATGGGCCCAAGAGCTCCAGTTCAGCTCAGGCCTGGACCTTAATCCCTGCTATCACAGGCAAAACAATCTCAGCTCAAGGAATTTCTCTTAATTTATTGCCAATTAACACAAATTGTTAATTACTGATTCAGATACTCAGGAAAAACCAAGATGACAAATAATTAAAGAAACCCTTAGGGAAACACCTTTCCTTCCCTTTCCCAGGCTCAGCTTCAGTCCAACACCTTTTCTCCTCCCTTCCTTGTCTCCTCTCCTCTTGTTGTCCCTGCATGTTACGCTTAGTTTCCCCCAATCCTTTTGATGAGGTGACGGGCAGCACAGGAGGTTGGGGTCAGTGTGTTGTGCTTTCTTTTTCCACTCATTGCTTCTTATTCTTTTCTTCTACTGCTCTTTCCTTCTCGTTTCCTCTGCTCAGTCACAACACACCCATGGGCTGCAGTCCTCTCAGGAGTGTACCTGCTCCAATGTGGGTCCTCCACAGGCTGCAGCTCCTCAGAGGTGCCCCTGCTCTGGCATAGTTCCTCCCTAGGCTGTAGTCCCTTCAGGGAGAAATGGGCCAGTGGGAATGTCATGAAGTTCAGTAGAGGGAAATGCAAAGTCCTGCACCTGGACAGGAATAATTCCATGTGCCAATACTCCACTGAGGGGCCAAAACAACTTCACAAAGAAGTACCTGGTTGTCCTGATGGGCAACAAGCTAACCATGAGCCAGCACTACCAAGAGCATTGCCAGCAGGTTGAGGGAGATCTTTTCCCCTCTAATCGGCCCTGGTGAGACCGCATCTAGAGTACTGTGACGAGTTCTAGGCTCCCCAATACAAGCCAGGGCAAAACTGGAGTCCAGCATGAATATGATTAAGAGATTTAAGCATCTGACGTGAGGAGAGGCTGAGAGCTGGGGCTGTTTAGCCTTAAGAAGAGGAGGCTCAGAGGGGTTTATCAATGTGTATAAACACCTGATGTGAGGCAGTAAAGAAAACCAGTGGTATCCAGGGAGTAGACAAGAGGCAACAGGCACAAACTGAAATACTAGAAATTTCACTTAAACATAAGAATATTTTTTTTTTTTACTGTGAGGGTGATAAAACAAGGTCTTGAGCAACCTGCTTTGAGGTGGGGATTTTGGATTAGACAATCGCTAGAGGTCCTTTCCAACCTTCAGCTTTCTATGATTCTGTGACTCAGGTACATGTGGCACATGTGGTGGAGCCTGTATATCACGGGCAAGGACTCCAGGGTGTTGCTGCAGTAGAGCACAGCTGCAGAGGACACGTGGGTACATGAGCAGCAGGTCAGTCCTCCCTCCCAGCGTGGCCATAATTCAGACCATACTCAGGGGCTCTACTGCTATTTAGTATTTCCCTTTCTGCATTTGATCTATCCTTTTTTCAGTAGCTGGTGTCCAACTCTTTCCAGGACTGTGGAGAAGTAAAATGCCGATTTCAATAAAGACAAGATTTGTCTCATTAGATCCAACTGCATGAACCACTTGTCTTTCTTATGAAGATGAATCTTACTTTACAGTGCTAAATAGAAGGAAGTTGTAAGATGCCAAAGAATACATGGCTTTGGTCTTATACCAGGCCTGTTGTTTTCACATTGTGAAGACAAGGACCTAGTAAAGACAGAGGTGCCTGACAAAGAAGCCATAGAATAAAATCACAGGCAAAACAGTAGTATGTTCAGGGAAGACTGCATGCCAAAGAGATTCAATCCATCTCAGTACTGAAAGTACCAAGGTATTAACAAAGTGCAGTCTTAGATTGTGAGGGTAGCAACCATGTCCTCAGTGAGCCTTTCTCCAGTGCCAACCATCAGTTAAACTGCCAGAATTGCACCAAATTGTGGATTGGACATATCCATGTGTTTTCCGTGCAGGAATAGGCAACTATCTCACCAATCCATACATTCTTCAAACCTGTCAATAAAATAACAGAAAAATGATGAAATCCAGGGCAAATAGCTAAGAAACCAAGTTATTATGCGCTGAAGTGAGATGATGTCAGGTATCAGAAGGCTGGGGTGATAATAGATGTCCAATTGCTGCCACAGTGAGGGAGTCAAGTGGTGCTGGGAGATGTGCAAGTCTCTACAGTGTGTTCTCAGTCCCTTTCTTCATCATTCCTATTGTTCAGTTGCCTTTTGACCACTCCTGACTGCTTTACTGAAAACACATCACATAGTAGGAGTGCATCTTGCAGAGAGACCGGACCCCACAAGGGCATATGAAAACTGTCAAATAAACATGAAATAAAGTTGACAGAATTCAGTTCTCCTTCCATATGTGGACCTACAAACATCATTCCTCTGATCAGAAAGCTAAAGGAGGAATACAACAGCTCCATTAATTTTGAACAAAAGCAGCAGCAGAAAGGGTTCATTCTCTTCTAACTGCAGAAAAGGGGTCCCTTTGCCAGGGATAAAAATTCCAAGACATTAGGAACTTTTTTCAAAGAAAAGGCTTCCTATAAGAACTAGAGACTAACCGTGGTGCAAGGTGGCAACTACCAGGTATCTTTCCACACTGAATGCTTCATGTGTGTTCTGGCACATGCCTCTAGGAAAATAAATTCTTATTTATACACTTTTAACAGGGTCTGTTAAAGCAACTCACCACTGGACGCAAGCCCCCACGTGCAGCATTTCATGTAAAGAGACAACAGATACTAGGTGATACTGCACTGTAATTTACATGGGTGGCACTCTGACATAACACAAGTTGTGACTGCAGGCTCAAAACGATTTGGAAAACACTCTGCAGAGAAAAACAGATGGGAGGATGATCTGCAAGCAGTTCTGTGCTCACTGCATTTTTTCAGTCTCTGTCCTGGTGTTGTACTCTGCCAGGGGTGAGTCTGGGTTCTGTCAGCAGGTGAGAATCCCTGCAGCAAGTATGCCTGCTGGAGTGTACCGGGATGCCAGGCTTTGAGCTAGCCCAGCTATCTTCGTGCTTAGCACAGGATGAAAGTCAGAGTTGGAATGATTTTTCATAGAATCACAGAATGGTTAGGGTTGGAAGGGACCTTTAAAGATCATTTAGTCCACCACCCCACCGCACCTCCCCACCATGTGCAGAGATATCTTTCACCAGATCAGGCTGCTCAAAGCCCCGTCCAACCTGACCTTGAACACTTTCAGGGATGGGGCATCCACAACTTCTTTGGGCAACCTGTTCCAGTGTCTCACCACCCTCAGCATAAAACATTTCTTCCATATGTCCAATCTAAACCTGCCCTCTTTCAGTTTAAATCTGTTGCCCCTTGTCCTGTCACTACAGGCCTTGGTAAAAAGTCTTACTCTGTCTTTCTTATTAAGCTCCCTTTATATATTCTGGCTGATGTAGTTGCCAAGCACTCTCCATACATAATACTTGAAAAGTCATGGCAGTCAGGTGAAGATCCTGGTGACTGGAAAAAGGGAAGCATTACACCCTTTTTTAAGAAGGGTAGAAAGGAGGATCCTGGGAACTACTGACCTGTCAGCCTCATCTCTGTGCCTGGGAAGATCATAGAACAGATCCTCCTAGAAGCTTTGCTAAGACACATGGAAGACAGGGAGTGATTTGAGACAGCCAGCATGGCTTCACCAAGGGCAAGTCCTGTCTGACCAACCTAGTGGCCTTCTGTGATGCAGCGACTACATCAGTTGACAAGGGAAGAGCTACAGATGTCATCTATCTGGACTACTGCAAGGCCTTTGACATGGTCCCCCACAACATCCTTCTCTCTAAATTGGAGAGAATCGGATTTGATAGATGGACTGTTCAGTGGATAAGGAATTGGTTGGATGGTCACATCTAGAGAGTAGCGGTCAACGGCTCAATGTCTGGATGGAGATCAGTGATGAGTTGTGTCCCTCAGGGGTCCGTAGTGGAACCAGTACTATTTAGTATCTTCATCTGACATAGACAGTGGGATCAAGCCCACCCTCAGCAAGTTTGCAGGTGGCACCAAACTGAGTGGTGCAGCTGACACACCTGAGGGACAGGATGCCATCCAGAGTGACCTGGACAAACTCAAGAAGCAGACCCATGTGACCTTGATGAGGTTCAACAAGGCCAAGCACAGGGTCCTGCACCTGGGTCAGGGCAAGTCCCAGTACCAATACAGGCTGGGGGATGAAGGGATTGAGAGCAGCCCTGCTGAGAAGGACTTGGGGGTACTGGTGGATGAAAAGCTGGACATGAGCCAGCAATGCATACTTGTAGCCCAGAAAGCTGATCAATCCTGGGCTGTGTAACAAGAAGCATGGCCAGCAGGCTGAGGGACGCGATTCTGCCCCTCTGCTCCGCTCTTGTGAGACCCTGCCTGGAGTACTGTGTTCAGCTCTGCAGTCCTCCACTCAGGAAAGGCATGGACCTGTTGGAGCAAGTCCAGAGGAGGGCCACAAAAATGATCAGCAGGATGGAACACCTCTGCTATGAGGACGGGCTGAGAGTTGGGGTTGTTCAGCCTGCAGAAGAGAAGGCTCTGGGGAGACCTTGTTGTGGCTTTTCAGTACTTAAAGGGGGCTTATAAGAAAGATGGGGAAAGACTTTTTAGTCAGGCCTGTTGCAATAGGACAAGGGGTAATGGTTTTAAACTAAAAGGGGGTAGATTCAGACTAGATGCAAGGAAGAAATTTTTTTACAATGAGGGTGGTGAAACACTGGCACAAGTTCCCCAGAGAGGTGGTAGATGCCCCATCCCTGGAAACATTCAAGGTCAGGTTGGATGGGGCTCTGAGCAACCTGACCTAGTTGAAGATGTCCCTGCTCATTGCAGGGGGGTTGGACTAGATGACCCTTAAAAGTCCTTTCCAACCCTTCCAAACTTTCCTATGATACTATGACTCCATGAAATCCAGCAGCACTAGGAGAGGACGCTCCACAGAAATAGTGGCAGATCAGATTAAAACAGACAAAAATAAGCACTTTTTTTTTTTTTTCATGCTGCAGGCAATGGACTCTCCAAATTGGCTGCTGTGGGATGGTGCAGAGGTGAAGAGTACCAGCAGATTCTAAACAACAGTAAACGAATCCTTGGACTGCATTTGCTGGCCATGCTATTTCCTCTATCAACACTGTGACTATGGATATATCTCCTGGAGAGAATATGCCACTAAGCAGCTGCTGGTGCAAAGGTCTCCAGAATCTGCTGTTGCATCTGAGACACCTCCAGTACACAACAGCTACACAAAACCTGAGTTTTGAGTTTTTGTGACTGCAGCAAACTGCAGCTGCCATGACTGCCCTTCACCTGCTGTTTGTAAATGCCTCCCTCCACAAGGTGGTATAAGTCTTCTGGCAGCAAAATCCTGAGACAGATGATTGCTGAGGCATTTTTATCACCTGTGTCACAGGACTGGCTCTAAAACAAGTCTGTTTTGCAAGAGGTCCAATTTGCCATTGAGAGTCATACGCAGCTCCATTCTCAGCAATGGAAAATGTGTAAAGCCAGGAGACGCTGCTATACTTTACAGTCTGTCCGTACTTGCATCGTGGCCCATTAATATCTTGGCTTACTATGAATTGAGCGTAAAGCTTTCCATTAGCTCCAAGCATCTCAGTCTTCAAGAACCTAAACTCTGTATATACAGAACAGGAAGACCAAAGAGCAAGAGGAACATCAAACTTCAGGAAAAAATAGACCATGACTGTTTTCTCCATATCACAGAAAAATAACAATCTCCCACCTTATGCCCAACACAGGTCAAGTAGGGGCTAGATTTGGACTTTTTAACCAAACTTAATGTTGGGCTTGACAAGGTAGAAGTACAAGCAAGGAAGAAAAAAACCCACACAACAGACTGTACTCAAGCCTATGTAATGATCCACATTTGCTTCATAGGCTTGCTTGGGTCCAGAAGCAAGACAACCATATCTACATGATACACAGTTCAAAGCCCTGGTAGATTCCAGGCAGAAACACTTTCCATCTCTCTTCATCAGATCCTGATCCCAGTTACTAACATGTCCAGGACATGAACTACCCTTGCATTCAAACACCTTTACACTAGGTTCCCCATTGACTATCTAGTACTAGAGATTTTCATCTTTATTTGCTCCCCTTCCTTCCAAAATACCCCAGATAAACAAAACCTGGCTTCCATATTTTCAAACACCTAGGAAAAAAAAAGATAAAAAAAGAAAAGAGTAGTCAGTTATGCAAGCTGTTGTTGAAGTTGAGTACTTAGGTTTAAAATGGGACTACATTTATCTTTTCCAGAGAAGAGATGTTCCAGAGAAATTCTTCAGAAATCTGTCCCATCTCCTGAGTGCAAGGAAAGGTCTAGAAGCTAAACAATTGGTGGGATAAGTTATGTTAACAGGACTGTAATGTTTCTGTGAAATACTGGAGCACTTTCTCTAGAAAACTGTAGAATGCAGAAACTGTATGGTTCAGCATCCTTCAGTCTAATATTCAGGTACCATGCTTCTGTGCAAATAAACAACAGGCAGAAGGCATTTAAGCATTAGTAAGAGGAGAACAACAACCAAAGTACAAATGTCTACTGTGCATGAGATTGTTGCAGCATCAGACATTACAAATTTAAGCTAAGCCAGCATTCAGATAACTTGCCTTTATTATTTTACAACATGTTTGAAGCTCAACTAAAGCAACCAAAAATCTTTATGAAAAGAGAAGAAATAGCACATACTAGGTATTACCAAGATTTCTTAAGAATGGTTTGGCTCAGGTGTAAAAAAAAAAAAAAAAAAAAAAGAGGTTTCACCTTGTTCTGTAAGGTGATTCACCACAGGACCGAGAGGCACCAGGAGGTATACAAAACAGATGCTAAGTGTCACTAGAGAAGTTAAAAAACATTTCTTGAGCACTTACAAGGAGGGGAAAAGAAAGAAAAAGAAAAAAAAAAAAGAAGTACTTTCATAAGAATCCTCAAAACAGAGAGCATCTGCTGTCATCTCATATATCCAAAGGCTTCCCTGGATATTAAAAATAATTTTTGACACTATCTCCTGCATCTAACACAAAATATTTCAATATTAGATCTCCTGATAAAGTTCACAGACCATCTTTAGATTTGCAAAATAAAGACTCTAGAGAAATGGGACTCTACCGTTTTGACCACCTTTACTCAGGTACAGTCTTGGTGGAGCAAAGAAACATTAATATGGACACAACAACTGGCAGCTATCTAAGTAATGGTGATTGTGATCTGATAATTATTATGTGAAAATACAGCGCCACTAAGCCAGTGTTACCCGTACTTGAAATTTTGAAAGGGTCGGTTTCCCCAAATGTAATAATTGCAAGTGACTAGAAAAAAAATAAACATTTAAAATGAGAAGTGTAAGCTAGGATTTATCATTTAATGATATCCCAAATTAATATCCAAAAAGAAAGCACAATCTAAAGAAGAAAGGTGAAAAAAATAGTTACAGGTTAATAGTTACAAGAAAACCACACATAATTTAACAGAAACTCAGGGAATCAATAAAATATCAATTGACAGTAGCATTAAGGACAGCAAGATTTCAGACCTGTATAAACGCATACTCAGTCATGAGCAGATCCACCATTGGATACTGCTGGTGAAAATAAAAGCAGCAATGCAAAAAATGCAGAAATATTCCGCACATCCTTTTGATCTGTACCTGGAACAAAACAGTGACTGCATTTAATCTCATATAACAGTAAGGAAGGAAAAAAAATACTGATGTATTTAGTCAAGGAAGCTCTACGGCAGCACTTCCTACAATTAAACATTTTTCAATCAAATGACCAATGTTTCACATAGCTGTCTGAAACTAGACAAAGAGTAACTTGCCTTTGATCTGTGACACAATAATGCACTAGTAACTTCGGGACTTGGTCAACAGCTTTAGTGACTAGTATCATCAATGCTAGTCATGCATAGCTTCAGAAAATTAAGTCAAGCTAACAAACCTCTTACCCCAAGTACATTATTACAAAGGTACCTTCACCAACACAGTGCATTTGAAATTATCCAAAAGAAATTCACTCAGTACAACATGGCACCTTAATTAAAAAAAAATCAGCATTGTAAGAAGCTATTAGGGGGAGAGTTTAAATGGATTAAAAACTCCTACAGGAACAGATCTCAAAATGCATCAAACAGGAAAACATAAATAAGCATGTCAGATCCTTGCATTGTACCTCAAAACCAAGTCCTCATGCACCACCATATAAAAATTTTATCAGTTATCTGGATAATGACTTTGTCCATATAATTTACAAAGGACATGGAACTCAGTGCTTCAATGCTGAGCTCTGGGCAGAAACTCTACAGCTTCTGTGCACCAGAATTAACTTCTCTGGCTTTTTATTATGGATTCAAGAAATCTACAGCTCTAATAGCCACTATCAAGTTTCATCAGAACTACGCATCTCATGCCCCAGGCAATCTAAAAGCACAAAATAGAAGATCCTTCACAGGCACTGGACTACTCCACATCTTTCTGCAACTTCCCCTGGCACTTCTGTTGCAGGCTTGTCAGCCCAGACAAAACTGAACCAACAGGATATGCTGCTTTCCTCTCAAGAATGGCTTCTAACTGTGCCCTCCGCCAGATGCTTAAGATATGAATCCCGATACAAAACTGAAGACAGCCGTGTTTCTCAGCTTGGAACCAGGAAAGCAAGGACAGGAGAGTTAATATTGCCCTGCTTACTGCTGCATTTTCTCATATTCTTTTTCCCCTCTCTTCTCTATAAGGGACTGTGGGAACAGAGTAAATATTAAGAATCTGAGGCCTACTATCAGCAAAACCAATTATATCCTAACTGGAACTAGCAACTCCCTTTCCACCTATCCCTTTGATGAACTCACCCATACTGCTTATATCCAAATAAACACGGGAGGGACCAGTGAACTGCATGGCTAGAAGTCTATATCGAGTTGGAGTACTGCTACTTGAGAAGTTTTTTCCTAAAATGCCCCAGCACCTGTATGCTGCATGAATAACATAATCCCAGGTAGCACAACATAATATGCATTAGGTCTTTCCCTCCCCCATACACCTTAAAACACAGCATGGCTCTATGTCTTGTTAGGGGGCTGACCCAAACAGTGCACCTAGCAGCTACTTCCAGCTCAGCAAACCATACCCCTGGGTAATTCAGGTCAACTCTGTTTCTTCATCCCTGAACACACAGTGGACATGCTCCTCTGCATTGTAATACACCTGTCCAGAGCGCAGACGTGGCTCTTCCTGCTGGTACCAGAGCTGTTCATTGAACTCGGGGAAGAAAAAGGCAATTTCTCTGCTGGCTGATGCTGGTGAATCTGTTGGAAAACAGAGGAAAACAGGATGAGAAATGCCAGTCTGGCACCACAAATATGTGCTATGTTCTAAAGGGAAGGGCAGAAGCCATAAAGAAAAGTGCCAGGCTCGACTGCACCAGGACAGGTGTGACTGGAGTCTGCAGAAGTGAGCAAATCATTAACTCTGACTCCCAGAAAGGAAAGAAAGCAAAGGCAGGCAAAATACCATCATTCACACCTCCCTGAGCTCCAGTCTTTGCCCAACACTCAGCCAAGAAGGACAGGTCTACCTGAGCCATGAGTGGTATTCCTGGTGTCAGTAAGGCCATAAGCTCCTCGGATGGAGTCTGGGACACTGTTTCGGGCTCGGAATACTTTCGTGGGTCCCATCAGGGATCTCCAGAGGGGTACAGCATTCTCATGGGCCAAGATATAAGCCCACATGGGGCCACTGAGAAAAGGACCAGGGAAGAGCAGAAGTAGATAAGGTTACAAAAGGGCATAGCTCCTTCATTCTTATAAATACAGCAAGTGCAAAGAAGCAAGGAAGTGCAACCACCATGCAGTGCTTTCTGGGAGGGGACACAGACATTGAGACCATGCCTCAGAAGCAAAGCATTTGCACAAATGACCTCCTCCTAGGTGACGGTACCACAACCTTTGGGGATGCCCCCCCCCGCCAAGTACTGCTGTTGTCACAGGAGAGTTGGTTCCTGACACTTCTCCACCCGCGAGCCCGGAGCCTTCCACCTCAGTACACCACAAGCGCCAGCTCCTGATGAAGCGCATCCCACGCCGAGGTGGACCCCTCCAGATGCAGAAGCATTGCTCAGGCAAGACACGGGTCCACCTGCAAAGCGAAGCCAACTTCCTCCCCGCGCAGCCCGGCTGCGGGCACGGCAGGTACCTGGCCATGAACTCCACCAGCCGCTGGTAGAAGAAACGCCCTGCGGGAGAAAGACGGCCCGAGTCGCACGGCCCAGCTCCGCCGGCCCCGGCGCTGTCCGCCGGCCAAGCTCGTCCGCCCGCAGCGCCCGCCCGCCTGCCCCGGCCCGCCTACCCGCATGCTCCCGGTAGAAGCGGCGGCTCTCCTCCCGTCCGCAGCGCAGCTTCTTGGCACGCACGATGAGGAACCGGTTGCTGAGGATGGTTTCGTGCACGGCCTGCGGGCAGAGGCGCAGCGGCTGGGCGGGTGACGCGCATCACCAGGACGCCCCGGACGGGACCGGACCGACAGACGAGAGCGGAGCGGTCCGGTCCGCCCAGCTCTCACCTCTAGCACCAGCGGGTGGGCCACGGCGTCCGGCTTCAGCAGCGCCAGCGTCAGCTGCAGCGGCCGCCCCGACAGTCCCGCAGCCGCCATGGCGCGCCCCTCCGCGAGCGCCGTCGCGCCGGTGACGGCGGGCAGGGCGGGGCGTCGTGCGCGTGACGTACTTAACAAGGGCGGGGCGGAGCGCTCAGTCACGCACGGAGTGGCCGGGAGGCGGGGGGGGGCGGAGCCGGAGGCGGGGGGACGGAGGCGGGGGGACGGAGGCGGGGAGGCGGAGGCGGGGAGCCGGAGCCGGAGGCGGGGCCCGCCGTGTCGCGTAGCAGCGGGGACGCGGAGGCGGTGGCATGGCGGATGCGGCGGCGCCGGAGCAGGCCCGGGATGAGGCCGCGGCCGGCGCTGAGGAGACCGTGAAGATCATCTGCCTGGGCGACAGCGCCGTGGGCAAGTCCAAGTGAGTGGCCGCGCGAGCACGCTGCCTCCCGGCCGGTTCCCCACGGGGAGGGGAGGGGAGGGGCGGCTCGGTCCCGCGGCCTAACGGCTGTGGTGCTCTTCCCGCAGGCTGCTGGAGAGGTTCCTGCTCGACGGCTTGTATCCTTTGGTGCGCCTCTTAGTTCCCGTCCCTGTTCCCGGGCCTGCGCCCTGAGCAGCTCCGTGCCGCTGCGCAGGTGGCGGCCCGGCCCGGCGGAGCGCGGCGGGAGGCCCGGCCCGGCCCGGCCCGGCCCGGCCCGGCGAACTGTGGCGGGCCCGGCCTGGGGAGCGGATGCCGGCCCGGCGCCGGCGGTCGCTGCGGAGTGGGGGGTCGTGCTCCTCTGTCGACTCCTTAACACGGGCACAGCCGCCCCCAGCAGCTCTCCACCTTCGCCCTGACGCTCTACAAGCACCGTGCTCGGGTGGACGGGCAGGCGGTCCTCGTGGGTAAGTGCGGGGGGGCCCAGCTGGGTGTTCCGTGGGTCCCGGGGAGAGGGTGATGCCGGCTATGTGCGGGGAGGGAAACGGCGACGGTGCAGTTAGCATACTCAGCGGTGTACGGACCCAAAAACGTGGCAGAGGAGTTCCTTGCCGTGGCAAGAGGATGCCAAACAGTGGTTTGTAGGCACAGAAATGGGGGAATGAAGGGATCAAAGAACCACAGAATGGTTGAGGCTGTCAGGGACCTCCAGAGGTCAGTCTGTCCAACCCCCTGCTCAAGCAGGGCCACCCAGAGCCAGCTGCCCAGAGCCATGTCCAGATGGCTTTTGAATGTTTCCAAGGAGAGAGACACCACAGCCTCTCTGGGCAACCTGTGCCAGTGCTCAGTCACCCTCACAGTGGAAAAAGTGTTTCCTGATGTTCAGAGGGAACTTCCTGTGTTTCAGTTTGTGCCTGTTGGCTCTGGTCCTGTCACTGGGCACCACTGAAAAGAGCCTGCCTCCGTCTTCTTTACACTCTTCCTTCAGGTATTTATACTCATTGATGAGATCACCCCTGAGCCTTCTTTTCTTTAGGCTAAAGAGTCCCAGCTATCTCAGCCTTTCCTCACAGGAGAGATGCTCGTGTCCCTTCATCATCTTCCTGGCTCTTCATTGGACTCCTTCCAGTATGTCCATGTCTCTCTTGTCCTGGGGAGCACAGCACTGGACCCAGCACTCCAGGTGTGGCCTCACCAGTGCTGAGCAGAGGCAAAGAAATACTTTGCCTAATGCAGCCCAGGATACCATTAGCTTTCCTTGTGGCAAGGCCACATTGCTGGCTCCCAG
This sequence comes from Aquila chrysaetos chrysaetos, assembly GCF_900496995.4. Taxonomy (NCBI): domain Eukaryota; kingdom Metazoa; phylum Chordata; class Aves; order Accipitriformes; family Accipitridae; genus Aquila; species Aquila chrysaetos. Next base: position 129,839 of record NC_044008.1, read on the forward strand.
TCAGCTTGGTGTCAGCCAGGACTCCCAGGGCCTTTTCTGCAAAGCTGCTTTCCCCAGCATAAACTGGGGGGTTGTTCCTCCCCAGATGGAGGACTTTGCACTTCTTCTTGTTGAACTTCATGAGGTTCCTGTCAGCCCATTTCTCCAGCCTGTCCAGGTCCTTCTGGATGGCAGCACAACCCTCTGGTGTATCAGCAACTTCTCCCAGTTTTGTGTCATCTGCAAGCTTGCTGAAGGTGCAATCTGCCCCATCATCCAGATCATTAATGAAGATGTTGAACAGGATTGGACCCAATATTGATGCCTGGGGTACACTGCTAACTGGCCCCCAACTAGACTTCATGCCACTGATCACCATGCTCTTGGCTGGCCATTTAGCCAGTTTTCAGTCCACCTCACTGTCTGCTCATCCAGCCCATACATCAACCACTTCTCTATGAGGATCTTATGGGAGACAGTGCTGGAAGCCTTACTGAAGTCTAGGTAGACAACAGCCACTACTCTCCCTTCATCTACCAGGCCAGATCACTGTTCAGTTATTAGGTTCTTCAGCTATGCCAGTAATCTTTTACATTTGACTTCCAGGCAAGGAGATATCTAAGTCAAAGGTTATCTTTGTTTTTTTCAAGGAACTGAATACCTGTCAAAGTAATTGCTGCAAGAATGCTGATTTAGCTGTGTTGGTCACTGTTAGTCAAAGTGCTTGTTGCTCAGGATGCAGCGTCACAATGGAACTAAGCTAACTAAGATTTAAATTTTATGAAGCTAAGCTAGCTGCCCATGAAAGTTGCAGTCCTTTTCCCCTATGTACCACCAGTGTTCACTTATAGGCCTAGCCCTGTCCATTGTCAAACCAGTTCAGGAAGCTAACCATGCATATTAACTGCTCACAAAGTAAGTGAATGGGTTTCTACTTATTTGGCTTTCTAAAACATTTCACCATGGAGGTTTATACACACCAGTGCTGGTGAAAGGGGCAGGTGGGAATGCACAGGCAAAGGAAGGAAGAGTAGAGAGTGGGCTTGCTCTTCCTTGTGAGCTAGGTATTATATCAGTTTAGCTGCAGTATGAAACCATCTTCAGGCTCCTTTACTCTGTCAGTATAGTAAATAAGGGAGAAGAAATATGCCATATGCTAATTACAAAATAGTCTACAGTGGGATTTAGCTGCCTATCAGCACCAATTCTAAAAATCCATGCTATAGATTACTATTTTAGTTGCTGTTTTTTTAATACATTTTAACACAATCTTCCTATTATTGGTCATCCTTTTGTTGGGTATTTTTGATTAGTTAATTACTTTGGGTGTATGTACTAATCGCTATATTTCAAGTTTATAGAATATTTAAATTCTTTCTCTGGATATGTCCAGCCTGTATGATATTACCATAAAATACCACCTATTTTATCTCAGTCTTTGTTAGTTTTTTTGATAGACTACAAGCATCCTAGCTTTATCTGTCATCTGTTTATCAGTCATACTCTCAAATATCCCATAACTTCAGTTTTACCACAAGTGCTAACTTTCTATTTTTTGTGCCAACGGAGCATTGCTTTAACCTATATGAATTAGCATCTGACAGCACAGTATTGTTCACTGTGTGTTACAGATGGAAGTTCAAGAAAAACATTGTCTTATTCTATGGTTTGAGTTGATATTCTGTACTGCTGCCTATATCACTATGACTTCTGTGTTTTCAGAGTATTGCAGCTCTGGAAGGGACTGTGAGAGGTCATCTTGCACATCTTTGCACTGGAGAAACTCTTTACTTAATGATACTCTTCACTGATATATATATATATATTTTATGTATTTAAAGACTTCCAATGACAAAGACTGCTTAGGCCATTGTCGTGGTTTAAGCCCAACCGGTTACAGAGCACCACGAAGCTGCTCGCTCACTTCTCCCTCCCCAGCCCCGGTGGGATGAGGAAGAGAAAATATAAAGAAAAGCTTGTGGGTCAAGACAAGGACAGGGAGGGATCACTCACCACTTGTGGTCACAGGCAAAAGACAGGCTCAACTTGGGGAAGAAACAAAATCAATTTAATTTACTACAAATCAAATCATAACAAGGATACTGAGAAGTAAAATCAAACCTTAGAACACCTTCCCCCCACCCCTCCCTCCTTCCTGGGCTCAACTCCACTCCCGGTTTTCTCTACCTCTTCCCCCCAGTGGCACAGGGGGACGGGGAATGAGGGTTGGGGTCAGTTCATCACACGTTGTCTCTGCTGCTCCTTCCTCCTCAGGGGGAGGACTCCTCACTCGTCCCCAGCCTGGGGTCCCTCCTGTGGGAGACAGTCCTCCGCGAACCTCTCCGGCATGGCTCCTTTCCACAGGCTGCAGTCCTTCAGACACAGACTGCTCCAGCGCGGGCTTTCCCATGGAGTCACGGCCATCTTCAGGGGCATCCACCTGCTCTGGCGTGGGATCCTCCATGGGCTGCAGGTGGGCATCTCCTCCACCGCTCACCTCCATGGGCTGCAGGGGGACAGCCTGACATCTCACCACAGGCTGCAGAGGCATCCCCTCCTCCGGCGCACCTCCTCCCCCTCCTTCTTCACTGACCTCGGTATCTGCAGAGGTGTTTCTCTCACATCCCACTCCTCTCTCCACTGCAGGTTTCCATTCTTAAATATGTTCTCCCAGAGGTGCTACCACCATCACTGATGGGCTAGGGCTTGGCCTTGGCCAGCGGCGGGTCTGACTTGGAGCTGGGGAAGCTTCGAGCAGCTTCTCACAGGAGCCGGCCCTGCAGCCCCTCCGCTGCTACCAAAAACCCCACCACACAAACCAAAACAGCAGGCTATTCCAACATATCAGGGGTCTTACTGCTAGAAAGTCTTTCTTTCTTGATACTTAATGCAAATCCTCTTTATTCAAGGTAAACCAGTTATTTCCTGTGTTTCCTGGACACTGAACAAGTTTTTTCCCTTTCCGTTTGCACCAGCTTTCTACATGTTTGAACATTGTACCTTTCGCCTTTATTGGTGAATGAAAAACTGGACATGAGCCAGCAATGTGCGCTTGCAGCCCAGAAAGCCAATTGATCCTGGGCTGTGTAAAAAGAAGCGTGGCCAGCAGGTTGAGGGAGGTGATTCTTCTACTCTGCTCTGCTTGAGACCCAACCTGAAGTACTGCATCCAGCTCTGGGATCCCCAGTACAAGACAGACATGGACCTGCTAGAGTGGGTTCATGAAAATTATCAGAGAGCTGGAGCACCTCTGCTATGGAGAGAGGCTGAGAGAGTTGGGGTTGTTCAGGCTGGAGAAGAGAAGGCTCTGGGGAGACCTTATTGTGGCCTTCCAGTATGTAAAGGGGGCTTACAAGAAAGATGGAGAGGGACTTTTTACCAGGGCCTGTAGTGACAGGACAAGAGGCAACAGTTTTGAACTGAAAGAGGGTAAGTTTAGATTGGACATAAGGAGGAAATGTTTTACACTGTGCGTGGTGACACTCAGGGACCACTGGAACAGGTTGCCCGAAGAAGCTGTGGATGTCCCATCCCTGAAAATGTTGAAGGTTGGGCTGGATGGGGCTTTGAGCAACCTGATCTAGTGGAAGATCATAGAACCATAGAATCGTTTAGGTTGGAAAAGACCTTTAAGATCATCGAGTCCAACCATCAACCCAACACCACCATGCCCACTAAACCATGAGGATGTGCCATGTCTACACGGTTTTTTAACACCTTCAGGGATGGTGACTCCACCACTTCCTTGGGCAGCCTGTTCCAATGCCTGACAACCCTTTCAGTAAAGAAATTTTTTCTAGTATCCAATCTAAACCTCCCCTGGCGCAACTTGAGGCCATTTCCTCTCATCCTATCACTAGTTACTTGGGAGAAGATGTCCCTGCCTACAGCAGGGGGGTGGACTGGATGATCTTTAAAGGTTCCTTCCAACCCAACCCATTCTGAGATTCTATTTCTTCTCTCTTTTAGGGTAGATGACATCACTTTATTCTGCCTTTTCTCATAGGGCATGTTTTCTAGATCTCTTGCCATTATTTATGGTTCTCCTGAATTCTATTCAGTTGGTTCATGTTTGAAATACATTTTACAAAGGTAGAGATGGTTCTTCATCAGAGTCTTATCAGTGTACAGCATCACTTTGAGTGAGGAAATGCTGCAATTCGTCAACAACTAATATCTGTAATACAGCGAAGCATCACCCACCTCTTTTGCCGGTTGCATTGTTCCTAACCTGGTTAGTAACAGTGGTTTCAGTAATTAACTAATGTAGGTAAACTGAGATGGTTCCATGTAAGTTCATAAAGAGAATTAGAAACCATCCTGGGAGGCAAGAAAGATGATGAACAGTGCTTAGCTGAATATGAGCTTCAAAAGAGGGCTGTATTCCAAAGAGCTAAGGTGATCTTTGGATATGAAACCAGAATATTAATTTCAGAGATTGTATAGCTATCCCAAATTTGAAACATTACACTAAGACTCCTTTTTGAAACCACTACAGCAAGACTGTGTCTAATTCTTATTTCTGTGATTCAGTAAAAGCATTGAAAAATGGTGGAGGTTTGTGGTGGGTTGACCTTGGCTGCCCACCAGCTGCCCACCATGCCACCCTGTCACTCCCCCTTCTCAACAGGACAGCGGGAGAAAATATGATGGAAAAGCTCGTGGGTTGAGGTAAGGACAGGGAGGTTACTTACCAATTACCATCATGGGCAAAACAGATTTGACCTGGGGAAATTAGTTTAATTTATTGATGATTAATTGTAACAGCGTAGGATAGTGAGATGTAAAACAAAACTAAAACCACCTTCCCTCCATCATCCCTCCTTTATTCCCGGAGTCAACTTCACTCCTAAATCTTCTACCTCCTCCTCCCCCCGAGCTGTGCAGGAGAATAGGGAATGGGGATTGTGCTCAGTTCATAATAGTTTGCCTCTGCTGCTCCTTCCTCCTCACACTCTTCCCCTGCTCCAGTGTGGGGTCCCTCCCATGGGATACAGTCCTTCACAAACTTCTCCAACTTGGGTCCTTCCCACAGGCTGCAGTTCTTCAAGAACTGCTCCAGCGTGGGTCTCCCATGGGCTACAGCTCCTTCCAGAAAACCTGCTCCTGCATGGGCTACTCTCCACAGGCCACAGTTCTTGCCAGGAGCCTGCTCCAGTGTGGGCTCTCCATGGACTGCAGCTTCCTTCAGGGCACATCTGCCTGCTCCTGCGTGGGGTCTTCCCCAGGCTGCAGGTGGGTATCTGCTCCACCGTGGACCTCCATGGGCTGCAGGGCGACAGCCTGCCTCACCATGGTCTTCCCCACGGGCTGCAGGGGAATCTCTGCTCTGGTGCCTGGAGCACCTCGTCGCCCTCCTTCTTCACTGACCTTAGGGTCTGCAGGGCTGTTTCTCTCACATTTTCTCACTCCTCTCTCTACAGCTGCTGCGCAGCATTTTTTACCCCTTCTTAAATACGTTATCACCAGTGTCACTGATTGAGTGTGATTTGGCCAGAGGTGAGTCTGTCTTGGAGCTGACTGAAACCGGCTGTGCCTGACATGGGGTCAGCTTCTGGTGTCTTCTCACAGGAGCCACCCCAGCAGCCCCTGCCCCCCACCCCTTACAAAAACTTGCCACTTAAACCCAGTAAAAGGTTTCAGAAAAGAGCCATGAGAGCAATTGAAAGATGGTAAAAAGGGGCCTAATGATGGGAGACTGAGTAATTCATCTGGCCTGTGTTATACAGGAGTTCACAGTGTCTTCTATTTTCACCTTTTATGAACATAATGCTGATCATCCAAGCTACCTTGCAGAGAAGACCTGTCATGAAGTGTGATTTGTAAAGACCGGTAGTTTGATCTGAAGGCTTTAAATTGTGCAGATTTACCACTTCCCTTGCTAGTTTAATTTTTACTCTTAATGGCCATTGCCAAATTCTGTGTGGTAGAGTTAGGATTGCATTAAAATGTGGTGTATTTCTTTACTATATGAATCTTATTTTTCCCAAGGGTTTTAAGGTTGATAAATTCCTATGTTCTGGAGTTACATGGGGTATGACAGGCAAGATCTGGAGGATTTAGTAATAAAAGCATCAGTGTTTTTCAATAAGCCATGACAAGTTCTCTCATGACAGCTGCCACATTATTTGGGAAGTTAATTTAGGGACATTCAGTAGGTTGTGGTCACTGGCACCTCTTTTTTCCTTGTAAGTGTGGATTCTGAAATGGCACATTAAAAGGATCAAGCAATTTTAGAAGCTAAGCAGAACTAGCCAAAATTAATGCAAATGTGTTCTGATAAGTACTTGCCTATATTTTGGGCAGTTTAAGAAGTTACCATCCTGCAAGTCTGATACAGTATCCAGTCAGAAACTAGTTTCAATGCAAAGTAAACACTAAGGAAAGTGGCTTATTCAGCTTAGGGTGGAGTGGCGTGCTTCAGTCTAGCTGACAGAAGTATAACTGTATCTGATGGTTCTTAGTTGGAAGTTGTGTAAATTTATACAACAAATAAGACACAAATATTAGCCTATAAATCCAGTAAGAGGAGGTGGGGAGATCTCTACCTGAGACGCACAAACAGAAAAAGGCATTAAAATGTTGATGACTGTTCAGGTATGCTTCATGATACCTAGTCTACAAGGTACTTAATGAATTGGGACTTGTCAGTCTCAGGCTAACTGACTTACCCTTTGTAATTTTAGAACGAGTCATGCCCCTGGAAAGAGCAGAGTTAGACTGTCTGCGAAAGGAGATGGAACATTTCCTATGACAGGCACCTGGCTATTTATCACCGTGTCAGCAATCAAGCTGTTTCAAGATGTTTAGATTTTGTTTCCTGTTGTCATCTCTAGTGACAAAGAACCACACGTTGTTATGACTCTTTGCACTTTTGACTAGCTTTGTCTTACTGTCCTTTATAAGTCACGTCTACTGATGACTTCTCTTTTGCTAATATGTTTATAGCAATGTTCAGTGTCAGCACAACTTGTAGCTAAGCCTAGCTAAGTAAAGGTCCTAGTTTTGCATAATCTCTTAGCCCTGGAATGTTTCGGATTAGTGAGGTGAAATCTAATTTGTGACCCTGAGTAGATGGTCTGGGCTTTGTGTCCTGGGTTTAAGTTGTGAGGAAGACAGAACCTGGAAAGTTGTGTCATTCTAAGCTTGTTTTTTGTGTCTTACAGACTTCTGGGACACAGCTGGACAGGAGAGGTTCCAGAGCATGCATGCATCCTATTACCATAAGGCTCATGCTTGTATCATGGTAAGGGTAGTGTCTCAGCTGTGGTCTGATGGAATTTTGACTAATAACAGTCCCAGCTGACACTTGGCCTGTATGTTACTTTTTATGATTACGCTGCCTTATATTTCTTGTCTCTTCCAGTGGTTTAAAAAAACTTTCCTATATTGTTCTTTCTTCTCTCACCAGATAAAACCAGTGTAGTTGGGTATGTTTAGCTCTCTTCTGCCTTTCCTGATAGCACTCACTATATTCCCTGACTTTGCTGTCTTCTAAATTTCCTTACTTTTGTCACTGCCTTTCCAGTAAGGTGGTACGTACAACTGAAAGTACTTATTTACAAGCAGTCCTGTCAGAGGTGATGTGAGGGAGAGGGCATTCCTTTCTTGTTCTGTGATGTGACTATTGGATTAGTACAAAACTGTTCTGACGTTCTGCAGGGTACTATATAAGACATTCTTCTCCGGTCTTTTGCCCTTTCTATTTTCCTATACTTTGCACTTCCTAATTATTAGCTCAGATCAGTCTTGTTTCCTGACTCTTAACCTGCTTAGGTCTCTTGGTTTGTACTGTTGCTCTAACTTTCCACTATTTCTCATCACTTGTGAGCATCAGTCACCTTCACTGATATTTTAATTGTTAAAATAGAGAAGCCTCATATCTGACCCTACTTAGCAGAACAGATCTTTCCCAGTGCTTGTTCACTGTCATGGGTGATAGAGTGCTTGTCATAGTACAAAATAAGAATGAAAGGAAAATGAGGGACTGTTTCCTGCACTATGCAAAGAAATGGCCTGGCTGCATGTTTCAAGGCTTGCTGGATATTCTCCATTTTCTCTTTCATCCTTTCTAACAAAAGCCAGTTTTCTTTGTTGATGTCCTCCTGGGAAAATTCTGGATTTCATACTTGTGTTTGGTGCAGTGGGTTGATCAGGCGCTGTCCTGCTGTTGGCCCCATGATAGCTGGTTCTTTTTCGGAAGGTGTTTGATGTGCAGCGGAAAGTCACCTACAAGAACTTAAACAGCTGGTACAAGGAGCTGAGAGAATTCCGCCCAGAGATTCCTTGCATTGTGGTGGCCAACAAAATTGATGGTGAGTATATCTTCTTTCAACCGCTCAGGATTGTGATGTGATTCTTTTCTGACCCAGCTCAGAAAGAATACCATTCATTCATTAGGTCCAGATGAGTTCTTGAGTATTAGTCCCTCAGGGCTGTATTTTACCAAACGAATAGCTGGGTCCTCTACTGACCTTGCTTGCTGTCTTACAGGCTCTTGTGCTTGTTTTACTAGCAATAAAAATACAAATTTGATCTATTTAAAGTTTATTCAAGTGATGTCCTTCCAATTCTGTCATTACCACATTGCCCATTTCATCCAGCAAGAACCCAAAAGCTGATTGGAGCACTACCTAGTAAAAAATTGCAGGATGTCTTGCTGGAAAAGGAGCATAATCTATTATGTGGCTTCCCCTGATACAGTCAGTAACTGCCTTTGTATTGCTAATTCAGCCTGAAGGTTTCTGTGGGACTCCTCTGTGCTAAAGTGTCTAAGTATACCTGCTGGCAAAATTGTTCACCTTCCTCTGCAGATGACTGGATTATTCCCTCCTCTTAGGAATGCCAGCTAGGCATTCGTTATTACTATCATTTGGGTTGTGATCTGTCTCCTGCATCCTGTGGGAATGCATAACACATCAGCTTTCTGCTCAGCATCAATGAGAGAACACATACCCTTAGGACCATAGTCTGCTATTCTTTATCAAGTACAGTGTCAGACGTGGTCTTCCTTGCTGACATTCATGGTAGAAATCATGGCAGCTATGAATGGGTGTGTCCATCTGAATAATGTGTCTGGGCTCCCACTGTAGTCTACAGAAGTTCATTATTGTTCAGTGGTGTGGTTTAGGGCAGGACTGATCTTACCTAACAAAGGCCTTTCCTATAGGACATGTCAAGCCAGCCTTGAATCCACTGATTGCATGGACTGTACAGGAAGTCTGAGGCAAATGGACTTGGTGTTGACAGACATATTGTAGACAGAACCTCTGTGTAGATGAATCCTGCTCTTAGTGTTCTGTGTATGAGTGGACACTGCTCCAAGACAGTCCTCTGCCTTGCCTTCACTTGCTGTATTCCACCTGGACTAGAAAATGATCAGCCCACAGCTCTTAACACAGGCCCAGTCTGCAGAACAGTTGATCCAGCTTCCTGCAAAGAGGTAGGGAGCAGCTGCCTGGGCAGTGCTCACTGGCAAGCATTTGGAGTCTGAACTACTTCAGCTGTTGCTTCTATGAGAAAAGGCGAATCATGTGGAGTCATCCTCCTGTGCTGACATACAGGCTATCTATCAAAACTGTGAGCTGTTACTGCTGTGTCAGCATGTCCTGTAAATATGCAGTAGATTTGTTCCAAAACTGAAATAAAGCTTCTGGCCTACTGAGGTTGGGGTAGCTGGACCTAACTGCCCATTTAGTAAAAATATGTAACAGTTGAGTCATTTGTACAGTGTGAGCATGCCTTTGACTCACAGGAATATAGGTAACATGGCATAAAGGCAGTGGGGAGTTCTGGTTAAAAAGGCCAAACTGGAGGGAGAGGCATGACTAGTACTGGCAATGATGTCCAGGTCATGTGGACACACAGCAAAAATCATAGGGAAGTGCCTGGAAAACAATCATAGTTGCTGCACAGCAAGTGAACTGGTATGTTCTAAGCTGCAAAGCATTATTCATTTATAGCACAGCAGAATCCATCTATAATTTAGTCAAGCACCATGGATAAACCAACAAGAACTTTTTTGTGTCTTCTTGTCAACAGCTTGCTGATGCTGTTGCTTTTAAAACCCTAGAGCTTTTGGGGAGGACTCTCCTAGCCTTGTACTACAGTGAGGAGGCCTTGACAGCTAAATCAGGCTCTGGTCTCCATCTGTTCTACCACTCGGGCATATGTTGACATTCAGCCCACAGTGATGTCTTACTGACCACTTCTCCTTTTTTTGCCCCCAGCGGATGTGAAGGTGACCCAGAAAAGCTTCAACTTTGCCCGGAAGTTCAGTTTGCCCTTTTACTTTGTGTCTGCTGCAGATGGCACCAATGTAGTGAAGGTAAAACATAGCTATTTGGCTCAGCACCCATGAGATCCCTATACAGTCCAAGGACATGGAGACTGCTGTAGACACAGAAAACAGAAAATGGGCTAGTACATCTGTTTGGGTGCTTGTGAGGTCCTGGTAGCTATAGGTAGTTGCAGAGGTGTTTTGTTGGTTTTTTTTTTTCTTGGGGTGTGGGAACAGTTTCCATATGTTACAGAAACCCAGTGCCCCTTACTCTGAGTGACAAGCATTCTCCTTCTCATCAGCTCTTCAATGATGCTATCAAACTGGCAGTTGCTTACAAACAGAATTCAGGAGATTTCATGGACGAGGTCATGCGAGAACTGGAGGTAAGAAAGGCTCTACTTACGGGACTCCTCCTAAGTGATTAGCAGCTCTGCTCTTTTTTCCCTCAGGGAAAGCAGAGCCTGTGGCAAAGGGTGAAACTTTGCAGGCATGGGAAGATTTGCCTTGTGCTAGTGACACCATAGGGTTTGTGTGCTGCTCGTGTCTAGGCCGGAAGGGGCGAGATGGTGACCCTCTGAAGAGCCCACGATGCCCTAGACCGAATTTGAAAGAACCACAGCAGAGTGTAGCTGTTGCTCTCATGCTTCTCAGCAGTTCCTTGTCCTGCTCCTTTCCAGAGCTTTGACCTGCAGAAGAAGAGTGAGAATTCGTTGGATAAAGAGAGCTGCCCTGAAGAGAAGCCCCCATCTGCCTAAGCCCTGGACCCTGAGTCTGTTTTTCCATTCGCTCTAGATTTCTGGGGCTAGTTAGAGCTGGCCTTCACAGAGGAAAGTGATTTTTCTCATGCCCTGAGAGCTCTGGTGATGGGCAGCTGGGCCTCTCCCCTTCTTGTGGGAGACTGTCTGAGCATGACCTTCCTTGACTCGGCCCTAGCCACTGCACATCACGGTCAAGGAAAGGGTGAAAGTATCCACATGGTTGCTAGTTACTGCATGCTTCTTCAAGGCAAATCTTGCCAGGAGAGCGAAGGCACTCTTGGACCCGCAGGGAAGGGTCCTGCCCAGATGCTTTAATGGTACCTACTGGAGAAAACAAACACTAAAGAATTTTTTTTATAAAGCTTTGAGCTTGCATCTTTCCTGAACTTTTGTTGTAAGGCAGTCCGGTTACTATACAGTGCAAGTCCAACTGCCAGCCCTCCCCATTGCTTTCACAGCCTAGCCAGTGCTGCCTCTCTGTCCACCCCTTGTCATCTCTGCTGCAGAGTTTCTTTGGGTTTCTTTCCCCATTCTGTTACAGATCAGCCAGATCCAGCAGACTTCTGAACATGAGGGATTTCTCCTTTCAGGTCTGCTAGAGCTGAATCAGGTAGATTCTCACACCCAGGAGGCTTGTCCTATCCCAGCCTAATGGATGTGGCTGCTGCTGTTCCCAGCAGCTGTGTCCAAGAGACTTACGCTGCATTCCAAAGAGCCAGACACAGAAACACACAGACTTACACAATTAATGTGAGCGGCAAAACAGACTGACATAGAGCAATGCTTTTATCAACACCCATGCATATGTAATCACCACTTACATAAATATGAACACAGTCCAGTCCTTTTCTGCCTTTCCAGGTGATCAGGATTAGCTGTTTACCAGTGAAACATAAACACACCTTCACTCCCTAGATTCATAAGCACAGCACATTAATAGATTCCTCAAAAAACAGCGTAGAAATTAAGTCCATGTCATATATGTGGCTGGATGTCAAGCGCTTTACCTAGTCATTGGTGCATACCTTGGGTCTTTCTAGATCCATCTCTCCTGAGTCATGAGAGAGTCCAGTTTCAAGTTCACTGGTGCATTGTACAAACACACGGGGATCCCACCAGTAGCCACCCTAAGACACTTTGTGTTTCCAACTGCTGTCCCCAGGACCTCTAGCCCCCTAGGAACTGTGTGTTCCCTTCTTCCACTGCACCCTCACCCTCCTCTGACCGGGCACGGTTTCAGCCCTTTTGAGTGACGCTTCCCCTTTGTGCCCTACTTGTCTGCCTGCAGCCTTGTTTTGCAAGTGCTGGGCATAGACGTCCTGGCCTTGCCCAGGACACTTGAACTGGACTGAAACGTGGTTAGCTGTGAAAATTGGCAACTTTATTTCAAGAACTAAGTCAACTTCAGCATTTGTGTGCACTCAGAGGAGCGTGGGCAGCACAGAGCAGGCCTTTGACGCTGCGGCTGCCTTTGGATCAGCAGGCATTGCGGCAGAAGGAAAAGGTCGTGGTACACTGCAGCCTGCACTGGATCCTGTTCATCCTGCTGCTCAAGCCTTTTTTCCCCTTAGGACCTGCAGGAGCTCCTGCAGCAGGTTAAAGAATTCCACCAGCTTCTGGCGTGGAAATGGGCAGGGTGTAAACCTGCCAGATTGAGTTGGTATTGGCTTTGGCCTCTGAAAGGGGGTTGAGGTGAACACTGGCCGTGGTGTTGGAGTAGATGTTACTGCTGGGCGCAGTCCCATCTGTACCAGGATCCAGTCGTAAAAGTGCTGAGTGGAGGTGTAGACTCCGGGCCGTTTTGCTCTTGCACAGCCTTTCCCCCAGCTGGTCACTCCAACAAGCCAGAAGTAGTCCGCATTGCTATCTTTGCACACGAGAGGGCCACCGCTGTCACCCTGCAGCAGAGGAGAGAGGGTTAAGGCGTTGTTGGGTGGCCTCTGTCAGCACTATGGCTGGCTCCTTCTCTCCCACAGCACCTGCCAGAGCTGTATTCACTGCACAGAAAGGCTCTGCTCAGGTGCTGGAGCCTACAGACCCTTGTCTGGGAGGGGGTCGTGGGCCTGTAAGGCAGGGCTGTCTCTCATCTCTGCACAGTGATCCTGGATGTGTGGAAGATGGAGGATGTTCCCGCATTGGGATCTGGACCTGTGGGCTGCCAAGAGCACTGGATGGGCTTTCTGGGCAGAGTCCCAGGCCTCTGGGACAAGGGGGCACTGGGCAAGGACCTGCAGATGGGGAAGGGGAAGTAAGCCCCAACAGCGGGAGGGTGACTTGCCCGGTGAAGCACGTGCCGGGGTATAAACATACCCCAAACGGGCAGTTGTGACAGGGCTGCCTGTGCTGCTGGGGGTTGACTTGTAGCACGCTCCTACCTGGCAGGTGTCGATGCCACCCTGCGGATAGCCAGCGCACAAGTTGTGGGTGTGGATGGCCCCTCTATACCACCGGGTGCTGTTACAGAGGTTGACGTCAATGAGGTGGACCTTGGCCTCCTGCAGGACATCAGCTGATCTTCCAGCTGTGGGCACAGAAAGGAATTAACACCCAGCAGCTCGTCGCCAGTTCTGCTCCCCTGGCTGGGTGAACCCCTTCCCTAGGGCTTGGCTTTGCACCTTGAAGGCGTTGCACCGGTGTTTCCCTTCGGTCGTGCTTTGGGGAATGGGTCAGGCCCATCTCTCTATAGACAGGCATACGCCCCCGCAGCCTGGCTCTGGCTTTCGCCTCTGCTGTCAGGAAGCCCAAGCCCTCTCCCCAGCGTGCCGAGCTCACGCTCGGGACACGAGTGCTTTTGGGGAACTCACATCTGGCGGTCGTGGAACCCCAGCCACTGATGTAGCAGGTGGTCAGCTCTGACACTCTCAGCGAGGCGTCGGGCACGCAGGCAAGCTGTATGTAGTAGCTGCACTGGACAGGCTGGTCCAATTCCAGCAACGCAATGTCGTTCCTCTCCGAGATGTTACTATAGCGTTCGTGAACCAGCAGCCGCTTAATATTGCGCACTTGGGCCTCGGGGCCCAGCTGAGTCAGCTGGGTGGCTCCGATCACCACGCGCCACATCGTGACGTAGCTGGAACGCAGACAGAGAGAGGGGTCAGAGGGAGCGGAGCCACGTGCTGCAGCAGCCCGGCAGTTCCCTGCCTTCTGCTTCACAAGGGAGAGAGGAAAGCAGCGCCACAGAGGGTGCGACAGCCCGAGCGTGCCTTAGGCACAAGGAATTTAGAGCTGGAGGCTGCTAGGAAGCAGCGGCACGAGCCCAGCCCTCTCCTGAGCAGCCTCTCAGCTGGGCTCTGCAGTGCCCAGGCAGTGGGCGTACTGCAGGGAAACGGGGGGGACGGGAGTAGCACGGGGTGCTGCGGACAGGGCACCTGCTGGTGGTGTGGGGATATCCCCATTCCCTGGTCCTCCTTACCTGGCCTCAATGAAGCAGTGGGCTGCTGTGAGGACCCACTGCGGGCTGATGAGGGACCCTCCGCATATATGCCCCGTGCCTATTTTCCAGGGATCCTGGATGCTGACGATCCAGGGCCAGGCCCCTGGCTGGGCATCTGTGCCACCCACGACGCGCGACATGCCGTAGTGAGAAGCCATGGGCCGGAGCCCGCAGGTCCCGCTGTAACCAGAAACTCATTACTGTCCTGCTCGATGGCTTGCTGCTGTTCAGGCTGAAGGTCAGCCGTCTTCCCTCCCCACAAGGCACTGCATGGGCAGCAGGGCCAGGGAACGCCGTGGGGCGTGCGTCCGACCGCCCCCGTCTCTGCTTTAGCCGCATAGACGAGCTGTGCCAGCAGCCTGGGTGCTGGCAAGGAACTGAGGCTCCCACGTGGGGTTCGGGAAGCTGTGGTGTGGCCACGGGGGACAAGCGGACGCCCTCCAGTGAACCCCCCAAGGGTTGCCCAAGCTCCGTCCCAGAGCCTCGGCCCACTTACCCACAGTTGTCCCACGTGCCGTGCACAGGCCGGCACACGGCCAGCAGGACGAGGAGGGGGAACAAATTCATCGCTGCCAGCGGCACGTGGCAGCTGCAAGAACCGAGGGCTCGTCGCCACCAGTAGTGCCCGCGGTGCTCACGTTGCCCGCGGTACCCTTGGCCCCAGTGCTGATGTCACAGCGTCGCTGGTTCCGAGTGCTGGGCACTCGGAGTGCTGGGCAGGGGGAGGCAGCATGGGGGTTCCAAGCAGGAGGGGAGGCAGAAGCTGGGATCGGACACCCCCGAGGGACCCTCGCTGAATGCTCTGCTTGCGGGTTGAGGGGGTGCAGGCCCTGGGGCAGGCAGCAGCGCCTGACTCTGAGCGCTGCCTGCTAACAGCTAGCAGGAAAAACACAAGTGTGGCATCATAGCCTCTTTAAGAAGTTCACTGCCACCCTGCTCTCTGCAGCCATTTGCCACCAGGTCCTTCCCCAAAAACACACACCAGAGAACATAACTACACCAGGCAGCATGCACGTCTTTGGGTGTTGAAGAGCCAATCTGGTTACAGCCGCGGCAGGCAAGCAGTGATGTGCAAGCCAAATAAGCCAAGCATACCCAAGCAGTGTCAACCTTCCTGCACAAAGCACGGTGAAACGCAGATGCAGCACAGTCCACGCTGACTGTGTCAGCCACAGCAACACCCTCTGGCAGGCTTCATGTCCTTGCTGTCTAGCAGTTACATTGCTGTTCTGGGCCAACACTGACAAGGGCAGTGGTGGCACCTGGTCTCCGTGGCCAAAGACATGCAATCCGAAGCTCTAGACAGAGAAGGATGCTCCTGCTCTCAGCCACACATGCCATTCTTCATGACTTTGGTAAATCCTGTATCAGTCTTATCTCATCAGTCTGCCTTCTACAGCCATATGGTGCTGCTTTGCTCACACACTGGAGTGCAGGGCAGTCATGGGAGACAAGCAGGAGCCAGCCACGTGCGTTGCATTTGCTGAGCGGGACTAGGTCCCCGGAGGGTAGAGAGCAGTGGCTTGGAGAATGGCAGCCTCAGAGCTCGTGAAAGGTGCAGGAGCGTCCTGCTGCCATCCTGGCTTGTGTGGATAGACATAAGGCACACAACTGAGTGCCAGCCTGGGCCCTAGGATGACAGGGCAGGCTCTGTCCGAAAGTGGAATAGCTGCTCTCAAGGCACTCGAGGCATAGCGTGGCTTCACATGCACCAGAACGGGGCCCCAAACAAACTGGACTCAAGCCCGCTTTGTTTTTTGAAAATTGACCTCAGGGTAGTGCCCTGTATCTGCTTAGAGCAGACAGAAGGCCTTAGAGAAGAAAACTTGTCTTCTGTGGATACTCTGCTATTCCAGTACCAGATTTTGCAGGTGGTTAAGGGGGACTGATGTGAGAGGTGGCCACACTTCACAGATAATTGAGGGAAGAGTTGGGGTCATTTTGGGGAGAGGAATCTGGCAGGGACAGCAGTCCCCAGGAAACCGCATCGGTAATGCCATGGAAGTCCAAGGTGACCTAGCACCCGAAACACCAAATCTGCCCACAGATGTAGCAAGCCTGGGAGCAAGGGGGAAAAAATAAACCGGGGGTGGGTCCCTTGACTGGGAGGAGACAAGGGCGGAGAAAGGGGGAGTCAAGGAGGATGAGGGGGATGTCCAGGCACGGAAAGTGGAGAGAGGGGGGATCAAGGAGCTAGTCACACAGAAGCAAACTGCTGGCTGGTTTGCTTGTTTGACCGAGCCCTGCACCTAGTCACCAGAGTACGTCCTACCTTCTTTTTGAGAGCGATTCCAAACCCTTTTCTGTGTGGCCCTGCTCTGTACCCGGTGGGGGAGTGGGTCCAGAGGCCTGGCTGCTAGCAACGGCAGGAGGGAACACAGGTCCTAGGGACCCAGCAGCTGGAGACACCGAGTGTCCAGGGCCACCTTGGGGTGGGAGCACTGTGTGCGTGTGCAGTTCACTAGTGAACTGGAAGCTGGACTAGCTCACGAGTAAGAGGAGCGAGACCCTTTCAGCCATGTGGATGGCACGTGGTTGCAGCCCACCTGACTGATCAGCCCCAGCTTCCATAGACCTTACAAGAGGCCTAGGCCTGCCAACCACCGGCCACATCTCCACCTCCTGGCATCGTGAAGCACTTGGAGGTGCTTGAGCATGCATACCCAGAGCTGCTTCCCACCTAGGCATGTCCACTCTGCACTAGCTGCACAAGGTCCTGCCTCTGAAGCTGCCAGGACCATCCATCCCATCCTCCTCTCGCTGTGCTCTTGGCCCCTGGCAAGTGATGGTGCTCCAGGTCCCAGCTCTGTTCCCACCCAGGGGTGCACAGCATGCCTCCAGCTGAGGGGGGACCTCTGGACACTGGGGCATGCCCTTTGCTTCATCTCGATCATGGTTTGAAAGGAGCTGTTCTGGCTCTGGAGGCGATGCCGTATCATGGTCCTTCCCTGAACAAGTCAGGGTTTCTCTCAAGAGGCCTCAGCTTGAATGTCCTGCACGGAGCACAGGGTCCACTGACCTGCACTCCTGGCAGGGTCCGTAATCTCCCCAACCCACAGTTTGCCTCCCCAGTGCTCCATCAGTCAGAGGTGTCACTGAGCCCAAGCTGCAGGGTAGCTCTAAGGCTGAGCTTGGTTAGTTGGGGGCAGGGGGTGTCTGGTGAGTTTGGGATAGGGTTCCAGTGTGGAGCAACTGAAGGGGATGGAGCAGCAAGAGGCTAGGAGCAGCGGCAGCAGGAAGGCTTAGGAGTACAGTCTGGTACACAGCAGGGCTGCAGGGCAGGATCCCTGCCCTTCCTGATCTGGCTTTCCCCAAACTCCATGCGCTGTTCAAAAAGCACTTTCTGCAGTTCGATCTCCCTCAGGACTTGCAGAATCTCCGGCCCTGCGCCGCTTTGCAGCAGATCATAGTTCTCGGCCGGGTCTGACTCCAGATCAAAGAGCAGCGGGGGCAAGTGAGGGGTCAGTGGGGTCAGCCCGTGGCAGGCCTGGTCTGGGGTCGTATCACTGTGAAAGGAACCTGCAAAAGAAACCCCCAGGTGTAGCTCAGTTTCTTCTCTGAGCTTTGGACAGGAAAACCCTACGGGACTTCAGAAAAGTGCCCATGCAGAGGACAAGAGGCGGCACCAACCTTGTGTGAAGTAATGGGCCTTGTACTTCCCAAGCCTGACAGCGAAGGGGCCGTGCAGTGGGTCGGGGGACGGTGGGTAGAAGAACATCGTCCGACGGGGACTCTGTGGGAAGCAGCAAAGCTGAGCTCACCTGTGCAGCCATGAGGATGAAGAAGAGCCTGGAACAGGGCCAGGCAGAGACTCCAGGGAGTCACGCAGGAGCCCCGACACTACAGCCACAATGTGGCCAGAGAGGGGGGAAGCTGACAAGCAGCAGCAGCATCCTGTTTGCTCCCTACTCAAAGCAACTGGGGCTCTGTCCGCCCACTGCAGCCATGGGGACTTGGCTGGGCAACACATTGCAGTTGTTACAGCAGAGCAGCCTGGGGAAGCCCAGGAACTCCATGGTGTGACCGAGGCCAGACCCAAGGTCCCCACGGCTCATGGATCTCCCCCGACCCCCAGTTAGTTCTGCTCATCAGGCACACAGCTCCAACCCCACACCAGCCTTCACGCACCATGCCAGCTGAACCAGCCCACAGGACTCACCTTCCCCGACCCAAACAGCACTGGACTCAGGTCATAGCCATCCAGGCCAACTCTGGGAAGAGCTGCTCCAGCCAGGTTAGTCAGTGTTGGCAGGATGTCCAGGGTGCTTGCCAGCTCATGCGTCACTCCTGTCACCCCACACAGCAAGGCACAAGGAAAGGTTCAAGCACCCAATCCCACTCTCGGCCCTGCCATCCTCACTTCTCTCCCGCCCTCTGCTAGTCCCAGGGCAGCCCAGCTGCCATGACACCCCTGCCTTGGCTGGCATCAGCACGCAAAAGGCACAAGCAGCGCCAAGTCTCACCTGGAGTGATACGGCCTGGCCAATAAGCCACCGCTGGTTCCCGCATGCCACCTTCGTATGTTGTGCCCTTCCCACACTTCAGAAGGCCAGAGCTGCCTCCACGTGCCATCCGCATGGTGGAAGGGCTGTGAGAGAGAAGAACCACCTACCATCAGTTTCACGGGTTCACGCTACCCCTTCCCTGATGCTGCCAACGGGGCCATGACAAGAGAGACACGGTGCCAGCGAGTGCCACTGCCTTCCTTCTCAGCCTTGTGAGGCAGGAGGCAGGGGGCAGGTGAAGAAGCCAGGCTGTGCAAGATGCCTAAGCAGGGCACCAGAGACCAATGCCACCCACACACAAAGGGAATCGGGGTAGATTCGGGCTGTACGCTCCTGGCCCAAACCCTGTGAGGTTTCTGCGCACGAGGAAGGGCACAGTGGAGTCACAGGAAGAAGGACTGCACTGGGCCCTCTCCAGAGCAGCATCCACCTCTTGCCTCTCACTTCAGGTCACTGGGGTCTCACCTGGCAATGCCATACCACATCCCTTTTGCCCCAGCCAACCAATGCCTCATTCCAGTTCCCCCCATACCATGGCAGCAGAATCTTATCAGTGACAAAGTCGCCCCTGCTGAGCCCACTCACCCGTTGTCAGAGGTGAAAAACACCAAGGTTGTGTTCGCAACACCATTTTCCTCCAGCGCCTGCAGCAGCTGTCCCACCGAGCCATCAAACTCCAAGAGTGCATCACCAAACGGCCCACGCCGTGACTGCCCCACGTACCCCTGGCTTGCAAATTGGGGGTAGTGGGTATGCTGGAGAAAGGGCAGAGAATATTGCTACGCAAACTCCCCCACAGCTGCATCTGGTTCCCAGTTCACCCAGGGACAGTGAGCACCCCAGCTAGGATGTGGAGATATGTGACAGTACCCAGGAGATGAGAGGAGGCTTGTCCCCAAGCTTCAGAAGCATCTCTCAGAAATGGCACAAAGGAGCTGAGCCCCAGGAGAGGATGTGGAGCCCCAGAGTGGGAACTCCTGGCCCACAGAAGCAGGCAAAGCTCCAGAAAGAAGCGGCCCCAGAACATTACCAGAAGGGTGCTGCCACAAGACCTGGGCGTGGGAACGGCAACCCCAGGTCACCCAGGGGCAGGTATTGACTGCTCAGCACAGTCCCAGGGCTGCAGGAGCTGAGATGCTTCCCTGCTCTCCCCACAGGACAAAGGCTCCCTTCCCCACCCTTGGGCCCAGAGCAGTCCTCCCCCTCTCCTACGTGGGACGCATAGTAGAGCAGGAACGGGAGGCCTCGTCGGGCACAGTCAGCAATGAAGTCCCAGGAGAATTTGTTGTAGAGTGGCACCAGATCAGGGAAAGAGACCGGCTGCTGCACGATGCTCTGGTTCCAGAGCAGCGGGACTGGCACTAAGCCTTGGTCACAAGTCCCAAAACACTTGATGTCAGGCGGGAAGCAGGTGAGATTCTGGCAGGGGCCCTGGAGAGAACAAAAAACACTTTGTCTGCTACCTGTGTTGCAGGACAGCGAGGGGAGGGGAGCAAAGAGTCTCACAGCGCCCACCACCAGCTCCTACAGGCACCCTTTGAGCAGCCCCTCCCAGAAGCCCAGGGGTCTGTGCCCACCCCAGAACTGTCCAAGGACCATGCTGTCCCAACATCACTTTCTCCTGGCAGCAATTCAGATCTTTTTTTGCTGCCCAGAAGCTGACCCTCCCTCCCGTGACATGGGGTGTATGTCCCCATGCACAGCTGCCACCCACATTTAGCAAAACTGCCCTACCATAGGAGCACCTCAGAGCTGGGCTTTGCCCACCAGCATCCACCTCCCCGGTCTGCAGCCACCCATGCCCATCTGCCCAGGCAAGCACTAACGTGGGCTGTATGCTCCCAAGCAAGCTTCACCTTTCAGGCCCTCTCCCCAGCCAGCCCCGGGACACCCTCCAGGGCTTGGCAGGCCTCTCACCTGGTCATGGGAGTAGGGCACCCCCAAGAAGTGGTCAAAGCCCTGGTGGATGGGCAGGAAGGAGCCATTAATCCCCAGGCCAAGGTGCCACTTGCCAACCATGGCCGTGGCGTAGCCCTCAGCCTTCAGCACCTCTGCAATGGTGACCTCAGAGAGCGGCAGGCCTCCCCGCGAGTCTGGGTTGAACACACCCGGGTAAACCCCAGAGCGCATCTGGAACCGGCCTGTCAGCAGGGCTGCCCTAGAGGTGAGAGTCAAAAGAGAGAGAGGGGACGGGCATCGCACTGGATGAGGCGCAGGTCGTGGTGCTCAGCCTCCACAGAGGGCGGGTGGCCCGTTCCTCAGGACCTGGCACCTTGGCTCCCCCATCTCCTGGCTGCCACTGCCACCTCCCCCGTCTGCTGGGACCTGCCACTGCCGCCCTCAACAGAGCAGCCAGACCTTCGGGCCTCCTGGGACACAGCGGGTTTACCAAGCCCCCCTTTCCTCCCAGCACCGCAGCTCCCTAGCTGGGTGCCAAGCCGCGTCTCGACACTTCCTCCATCCCCGCCCCGGGGCCCCGCAGTCCGTCGTCAGCGAGCAGGGCGGGCCGTACCGGGACGGGCTGCACACCGGGCAGCTGCTGTAGAAGTTGGTGAACCGCAGCCCTCGGGAAGCCATCCTGTCCAGGCTGGGCGTGGCAGAAGAAGGGTGCCCGTAGCTCCCCAGGTCCCCGAAGCCCAAGTCGTCCGCCAGCAAGAGGACAAAGCTGGGGGGGACGCCGGCCGCTCCGCGCAAGGCCAGCAGCACCAGGGCCCACGGCAGGCCCCGGCCCCGCGGCCCCATGGCGCTGCCGCCCGGGGAGGCCCCACGGCCCGCCGACACGCGCGCTCAGCACGGGCTACGGCGCTGCGCTCCCGCGGTCCGGTCCGGTCCGGGTCCGGTCCGGGGCCGGGGCGGGGCCGGGGCGGGGCCGGGTGCGGCGGCGGCTCCGCGGGACCCGCAGCCCCGTCACAGCACCGGCAGAGCAGGGCAAGGAGCACCCCGACCGACGGAGCCGAACCGCACCGCGCCGGCGACCACCTGACCCGGGCGGGCAGCCACGTGACTCGGAGCCGCCGCGGGGCATGCCGGGCATTGTAGTCCGCCGCGGCGTCCCTCGCTGCGGTGTCGCTCCCTCGCAGCCGCCTCCGGGACCGTCGCGCCAGGCGCAGGCGGCCTCCCGGGACCCGGGCCTGCCGCCGGCTGCCGCGGCCGAGAAGGGTTTATTAACAACGGGGGTTTCCCCCGGCACTGCCCTCGGCGGCGCCCAGCTTTGGCCGCTGCGGACTCGGCCCGTGGGGCCGGCCCCCGGTCTCGGCGGGGAGGAAAAGGCCTCGCGTTCGCCGGCAGCCCGGCCTGTGCCCAGCCGCCCCGGGGCTGAGGCCGGGAAGCCGTGAGGCTGCTGTTCCGGGAGGAGACGGGCACCTCGGCGTGTGGCCGGCGAACGGGCATCTTCGCTGGGGCTGGGTGGCCCGGGTAGATGTCCCCTGCCCCCTGCCTGTCCCGGCCGGCCCGGGGTTCTGCTCCTGGCTTCCCGCCTTCTGGAAGAGCAAACGAACCTGCTTTTCTCCAGGTGCACGCAGTGTGCAAGATCCCCTGGGACTGGCAGAGAGCGTGGCATTGTTTGGGGCAGGCGGCGCCCTATGGGAGCCAGGGCACTTTTTCCTCAAAGGGGGTTTTCATACAGCAGTGACAGTTTCACGTTCAGGCTCAGGGACTGCTGGTTGTGCCTGAACGTAGGAGCCCATATCCTGCAGATCAATGACTTGTAATCAGAGCAAGGAAGGGACTGTGCAAGGAGCAACAGTGGTTCTCTGGTGGGAGGGAGTGATAAGGAGAATGAGGAGGAAAAGGGGAGGTTCTGCACCCCAGGAAGGCTGTACCCTATTGCTGTGTCTGCTTTTGAAAACCGGAGGAAGCTCAGAAGACAGTCACAGAAAGAAACTGAGGTTGAATGTCCTGAAGACATCCATCTGTTCAGTTTATCCAAAATGAGATTAAAGCAAGACCGGAGATGCTGTACAAGCACAGGCACAGTGGCGGTGCTCTAGGATTAACCGCACAGCAGGCAGAGGTGAGGAGTTTCAGCCCAAAGACAAAGCGGGGGTAAGGCCGGCTAATGTCCTAGCCTGGAAGTTCTCATGTAGATGTGCCTATGTTTTGCATCCAGCCTGTGAGATCGGTCTCTTCTGGATTTTCCTGTTATTACTAGTCAGCATTTCTCAAGACCCATCCCACTTTTACAACCACTTTCTAAAGTGGACTTTAGCAAAGCCTTTGACACTGTTTCCCACAGCATTCTCCTGGAGAAACTGGCTGCTCATGGCTTGGATGGGTGTAGTCTTTGCTGGGTAAAAAACTGGCTGGATGGCCGGGCCCAAAGAGTGGTGGTGAATGGAATTAAATCCAATTGGCAGCTGGTCACAAGTGGTGTTCCCCAGGGCTCAGTACTGGGGCCAGTTGTCTTTAATATCTTTATCAGTGATCTGGACAAGGGGATCAAATGCACCTTCAGTAACTCTGCAGACGACACCAAGTTCAGCAGGACTGTTGATCTGCTTGAGGGTAGGAAGGCTCTCCAGAGGGATCTGGACAGGCTGGATCAATGGGCCGAGGCCACTTGTATGAGATTCAACAAGGCCGAGTGCCCAGTCCTGCATTTGAGTCACAACAACCCCATGCAATGCTACAGGCTTGGGGAAGAGTGGCTGGCAAGCTGCCCAGTGGGAAAGGACCCGGGGGTGCTGGTCGACAGCTGGCTGCGTATGAGCCAGCAGTGTGCCCAGGTGGCCAAGAAGGCCAACGGCATCCTGGCTTGTGTCAGAATTAGTGTGGCCTGCGGGAGCAGGGAAGTGATCATCCCCCTGTACTCGGCACTGGTGAGGCTGCACCTCAAATACTGTCTTCAGTTTTGGGCCCCTCACTACAAGAGAGACATTGAGGTGCTGGAGCGTGTCCAGAGAAGAGCAACGAAGCTGGTGAGGGGTCTGGAGCACAAGTCTTATGAGGAGCGGCTGAGGGAACTGGGGTTGTTTAGCCTGGAGAAAAGGAGGCTGAGGGGAGACCTTATCGCTCTCTACAACTACCTGAAAGGAGGTTGTAGCGAGGTGGGTGCTGGTCTCTTCTGTCAGATGGCTGGAGATAGGACGAGAGGAAATGGCCTCAAGTTGTGCCAGGAGAGGTTTAGATTGGATATTAGGAAATATTTATTCACTGAAAGGGTTGTCAAGCACTGGTACAGGCTGCTCAGGGAAGTGATTGAGTCACCATGCCTGGAGGTATTTAAAAGACATGTAGATGTGACACCTAGGGACATGGTTTAGTGGTGGACTTGGCAGTGCTATGTTAACGGTTGGACTCGGTAAACTTAAGGGTCTTTTCCAACCTAAATGATTCTATGATTCTATGATCCCACTTTTACAACCACTTTCTAACATGCCAGTGAACTCTGCTTTCCACAGCTCCCTGTCCTCCATAGTTCAGACTGTCCCCATAGCCCCTGGCCTTCCTGCGTGTCAAGCCCCATGCCTCCTAACGGCCTGGCCCCTGGCACAAGAAGGATGCTGAGGCTGCTGCTGCTGCTGCTGTACTCACTGCCATCAATTATTCAGGGCCAAGAGCCAGAGCGAGGAGGCTGGTACTGCAGCAGGAGGCAAAACTGCTGCATAATTCATGGAGCCCGCTTTGCTCATAGGGCATGGCAGTGCTTGCCGTGCAGTGCCTGGCTGCTGGGATCAGGGCGCTGGGGGCTGGCAGTCAGGACACTGAGAGGAGAACAGCTGGGGCTCTGAGCTCTGGAGGGGGGGGCACAGCATGGGGACAGAGATTCAGAGACCAGACAAGACAGAGGGCAGGAGGTGTGGGACCATGTGCGCTGTGTGCAGGTAAATCAGCTGCAGGAAACTGAGCAAGGCATGGCGTTACTGCCCCAACCTGCACAGGTCAGTGCCCTTGTCAGTGTTGGCCCAGAACAGCAATGTAACTGCTAGACAGCAAGGACATGAAGCCTGCCAGAGGGTGTTGCTGTGGCTGACACAGTCAGCGTGGACTGTGCTGCATCTGCGTTTCACTGTGCTTTGTGCAGGAAGGTTGACACTGCTTGGGTATGCTTGGCTTATTTGGCTTGCACATCACTGCTTGCCTGCCGCGGCTGTAACCAGATTGGCTCTTCAACACCCAAAGACGTGCATGCTGCCTGGTGTAGTTATGTTCTCTGGTATGTGTTTTTGGGGAAGGACCCGGTGGCAAATGGCTGCAGAGAGCAGGGTGGCAGTGAACTTCTTAAAGAGGCTATGATGCCACACTTGTGTTTTTCCTGCTAGCTGTTAGCAGGCAGCGCTCAGAGTCAGGCGCTGCTGCCTGCCCCAGGGCCTGCACCCCCTCAACCCACAAGCAGAGCATTCAGCGAGGGTCCCTCGGGGGTGTCCGATCCCAGCTTCTGCCTCCCCTCCTGCTTGGAACCCCCATGCTGCCTCCCCCTGCCCGTGCCCAGCACTCGGAACCAGCGACGCTGTGACATCAGCACTGGGGCCAAGGGTACCGCGGGCAACGTGAGCACCGCGGGCACTACTGGTGGCGACGAGCCCTCGGTTCTTGCAGCTGCCACGTGCCGCTGGCAGCGATGAATTTGCTCCCCCTCCTCGTCCTGCTGGCCGTGTGCCGGCCTGTGCACGGCACGTGGGACAACTGTGGGTAAGTGGGCCGAGGCTCTGGGACGGAGCTTGGGCAACCCTTGGGGGGTTCACTGGAGGGCGTCCGCTTGTCCCCCGTGGCCACACCACAGCTTCCCGAACCCCACGTGGGAGCCTCAGTTCCTTGCCAGCACCCAGGCTGCTGGCACAGCTCGTCTATGCGGCTAAAGCAGAGACGGGGGCGGTCGGACGCACGCCCCACGGCGTTCCCTGGCCCTGCTGCCCATGCAGTGCCTTGTGGGGAGGGAAGACGGCTGACCTTCAGCCTGAACAGCAGCAAGCCATCGAGCAGGACAGTAATGAGTTTCTGGTTACAGCGGGACCTGCGGGCTCCGGCCCATGGCTTCTCACTACGGCATGTCGCGCGTCGTGGGTGGCACAGATGCCCAGCCAGGGGCCTGGCCCTGGATCGTCAGCATCCAGGATCCCTGGAAAATAGGCACGGGGCATATATGCGGAGGGTCCCTCATCAGCCCGCAGTGGGTCCTCACAGCAGCCCACTGCTTCATTGAGGCCAGGTAAGGAGGACCAGGGAACGGGGATATCCCCACACCACCAGCAGGTGCCCTGTCCGCAGCACCCCGTGCTACTCCCGTCCCCCCGTTTCCCTGCAGTACGCCCACTGCCTGGGCACTGCAGAGCCCAGCTGAGAGGCTGCTCAGGAGAGGGCTGGGCTCGTGCCGCTGCTTCCTAGCAGCCTCCAGCTCTAAATTCCTTGTGCCTAAGGCACGCTCGGGCTGTCGCACCCTCTGTGGCGCTGCTTTCCTCTCTCCCTTGTGAAGCAGAAGGCAGGGAACTGCCGGGCTGCTGCAGCACGTGGCTCCGCTCCCTCTGACCCCCTCTCCGTCTGCGTTCCAGCTACGTCACGATGTGGCGCGTGGTGATCGGAGCCACCCAGCTGACTCAGCTGGGCCCCGAGGCCCAAGTGCGCAATATTAAGCGGCTGCTGGTTCACGAACGCTATAGTAACATCTCGGAGAGGAACGACATTGCGTTGCTGGAATTGGACCAGCCTGTCCAGTGCAGCTACTACATACAGCTTGCCTGCGTGCCCGACGCCTCGCTGAGAGTGTCAGAGCTGACCACCTGCTACATCAGTGGCTGGGGTTCCACGACCGCCAGATGTGAGTTCCCCAAAAGCACTCGTGTCCCGAGCGTGAGCTCGGCACGCTGGGGAGAGGGCTTGGGCTTCCTGACAGCAGAGGCGAAAGCCAGAGCCAGGCTGCGGGGGCGTATGCCTGTCTATAGAGAGATGGGCCTGACCCATTCCCCAAAGCACGACCGAAGGGAAACACCGGTGCAACGCCTTCAAGGTGCAAAGCCAAGCCCTAGGGAAGGGGTTCACCCAGCCAGGGGAGCAGAACTGGCGACGAGCTGCTGGGTGTTAATTCCTTTCTGTGCCCACAGCTGGAAGATCAGCTGATGTCCTGCAGGAGGCCAAGGTCCACCTCATTGACGTCAACCTCTGTAACAGCACCCGGTGGTATAGAGGGGCCATCCACACCCACAACTTGTGCGCTGGCTATCCGCAGGGTGGCATCGACACCTGCCAGGTAGGAGCGTGCTACAAGTCAACCCCCAGCAGCACAGGCAGCCCTGTCACAACTGCCCGTTTGGGGTATGTTTATACCCCGGCACGTGCTTCACCGGGCAAGTCACCCTCCCGCTGTTGGGGCTTACCTCCCCTTCCCCATCTGCAGGTCCTTGCCCAGTGCCCCCTTGTCCCAGAGGCCTGGGACTCTGCCCAGAAAGCCCATCCAGTGCTCTTGGCAGCCCACAGGTCCAGATCCCAATGCGGGAACATCCTCCGTCTTCCACACATCCAGGATCACTGTGCAGAGATGAGAGACAGCCCTGCCTTACAGGCCCACGACCCCCTCCCAGACAAGGGTCTGTAGGCTCCAGCACCTGAGCAGAGCCTTTCTGTGCAGTGAATACAGCTCTGGCAGGTGCTGTGGGAGAGAAGGAGCCAGCCATAGTGCTGACAGAGGCCACCCAACAACGCCTTAACCCTCTCTCCTCTGCTGCAGGGTGACAGCGGTGGCCCTCTCGTGTGCAAAGATAGCAATGCGGACTACTTCTGGCTTGTTGGAGTGACCAGCTGGGGGAAAGGCTGTGCAAGAGCAAAACGGCCCGGAGTCTACACCTCCACTCAGCACTTTTACGACTGGATCCTGGTACAGATGGGACTGCGCCCAGCAGTAAGGGCTACTCCAACATCACGGGCATGGAGTCATTTTCTCACCTCCTCAACCCCCTTTCAGAGGCCAAAGCCAATACCAACTCAATCTGGCAGGTTTCCGCCCTGCCCATTTCCACTCCAGAAGCTGGTGGAATTCTTTACTCGGGTGCAGGAGCTCCTGCAGGTCCTAAGGGGAAAAAAGGCTTGAGCAGCAGGATGAACAGGATCCAGTGCAGGCTGCAGTGTACCACGACCTTTTCCTTGTGGAGCAATGCCTGCTGATCCAAAGGCAGCCGCAGCGTCAAAGGCCTGCTCTGTGCTGCCCACGCTCCTCTGAGTGCACACAAATGCTGAAGTTGACTTAGTTCTTGAAATAAAGTTGCCAATTTTCACAGCTAACCATGTTTCAGTCCAGTTCAAGTGTCCTGGGCAAGGCCAGGACGTCCATGCCCGGCACTTGCAAAACAAGGCTGCAGGCAGACAAGTAGGGCACAAAGGGGAAGCGTCACTCAAAAGGGCTGAAACCGTGCCTGGTCAGAGAGTAGGGTGCTCAGAGCCACCATGGGATGGAAAAGACTAGCACATCGAGGCTAGAAAGAGGATAGGAAAAAATGATGTGACATGCAGACAACTTTGGGGATATGCAGTAAGGCACACAAGGTGATGATTAGGACCTGTCATAAGCCTTAGCTAACTGAACAGACCGTGGGAAACTCCTGAGCACGACAAGAGAAATTGCTGACCATAGCAAACAGAGTGAGAAGCTGACAGGAGTTACAGTGCGTGAGGAATATCCAGATTTCACGGGTAGTTAAGGCGGATTGATGTGAGAGGTGGCCACACTTCACAGATAATTGAGGGAAGAGTTGGGGTCATTTTGGGGAGAGGAATCTGGCAGGGACAGCAGTCCCCAGGAAACCGCATCGGTAATGCCATGGAAGTCCAGGGTGACCTAGCACCCGAAACACCAAATCTGCCCACAGATGTAGCAAGCCCGGGAGCAAGGGGGAAAAAATAAACCGGGGGTGGGTCCCTTGACTGGGAGGAGACAAGGGCGGAGAAAGGGGGAGTCAAGGAGGATGAGGGGGATGTCCAGGCACGGAAAGTGGAGAGAGGGGGGATCAAGGAGCTAGTCACACAGAAGCAAACTGCTGGCTGGTTTGCTTGTTTGACCGAGCCCTGCACCTAGTCA
Source organism: Aquila chrysaetos chrysaetos (assembly GCF_900496995.4). Taxonomy (NCBI): domain Eukaryota; kingdom Metazoa; phylum Chordata; class Aves; order Accipitriformes; family Accipitridae; genus Aquila; species Aquila chrysaetos. The sequence goes on from NC_044008.1 coordinate 158,799, forward strand.
CCAGAGCACGTCCTACCTTCTTTTTGAGAGCGATTCCAAACCCTTTTCTGTGTGGCCCTGCTCTGTACCCGGTGGGGGAGTGGGTCCAGAGGCCTGGCTGCTAGCAATGGCAGGAGGGAACACAGGTCCTAGGGACCCAGCAGCTGGAAACACCGAGTGTCCAGGGCCACCTTGGGGTGGGAGCACTGTGTGCGTGTGCAGTTCACTAGTGAACTGGAAGCTGGACTAGCTCACGAGTAAGAGGAGCGAGACCCTTTCAGCCATGTGGATGGCACGTGGTTGCAGCCCACCTGACTGATCAGCCCCAGCTTCCATAGACCTTACAAGAGGCCTAGGCCTGCCAACCACCGGCCACATCTCCACCTCCTGGCATCGTGAAGCACTTGGAGGTGCTTGAGCATGCATACCCAGAGCTGCTTCCCACCTAGGCATGTCCACTCTGCACTAGCTGCACAAGGTCCTGCCTCTGAAGCTGCCAGGACCATCCATCCCATCCTTGATTCATGGAGCCCACTTTGCTCATAGGGCATGGTGGTGCTTGCCATGCAGTGCCTGGCCACCGCGATCAGGGCGCTGGGGGCTGGCAGTCAGGACACTGAGAGGAGAACAGCTGGGGTCTGAGCTCGGGGCGGGGGCACGGTACGGGGACAGAGTTTCAGAGACCATACAAGGAACAGGGCAGGAGGTGTGGGACCATGTGCGCTGTGTGCAGGTAAATCGGCTGCAGGAAACTGAGCAAGGCATGGCGTTACTGCCCCAACCTGCACGGGCCCCAGGTGGCACAGGTAGGACACGTGGATGAACAGTACCCACGCGGCCTGGTGTGGAAGAAGAGGCCCAAGTGACTGCTGCAGTGCTGTGGGAGGACACACTGAAATATGTGCGGGGCAGGCATAGTTGGGAACAGGCAGGACTGGGTGCAATAGGCTTTGTCCCTGTGAGCGGCTCATGAGCGTGTGGGGTGTTAACTGGCTGTATCTTTGTGTGGGTGCAACACTCTTCTCCATGTGCGTGCGTGCAGGCATGTGTGTGCACGTGTGTATGTCTGCATATGTGTATACATGCATGGATGTGCATGCACGTATGCATGGACAAGTGAGTTTGCATGTGCACCCATGGGAGGAGCATTCTATGTGTGCATGCATCACTGCGTGTATGCTGTGAGCATGCATGTGGGCAGGTGGGTGGGTGCGCACTCCGTGCATGCATGTGGGGGTGGGTGCATTCTGCATGCGTCCATACTGTAGGGTGTGCATGCACTGTCTGTGTGTGTATGTTTTGTGTGTGCGTGCGCACAATGTGTGTGTGTGTGCGTGCATGCACCAGCCAGTTATGCATATGCATGCAGTCTGTGTGTATGTGAACACTGCACATTGCACTTTGTGTTCAAGATGTGTTTTGAAGTATGGGTGTGCATTGCAGCTTCTGTTTGTACCCCATGGGTGTCTCTACTGTGTGTCTGTGTGCGCACATGCACCTTGTGTGTGAATGCACTCTCTGTGTGCACAGCATTTTTGTGCATGTACTCTGTGCATGCTGTATCTAGCCCATATTCCTCCCAGAGAATGCCTCCTTGCAGAACTGGAGCTGAATTGGGAGGACTCTCATTCCCAGGAGAGTCTCATTCTCCTGTCTCAGTCCAAAGGATGTGACTGCTGTTCGCAGGTGCAGTTACCAGAGACTTAGTTTGTGTTCCAAAGAGCCAGATCTCATTCAAGAACATGCACTCATACATCACTGGCATGAATGGAAAACAGATAAACATAAATAGAGCAGTACCTTTACCAGCACCCACTTAACAAAAAAAGCGCAACTGAGTCCTTGTCTTCCTCTCCAGCTGATGAGGACAGATGTTCAGGAGTGAAACATACTAATGCATCACTCCCTAGATTCCCAAGTACAGCATGTTCATGGGTCCCTTAAACATTACCATGAGAATTAAGTTCAATTAGAATCTGAGACTGGGTGTCAACCTAATTAGCCAGTAATGGGCACGGATCTTGGGTCTTTCCAGATCTGTATCTCCTCTTGCTCGTGAGCTAGTCCAGCTTCCAGTTCACTAGTGAACTGCACACGCACACAGTGCTCCCACCCCAAGGTGGCCCTGGACACTCGGTGTTTCCAGCTGCTGGGTCCCTAGGACCTGTGTTCCCTCCTGCCATTGCTAGCAGCCAGGCCTCTGGACCCACTCCCCCACCGGGTACAGAGCAGGGCCACACAGAAAAGGGTTTGGAATCGCTCTCAAAAAGAAGGTAGGACGTGCTCTGGTGACTAGGTGCAGGGCTCGGTCAAACAAGCAAACCAGCCAGCAGTTTGCTTCTGTGTGACTAGCTCCTTGATCCCCCCTCTCTCCACTTTCCGTGCCTGGACATCCCCCTCATCCTCCTTGACTCCCCCTTTCTCCGCCCTTGTCTCCTCCCAGTCAAGGGACCCACCCCCGGTTTATTTTTTCCCCCTTGCTCCCGGGCTTGCTACATCTGTGGGCAGATTTGGTGTTTCGGGTGCTAGGTCACCCTGGACTTCCATGGCATTACCGATGCGGTTTCCTGGGGACTGCTGTCCCTGCCAGATTCCTCTCCCCAAAATGACCCCAACTCTTCCCTCAATTATCTGTGAAGTGTGGCCACCTCTCACATCAATCCGCCTTAACTACCCGTGAAATCTGGATATTCCTCACGCACTGTAACTCCTGTCAGCTTCTCACTCTGTTTGCTATGGTCAGCAATTTCTCTTGTCGTGCTCAGGAGTTTCCCACGGTCTGTTCAGTTAGCTAAGGCTTATGACAGGTCCTAATCATCACCTTGTGTGCCTTACTGCATATCCCCAAAGTTGTCTGCATGTCACATCATTTTTTCCTATCCTCTTTCTAGCCTCGATGTGCTAGTCTTTTCCATCCCATGGTGGCTCTGAGCACCCTACTCTCTGACCAGGCACGGTTTCAGCCCTTTTGAGTGACGCTTCCCCTTTGTGCCCTACTTGTCTGCCTGCAGCCTTGTTTTGCAAGTGCCGGGCATGGACGTCCTGGCCTTGCCCAGGACACTTGAACTGGACTGAAACATGGTTAGCTGTGAAAATTGGCAACTTTATTTCAAGAACTAAGTCAACTTCAGCATTTGTGTGCACTCAGAGGAGCGTGGGCAGCACAGAGCAGGCCTTTGACGCTGCGGCTGCCTTTGGATCAGCAGGCATTGCTCCACAAGGAAAAGGTCGTGGTACACTGCAGCCTGCACTGGATCCTGTTCATCCTGCTGCTCAAGCCTTTTTTCCCCTTAGGACCTGCAGGAGCTCCTGCACCCGAGTAAAGAATTCCACCAGCTTCTGGAGTGGAAATGGGCAGGGCGGAAACCTGCCAGATTGAGTTGGTATTGGCTTTGGCCTCTGAAAGGGGGTTGAGGAGGTGAGAAAATGACTCCATGCCCGTGATGTTGGAGTAGCCCTTACTGCTGGGCGCAGTCCCATCTGTACCAGGATCCAGTCGTAAAAGTGCTGAGTGGAGGTGTAGACTCCGGGCCGTTTTGCTCTTGCACAGCCTTTCCCCCAGCTGGTCACTCCAACAAGCCAGAAGTAGTCCGCATTGCTATCTTTGCACACGAGAGGGCCACCGCTGTCACCCTGCAGCAGAGGAGAGAGGGTTAAGGCGTTGTTGGGTGGCCTCTGTCAGCACTATGGCTGGCTCCTTCTCTCCCACAGCACCTGCCAGAGCTGTATTCACTGCACAGAAAGGCTCTGCTCAGGTGCTGGAGCCTACAGACCCTTGTCTGGGAGGGGGTCGTGGGCCTGTAAGGCAGGGCTGTCTCTCATCTCTGCACAGTGATCCTGGATGTGTGGAAGACGGAGGATGTTCCCGCATTGGGATCTGGACCTGTGGGCTGCCAAGAGCACTGGATGGGCTTTCTGGGCAGAGTCCCAGGCCTCTGGGACAAGGGGGCACTGGGCAAGGACCTGCAGATGGGGAAGGGGAGGTAAGCCCCAACAGCGGGAGGGTGACTTGCCCGGTGAAGCACGTGCCGGGGTATAAACATACCCCAAACGGGCAGTTGTGACAGGGCTGCCTGTGCTGCTGGGGGTTGACTTGTAGCACGCTCCTACCTGGCAGGTGTCGATGCCACCCTGCGGATAGCCAGCGCACAAGTTGTGGGTGTGGATGGCCCCTCTATACCACCGGGTGCTGTTACAGAGGTTGACGTCAATGAGGTGGACCTTGGCCTCCTGCAGGACATCAGCTGATCTTCCAGCTGTGGGCACAGAAAGGAATTAACACCCAGCAGCTCGTCGCCAGTTCTGCTCCCCTGGCTGGGTGAACCCCTTCCCTAGGGCTTGGCTTTGCACCTTGAAGGCGTTGCACCGGTGTTTCCCTTCGGTCGTGCTTTGGGGAATGGGTCAGGCCCATCTCTCTATAGACAGGCATACGCCCCCCGCAGCCTGGCTCTGGCTTTCGCCTCTGCTGTCAGGAAGCCCAAGCCCTCTCCCCAGCGTGCCGAGCTCACGCTCGGGACACGAGTGCTTTTGGGGAACTCACATCTGGCGGTCGTGGAACCCCAGCCACTGATGTAGCAGGTGGTCAGCTCTGACACTCTCAGCGAGGCGTCGGGCACGCAGGCAAGCTGTATGTAGTAGCTGCACTGGACAGGCTGGTCCAATTCCAGCAACGCAATGTCGTTCCTCTCCGAGATGTTACTATAGCGTTCGTGAACCAGCAGCCGCTTAATATTGCGCACTTGGGCCTCGGGGCCCAGCTGAGTCAGCTGGGTGGCTCCGATCACCACGCGCCACATCGTGACGTAGCTGGAACGCAGACAGAGAGAGGGGTCAGAGGGAGCGGAGCCACGTGCTGCAGCAGCCCGGCAGTTCCCTGCCTTCTGCTTCACAAGGGAGAGAGGAAAGCAGCGCCACAGAGGGTGCGACAGCCCGAGCGTGCCTTAGGCACAAGGAATTTAGAGCTGGAGGCTGCTAGGAAGCAGCGGCACGAGCCCAGCCCTCTCCTGAGCAGCCTCTCAGCTGGGCTCTGCAGTGCCCAGGCAGTGGGCGTACTGCAGGGAAACGGGGGGACGGGAGTAGCACGGGGTGCTGCGGACAGGGCACCTGCTGGTGGTGTGGGGATATCCCCGTTCCCTGGTCCTCCTTACCTGGCCTCAATGAAGCAGTGGGCTGCTGTGAGGACCCACTGCGGGCTGATGAGGGACCCTCCGCATATATGCCCCGTGCCTATTTTCCAGGGATCCTGGATGCTGACGATCCAGGGCCAGGCCCCTGGCTGGGCATCTGTGCCACCCACGACGCGCGACATGCCGTAGTGAGAAGCCATGGGCCGGAGCCCGCAGGTCCCGCTGTAACCAGAAACTCATTACTGTCCTGCTCGATGGCTTGCTGCTGTTCAGGCTGAAGGTCAGCCGTCTTCCCTCCCCACAAGGCACTGCATGGGCAGCAGGGCCAGGGAACGCCGTGGGGCGTGCGTCCGACCGCCCCCGTCTCTGCTTTAGCCGCATAGACGAGCTGTGCCAGCAGCCTGGGTGCTGGCAAGGAACTGAGGCTCCCACGTGGGGTTCGGGAAGCTGTGGTGTGGCCACGGGGGACAAGCGGACGCCCTCCAGTGAACCCCCCAAGGGTTGCCCAAGCTCCGTCCCAGAGCCTCGGCCCACTTACCCACAGTTGTCCCACGTGCCGTGCACAGGCCGGCACACGGCCAGCAGGACGAGGAGGGGGAGCAAATTCATCGCTGCCAGCGGGGCACGTGGCAGCTGCAAGAACTGAGGGCTCGTCGCCACCAGTAGTGCCCGCGGTGCTCACGTTGCCCGCGGTACCCTTGGCCCCAGTGCTGATGTCACAGCGTCGCTGGTTCCGAGTGCTGGGCACTCGGAGTGCTGGGCAGGGGGAGGCAGCATGGGGGTTCCAAGCAGGAGGGGAGGCAGAAGCTGGGATCGGACACCCCCGAGGGACCCTCGCTGAATGCTCTGCTTGCGGGTTGAGGGGGTGCAGGCCCTGGGGCAGGCAGCAGCGCCTGACTCTGAGCGCTGCCTGCTAACAGCTAGCAGGAAAAACACAAGTGTGGCATCATAGCCTCTTTAAGAAGTTCACTGCCACCCTGCTCTCTGCAGCCATTTGCCACCGGGTCCTTCCCCAAAAACACACACCAGAGAACATAACTACACCAGGCAGCATGCACGTCTTTGGGTGTTGAAGAGCCAATCTGGTTACAGCCGCGGCAGGCAAGCAGTGATGTGCAATTGGGAAGAGTCCATCATACCCATATGTTGCACACTATGTATGTGCACTTCTGGGTGCACACATGCTGCCATGTCAATTGCATGGTGCACTCTGCATGTGCACTATGCGTGGGTGCACACTACATCTATGTACACACTGTGGATGCGCACAGTACACATGCAGTGTGGTATAGGTGAACTTGTGAGCGTGCACACTGCATGTACGTGTTCACAGGGTAGAGCGTGTGCAGTGTGTGGGCATTTTGTCTGTATGCAGGCAGGCTGTTTGTGCATGCACTTTGTGTGAGTGTGTGTATGCGCTGAGTGTGCATGCCTTCCGCTCTGTGCATGGCGCGCGTGTGCACTGTGTGCGCATTACTTGGTGTGTTCATGTGTAGTGTGTGTTGGTATGCACTGTGTATAGCCTCTGTGTGTGCATGCACGTGTGTTGGTGTGCAGTTAGTGTGTGGGTGGATGTTTGGGTGTATGTTGGTGTGCAGTCAGTGTGTGGGGGGGGGGGTCGGTGTGCAGTCTGTGGGGGTGTGGGAGGGTGTGTCTGTTGGTGTGCTGTTAGTGTGTGTGTTGGTGTGTCAGGGGTGTTGGTGTGTGTGTTTTGGTGTGCAGTCGGTGTGGGTGGGTGTGTTGGTGTGCAGTCGGGGGGGGGTGTTGGTGGTATGTGTGAGTTGGTGTGCAGTTGGGGTGGGTGGGTGTGTTGGGGGGGGTGGTGTTGGTGTGCAGCCACTATGTGTGGGTGTTGGTGTGTTGTGGGCGTGCAGTTGGCGTGTGTGGGTGTTGATGTGCAGTCGGGGGGAGGTGGGAGGGTGTTGGTGTGTTGTGGGGGTGGGGGTGCTGTCGGGGTGGGTGGGTGTGGGAGTGTGTCGGTGTGTTGTGTGTCGGTGTCTCCGCGGTCCGCCCTCTCCGCCCCCCCCCGTGCCGTTCCCCGCCGCCGCCGCCAGGAGACGCCGCCGCCCGTCGCCAGGGGCCCGGGCCCGCCCCCCCGCAGGCTCCGGGCCCGCCCCCCCGCAGGCTCCGGGCCCGGCCGGGGCTCTGTCCTGCCGGGCTCCCCGTGGCCCCGCTGGGTCCCGGCCGGCCGCCGGGCTGGGGCCGCCCCCGGCGGTCCGGGCGTGCGGAGCTCTGCGGGAGCCGTCCGGCTGGGGCGGGTCGTGGCCAACGCGGGTCGCGATGGCTGGGCCGGCCGCGGCCCGGGGCCCCGGGAGAGGCCGCGGTACTGGCGGGAGTGGCGAGGTCCGAGCGGCGGTCGGGGGCCGCCGCTTCGCCGCTCGACCAGCACCGCACTCCGGGCCCGCGGACCCGCCGGCAGCTTCGTCGGGCCGGGCCGGAGGGGCTGAGGGCAGGGCGGAGGCAGGGGCTGCCTGCGGGAGCTGGCCGCCCGCTCCCCGAACCCCCCCCCCCCCCCTCCCCGGCTCCAGGGCAGCGTGACCACCGAAGGAGTTCTGGACACCCCGGTTCCAATAATCCTGCCTCCCAGGATCTGCGGCTGCTAAGGAGAAGGCAGAGGAGGGCTGGCAGAGAAGGAGGGAGCTTGCAGTGGGAGGAGGTGGTGGGCATGGAAGAGTGGGGAGGTCGATGTGGGGTGAGGGCAGAGCATCCATTCCACGCGTGCAGAGCTGGGGTTGTCCCCCGGGGAGCAGCATCCTCGCATCTCCCCCGTCCTCCACCCACCCAGGCTGGGAGCTGGGCCCTGCAGCCAGAGCGGGGCTGTGCCGAGGCTGCCCAGGCTGTTTCACCCCCTGCCTGTGCCTCCCTCGGCACAAAACTGCCCCTGAGCCAGCTCTGTGCTCTCCCGTGGTAGCTGGGTCTCACCCACGCTGCCCTGATGGCACAGGTGGCATTTCCAGGACACCACTGGGCGCCGAGGGGAAGGGACCGTGCCCCTGAGGCTGTGAGGGCTGAGAAGGGCTGAGACTCCAGGGGAACAGCTGACCCTGGAGTTGGAGGGCTGCAAACCACAAGGACAAGGGTCTGCAGGGCAGAGCTGCAGGGCACAGGGGGAGTGTGGGCATCCACGGGGTGGCTGCAGGGCAGCTGCTGCACCAAGGGCAGGCTCTGGACCCTTCTCCACCCTAAGCAGTGGCATCTGTGTGGCACTGTTGTGAAGATGAGTGCGGCTCCATGGAGGGACACGCTCCTCAAGCAGGCACTACCAAATTTCTTGCATAGCAGCCTGGTCTCTGCTTTGTGCTCGCAACAGCCTGTCAGTGTGGGTCTAGGGGTCTTTTGCTGGTGGGGCAGAGCAGCAAGGAGAGGATGCTGTGGGGTGGTGGATGGGATGCAGGGGTGTTTGTAGGCTGGGGTAGTGTTCAAGGTGCTGCAACTAGCACAGGGGTCGGTGCTGTGAAATAGGGTCCCAGGGACATTGGCTAGCTCTGGGTGTTCGGAGAGCTCACATGTGTTGTCTTGGTGTGCTGGTTATACAGAGCACTGCAACAACCCAGTAATGATAGGCAGAGCTAGAAGCAAGCAAAGGTTTTTGTCCCATGGGGCCAGGCCCTGGAGAGAAGTGTGAAGCTTAGGTGTCCCCAGGAGAGGGACCAGTTTGCCAGCAGCACATGCAGCTGTAGCCTGGTGTGCAGGACCAGGGCATGTGGACAATGGCTGCCTGAGCAGCAGGGATACAGTGTCACAGCAGGGAGGTGCAGGCATGGAGGGGCTATCGGCAGGCGGCACGGAAGGGGGACTGAAGTTGCAGGAGAGAGTCTGTCTCCCTTCCAGGAGGAGGGTCAGAGTCACTGATGCTTCCTGACGTGGGGAGACATGGTCCCAGACCAAGGCCCTGCCATCCCAGTGTGGAGGTGCCGCAGGGGATTGTCCCCAACAGAAGGCCTTGGTGTTCCTGTGCTGGGGGCGGTTCTGGGCAGACGTCCCGTAGATTCCAGGTGGCAGATGGATCTGGGATGTCCTTCTGCAGCCCAGTACCACCCCTCACATGCCAGCTGGAGTCTCCTGACAGGCTCTCTCCAGTCCTGTTCCTCACATTATTTTCCATAGGCCATGTCTGCTGCTTTCCATCTGCATGCTTAGGCTGCAGGCTGGGTGCCAGGGGATGGCAGAGATGGTCTGTGTGGTGGAGGATGGGCATCTGAGACACCAGGAGTCATGGGGGTGGCTGGCTCAGCTTGTGCAGGAAGGAAGTGCTGGCCAAGTGTGCTGTGAGGAACTATTGGAGGATCACAGGGTGGTTGAGGTTGGAAGGGACCTCTGGAGGTCCAATCCCCTGCTCAAGCAGGGTCAGCTACAGCAGGTTGCCCAGGACCATGACCAGTCAGATTTCTAATATCTCCAAGGATGGAGACTCCACAACTTCTCTGTGCAACCTGTTCCAGTGCTCAGTCACACTCACAGTAACAAAAGTGTTTTCTTGTGTTCCGGTGGCATTTCATGTTTTTTAATTTGTGCCCATACCCTCTTGTCCTGTCACTGGACAGCACTGAGAAGAATCTGGCTCCCTCGTCATTCCCTCCCATCAGATACTGATACACACTGATGACATCCCCCCCCGAGCCTTCCCTTCTGTAGGTTAGGCAGTCCCAACTCTCTCAGCCTCTCCGCATATGAGGGATGCTCCAGTCACTTAACCATCAGAATGGCCCTTTGGTGGACTGTCTCTAGTGTGTCCATGTCTTCCTTGTACAAGGGAGCCCAGAACTGGATGAATAACTCCAGATGTGGTCTCACCAGTGCTGAGTAGAGAGGAAGGATCACTTTCGTCCTGGCAACACCCCTGCCCAGGATACTGTTGGCATTCTTTGCCACAAGGGCACATTGCTTGTGTACAGTGAGCTTGGTGTCAGCCAGAACCCCCAGGTCCTTCTTGGCAGAACTTGCCGAGGGTGGACTCAATCCCACTGCCCCTGTCACCGACAAAGATGTTAAACAGTACTGGTCCCAATACTGACCGCTGAGGAACACCACTCATCACTGCTTTCCACTTGGACATGGAGCCATTGACCGCAACTCTTTGAGTGTGACCATCCAGCCAATTCCTTCTCCACCGAGTGGTCCATCCATCAAATCCATGTCTCTCCAATTTAGAGACAAGGATGTAATGCAGGACAGTGTCAAATGCTTTGCACAAGTCCCAGTAGATGATGTCCGTTGCGCTTCCCTTATCTACCAATGCTGTAACCCCATCGTAGAAGACCACCAAATTTGTCAGGCATGATTTGCCCTTAGTGAAGCCATGTTGGCTGTCACCCATCACCTCCTTATTTTCCATGTAGCTTAGCATAGTTTCCAGGATGATCCGCTCCATGATCTTGCCAGGCACAGAGGTGAAGCTGACTGCTTGCTAGTTCTCAGGGTCTTCCTTTCTTCCCTTTTTAAAAATGGGAAGTTATTAATGAAGATGTTGGAACAGTATGGGCCCCAATATTGACCCTGGGGTACTCCACTAGTGACTGGCCTCCATCTGGACTTTGTACCACTGGTCACAACCCTCTGGACCCAGCCATTCAGTGAATTTTCAGCTCACCTCAGTGTTCGCTTACCTAATCCATAGCTTATCAACTTGCCTATGAGGATGTTCCAGGAGACAGTTTGAAAAGCATTACTAAAGTTGATGTCCGCTGCTCCCCCCCCCCCATCCACCAAGCCAGTCATCTTATCCTAGTAGGCTATCAGACTGGTTAGGCACAATTTCCCCTTCGTAAACCCATGCTGTCCCATCCTTCCCTGCCACCTGGCACCCACCTCTGCCATCTGCACCCATTTCATGGCTGAGTTTGTGCATAAGGTGTTTCAGGGGAGCTGGTACCTGCCACAGCTGATAAGTGGGGTGCAGCTGGCTGTGGTTATCCCAGGCTGCAGAGCAATGTGGGGATGGCTATGGTAGGGTGAAGGGGTCTGCCACCATGTGCGCGTGGCATTCTTGTGGCTGTGCAAACCAAGCTCAGCTGCTGTCCCACAATCCCTCCTTACACTGTCCTGCCACCCTTGCCTGCACCCGTGCAGCTCTGTGCTGCCAGTTGCTCCTTGGAATAAGCGGCCCCGTTGCCAGGCCATGGGGAAGATATGCTGCAGGCAGGCCTTTGAACACAAAGTGCAGGCACGGGCTGGGACTAGGGCTCTGGCAGAAATAATTTGTGACTGGTCTTTAAATAAAGCAGGTTGCATATCATGCAAGAAGATACTTTTCCTGCAAAGCAGACTAGGAGTGCCACTGAGTGAGTAGAAGCAGAGGGAGGAAGCAGACCACAGGACGATGCTGGCTGCTCACAGCACCAATGCTGTGCCATGGCCTGTCAGGAACAGAGCAGGATATTCTCAGTGCCAGCCAAAGTAATGTGGGAAATAATTGGTATTTTTCCCAAATGGGAGTCAAAAGTGCAGTTTTGTGCTGCAGGAGGCAATTGGGGCCCTCTGGGCCAAGGGCTGAGGTTATGCCGGGTGGGTAATCCAGGCAGCGAGGAGGGGAGAGAACAGACTGAGGGCAGACGAATGGGCTTGAGAAACATGGCACACTGAGAACGTCTTGGATATAGCAGGCTGAACGACAGTGCATTCAGGCAAAGGTGTTACAGGGAAAGAAACTTCCTCTGGCAGCCCAGCTTTTTTCCTTTGCTAACCACCCTCTCCAAAATCCACTGATGCCCCACCATGTGCAGCCAGCCCCCAGGCTGGCCAGGCCATGCAAGGCCCTCTCCTAGCCACTCTCCAGGCTTGATGGTGGGACTGGGGATGCTTCTTGATGCTGCTTGTTGCTCTGCCTGGAGTAGGAGGGTGAGCTGTGCCCCCAAACAGTGCATCCTGCCGTGGGTTTGGGGACATGTAAGGCCTCAAACAGCTCCAGGGCTGCAGTCAGGGGCATCCAGAAAGCCCTCTGCCTTGCTCCCTGGAGCAGGCTCCCAGGGAATAGGCTGTGGAAGCCCCTGTGTGCTTGGGGGTCAGGGCTGGGGCAGTTGATGCCCGGACCTGGGTGCTGAGGCAGTGGCCGTGCAGTGGGGGCAGAGCTTTTATGACTGTTGGAGTGCATTTGGGGTGCTGAGGATTGTGCAGGGGGGCACTGGGAGTGCGAAGGGCAGGGTGCTCTTATGGGCAGAGCAAGGTGGGGTGGCAAGAGAGGAAAACTTGCAGGGTGCCCTGGAACGCAGAAGTCCACCTGCCCTGTGCCATGCTGTGCCCCCAGGACTTCGTGGCATAAGGGGAAGGCTCTGGTCCTGCACAGTCCCACAGCTGCCTGCAGAGCTCTGGCACTGCCGCTGAGGCCACCACAGCTGGCTGCAGTGAGGCCAGCCATATGCCAGGAGATTGCTCTCTGCTTGTGTCCACCCTGTGCCAGAGCTACTCTTTTCTTCATTGTTCTGAGCTGCTCTTCCACACCCTGCTGCTTCCCAGAACTTGTCTCTCCCCCACCTCTTGCAGCTGTGAGAGGCTGCTGTGAGATAACATTTCAGAAGATGGAGCAGACATGTCCATAGCAGAGAGACTTCAAACGGGCTGGGAAGCTTGTAGCAGCTCTGCACAAAGGAGATGGTGTGCAATCAATCTTCAGATCCCCCCACCCTGCACACTGCATATTTAATGGCTCTTTGGGTCTCAATGTTTAAATCTATCTAATGAGCATTTAACTGCTGCTCAATATTTAATGCCTTGGTGTTCAGTGTAATAATCCCATGTATCACAGTGAGTGCTGGTCCATCACCCTGGGCATGGGGACAGGCATGCTGCGGGAGAGGATTTAGCAAAGGGCAAGGAATGCTGGGGGATCTGCTCCGTGACACCTTTTGCATGGATGGCAGGTTATCTCTGCACCATGAGCTCTTTCTGCCTCTCTGATGTCTGACTTCACAGCGGTGCAGTAGACACTGGAGCTTGTCTGTGCTGGCTGTGAATGAGGGCCTGGCATTCTGCTGCTGGGCTTGCACTGGCAAGGTGCGGAGCTGTGGGCTGGGAGCAGCTCCAGGCAGCCTGTGACACTCGCTGCACAGTGACACCCTGTCCTCAGCCCATGATGCTGTCCTGCACTGAGCATCTGCCCACAGCTGCTGAGATGGTTTGCAACCTGTCAGTTGGCTTTCCTGACTAGGCAGGCCCACCGTGGCTGACACACCACAGAGGCTGCATCAAGACCTCTGGACTCTTGGACGTGACTGCAGGGCCTGCCTCTGTACCTACTGTCGCTGCTGCTGCCTCCCCAAGGGCTGCAGCCAGCACAGACAGGAGCCAGGAGAGCAATGCCATGAGCCCTGTATCCCTGGGAGTGCTGGGAGATGAACTGTGTGGCAGGGACAGGCCACAGGGAACTGGTGAAGAGCACAGACCCAGCAGGGGCAGGCAGAGCCGGACAGCCTTCGTCTGGCACCCCCTGCCCTCTTCCCCCTGACCCATGTGGCTGTGCTGGCCTGTGTGCAGGTAGAATAGAATAGAATAGAATAGAATAGAATAGAATAGAATAGAATAGAATAGAATATTTTAGTTGAAAGGGACCTACAATGATCACCTAGTCCAACTGCCTGACCACTTCAGGGCTGACCAAAAGTTAAAGCATGTTGTTAAGGGCATTGTCCAAATGCCTTTTCAGCACTGCCAGCTTGGGGCATCGACCACCTCTTGAGGAATCGTGTTCCAGAGCATGACCACCTTCTCAGTAAAGAAACGCTTCCTCATCGTCAGTCTGAACCTCCCCTGATGCAGCTTTGAACCATTCCCAGGCATCCTGTCCCTGGATCCCAGGGAGAAGAGCTCAGCACCTCCCTCTCCACATCCCCTCCTCAGGAAGCTGTAGAAAGCAATGAGGTCACCCCTCAGCCTCCTTCTCTCCAAGCTAGACAAGCCCAAAGTCCTCAGCCGCTCCTCAGAGGACATGCCTTCCAGCCCTGTCACCAGCTTGGTTGCCCTCCTCTGGATGCATGTGAGGTCCTTCACATCCTTCTCAAATGGTGGGGCCCAGAACTGCTCACAGTATTCAAGTTGAGGCCACACCAACGCTGACTACAGCAGGACAATCCCCTCTCTTGACCGGCTGGTCACGCTGTGTTTGATGTCCCCCAGGATGCGGTTTGTCCTCCTGGCTGCCAGGGCACACTGCTGGCTCCTACGGAGCTGCTGCCGACCTGCACCCCCAGATCCCTTTCTGCAGGGCTGCTCTCCAGCCACTCCTCTTCCAGCTTAGGTCCACGTGTCTCCCCCTGCACTGTATTTGTGTGTGCACATCAGTGAGTTTGCACATGCTAGCTAGTGGTGCTGCAGAGGCTTTCAGTCCTTGTGGGGCTTGTTCTGGTTCCTGGGGCCTCTGCCTCTTTTGCAGAAAAGCTGAACCCCAAGGCCTTTGTTTTGGAGCGGTTTCAGTAGTTCTGGCCAGATGATTCCGTTCCTGAGAACATGGCCCCATGCAAGAAGGGTCTGGGGTGTGAAAGACCCACATTTCTCATCTGCGCCCTGAACCGCAATGGGAACCAGCCCCGTGCATGCAAGTCTTTTCCTTCTGAGGTGCAAAGTCCCTCTTCCTCCATGGACCTGAGCTGCAAGCATCTGCTGCTGCCAAGCCCTGAGATTCTCTTTGCTCCCCTGTTGTTTCCCAGGCCTGCAGGAGTGGCCCAGCACACCCAATGCTGCGGTCTCAGAGCTCCCCAATGAGCAGAAGCAGAGGGCTGGGGATTTAATCTTGCCCAGCCATCCTGGACGGGTGAGGAATAGCTCCAACCACAGCAGAAGTCCTGCATCTCCCACGCTGGGCCATGCCCGCGACATGGGCATGGTGTGGGGTGAGGGTGGCTGTGGTGGGGTGGTCCGCCCCTGTGCTGGGACTGGCGTGTGCTGTGGCATGGGGTCTGTGGGGCTTCGGGGCTGGTTTGCTGTGCTCAGCACGTGGGTACGAGCTGCAACGCAGATCAGTGGCTGTGGGGCTTGCTGCATGTGCGCTGGCTGCCGTCCTGTGGTGGGCAGCACGTATCCCTTCACCCTGATCAGTGTCCTGTGGAGGCAGATGTCTGCAGACAGTGGCTGCAGCCTGATTTACCCGATCACCCAGTGAAAGACCGGGAACCAGAAGAAGAAAGTGCCTGTGTATGTATTGTTTGGGAACAAGCAGGTACGAAAATGGCAAGAGCAAGTGTGCAGCTGGAACGTGCTTCAAAGCACCATCCTGTGCAACTTGGTCCTGTGAGGCTCCCTGGGGCACAGTCCACGGAGTGCTCAACAGACTAGCTTCCATGTCCAAGCCACTCCCTTCACTCAGCACTGGACCCATGCCACCCTCTGTGGTGACTGAGACACACTGGCCAGGAGCTGGGAGACAGGATCACTGTGTATGGCTCCTGCCCTTGTGCCTGCTGTGGGGGTGGTCCTCCGTGCAGTGCAGCAGTGTGTGACTTTTCCAGGGTCTGGTTTTCTCCTCGTGTTCCTACTCTTCCGTGGACATTACTGCAAAGGCAGTTTATAATGTGCCTGTACCTGGAGCAGGCAGTGATGTAGTGTGGAGTGACCTCAGCTCCCAGAGGAATGGGTACAACTGCCCTGGGGGAGCCTTGCCTATAAGCTTTACTGCTGAACAGATGCCCTTGGTGCCAAAGGTGAAGTATGTTGGCAAGAGTCATCACAAGCAGGCTTTTGGCCCATGTAACACATTGTATGTGAGACAAAGATGAGACCTTGAAATTACCAGAGTAGTTCCTGAGGAACCAGTTCATGGGAATGGATGGGGACAAGGAAGCCTGGTGTGAGCTGCCTGTGGTAGTGCATGCTTTTTGGGTATCATAACATTGTCACTGTGTCGTGATGCCAGGGTTGGGCTGGTGTGAGTTCACAGTGTGCAATCATGGTGCCTTGGGCTCAGGGTCCTGCTCCGTCTGTGAGTGCTGTGCATTAGGATTGTGTTCCCAATTGTTTTGTGGGTTTGTGCTGTGTGCAGGACGGTCCCATGGCACAGGGTTGTGCTGACTGGCTGCTCTGCCTGGTGGTGCCATGGGTCTGCCTATGTCTTACTGGAAGCAGGTGCCACGTAGAGCTTTAGTTGTGGCAGAGGCTGGGGGAGGCATGATTGCCCAGCGCTGCTGGATTAGGAAGCTGAGCAGGCAGGCTTGGCAGCGTGCCCCATTTGTGTCTCCTTTGTACTCAGTATCCATGTGAGCATGCCAGGATGTGCCTACACCAGAGATGGTGAGGAGGGGAACACTGTGCCCAGATGCAATCTGATGTATGTACAGGAGACACTGGTGTGCACTCTGTCCCTGGAGCTCAGTCCAAGCAGATCTTGGGCAGTTACACCATATTCAGCAATGCTGTGGCACGTTGCCCCTTTTCTGCAGTGTCTGTTTCTTGGGGAAACTGAGCACCTCCCTTGCACACATTCTCTCCATGGCTGTTACCCTGAGGTAGCCAGCTGTGGCCCCTGTCCCGCAGCCCAGAAGAGCTTTGGTTCCTGGGGCACTTCATGCCCTGCACTTATGACTGCAGCAGCTGCATCCTCCCTGCACAGGCCTACAGAGGTAAGGCAGTGCCTTTGCGCCAGCAGGGTCTGGGGCAACTGCTCATCTTCTGGCATGAGCCATACCTGCTCCCCAGCTGCCTGCCTTGTGCCCTGCTGCCCCTTGGCAGTGCACCCCAGCAGGCAGGGTCCTCTGGCCCCCAGGGAGGGATGCTGAGGATCCTGCCTCTTGTGTCCACAGCACTGGTGTGCCCAGGTATGCCACTTCCCAAGTGCTCGCATGGGTGAGATGCAGCCCTTGCCCTGTTCCGGGCAGCTGCCTCCAAGCATGTCCCGAGCACCCACCACGTGCTCCTCCCTTGACTGTAGGAAAACTGCTGTCTCTGGTGTGGTCTGCAGAGGGTCATTCTCTGCTGGCTCAGAAGGGCTCCTCTGTGTCCGGGAAAGGTGCCTGCCCTGCTCTGGGGGCCACAGAGCTGCAGAGCCGTGCCCTGAACTGAGCACTAGCATGCTGAGCAAACCCTGCTGTGGTCTCATAGCAGCCTGCTGTGTTAATATGTCCCTGTGAAATCACCCCCTGCAGCCAAACTGTGCTTGGCCTCCCCTGATTTATCTCCCTGCCTGCCCCACTCACCTACCCTTTCCAAAATTACCATCTCTATCCCTGTCCCCAGCCCAAGAGCCATTCCCAGTCCCGTCACCATCCCCACCTCAGCACCATCCCTGTCCCCATCTTGATCATGGTTCCCATCTCTGTCACCAGCATGGTCCCGCACCTATCCCCACCCCTGTCCCACTCTGTCTCCATCCCAGCAGCTCCCTTCCCACCTGCTGGCTACTCCTGCAGATTGCTGCAACTGACTTCCAGGGTTTTTGAGGGAGAGAGATACCTGATTAATCCCAGAGTGAGCTGTAATCACATGGCAATAACTGCACGACTCGTGCTTATCTGAATGTGTAATCACAGCAATGAATAATATTCAGGGCTTAGCACCTCACTAATTAGCACGCTGCTGGGAGGGGAGAGGCTGCTGTCAGCTTTATGCAGCAGGTCCCATCCCTCTCCCAGCCCATGCTCTGCTGTGGGGAGAGGCAACGACCCTCGTCCTGTCAGGACACGAGTGGAGTTACCAACTGCCCCTGCTCCATGGGCCCCACACATGCTGCCAGACAGCACGTGTGTAGTCCCCGACCCGACACCCCAGCGGGGACCCTCCTACCCCACAGCCCAGCTGCAGCTGGGAAATTGTCCCCACATCATGCAGTGACTCCTGTTCCGCTGTGAGGTCCCCAGCTGACTGCTTCGGGCAGCAGCTGTGCCCCGCTTGGCCCTGTGTGATGCAGGTGGGCACCCGAAGGCGATGGTCCTGGTCCCTTTGTTGGCAAAGCTGCTGGCTCACATGGAGCCCCTTGTCTACCTGCTGGTCTCTTCCAGCCTGCACCAGCGAGGCAGAGTGCTTTGGTGCAGCACAGAAGTGACGAACTACGGTTATCCTGGCCAAAGCCAGTCCCTGTAGAAATATCCTCCGGTACCGTCAGTGCCAGGTGGCAGAGATGGTGCCTCCCCAGCCTCACTGCATTCAGTTTCATGGGAGCAGGAGGCCCTTCTGCCATGGCCAAGTGTGACAGAGCAAGGACCTGGGAGTGGAAATCTCTGCCACGATCTGCGCCTGTGCCATCCTATGTACTCCCTCCCGAGCGCCAAGAGGGACAGGCTGAGTGCTGTCTGTCCAAAGCCCTCATGGGGTGCAGTGAACCACCACTGCCTGCATCTGTTAACCCCGCCATCTGAGGGGGCAGGACCCCCGCCACCTCAGCCTGTAGACCTCAGCACTCCTGTCGTTCCCACAGACCTGCCATAAAGTGATGGCCTAGCTGCAGCTGGTCCGAAGCTGCTGCCTCTTCTCACCACTGGCAGGCAGCCCTCATGGTACATCGTGGCACTGATGCACTCTCTGCTGGCCAGCCAGATCTTCCCTTACCTGGCCCCAGCCGTCACAGCCCTGAGGCTAATGAAACACATACCAGAGACATCAGCCAGTCCTTGCCAAGCAGAGCAAGACTTAACATGAACCAGTGACACACATACCAGAGCGAACAGTGAAAAGACACACTGTCCAAACAAGCAGTGTCCACAACTGCATGTAGCACATGGTTAGCACTGCCTGTGTGTGTGCACGGCCCATGGTGAGTGCTGCCCACAGTGAATGCTGCCTGCAGTGAGCACTGCCAGCGTGTGTGCATGGCCCGGATGAGCCCTCCCTGTGCGTGCGTGCATACGGCCCTGCATGTCCTTGCTCTGCAGACAGTGCATCCCGCTCTCCAGCAACATGATGGCTGAGGTGTGGGTGTGTGGAAGTGGCTGCTTTTCGTCACCCTCTGTGGTGAGAGCCTGCAGCAGTGGGGGCCCGTGGCTCTAGCAGTGCCAGGGCATGAGGGCAGAGGGCTGTGCCATGACCAGGCTGGGGCAGGATGTCCTTGCAGGCAGGCAGGCAGAGAGGCAGCCTCTGGAAATGTGCAGTGTCACCAAATTAAGGGCTTAATTAGCAGGCGTGTTTCCCTCAAGGAGCTGTCGCCTCATTATCATAGAGAATGGTGATTAAGCAGCGGGAAGGGGCAGGTGCTGCCAGCAGAACCCCAGGGAGGAAGGCAGCAAGCGCTCATTCCTGTCGCAGGGCAGGGAGTGTGTCTGACACATCCAGGTCTGACACCGACCTCCTCTGCCAGCCTCCTTGTCTCCCCACTCCACCCTGAGCCAGTGCTGCCCTGAACATCTTGCTCTACTGAGCTCCCTACGATCTCACCCCTTCCAAGGGCATCTAGATGGCTTCCATTTGCAAGCCTGTCCTCAGGAGGATTTGCTGGCTCGGTGATGTTGGGTTGGAGGAGGCCCATGGCACGGCACATGGGGGACAGGGTAGCTCCCCACAGGGACTGCGGCATGGCACGTGGAGGATGGCTCACCCACCCTGCTGTGCTGCCAGGAGATGCTGCTGTGAGAAGAGCCCAGGGAATTCGTGGTGCTGAAACAGGGCCAAGCACGCACAATTGCATCTCAGACAATATCCAGGATAGATGCTGGTTGCTGTGAGACTTGGTTAACTAAACGTCCAGAAGGGCCTGTGCCACATGCTCCCTGCAGAAGTTAATTCTCTGGGGAGGCCAGACTACAGCAGCATGTGTGGCCAGGTGGTGTGAGGCTCCCTTCCCCTTCCCCTTCCTCTTCCTCTTCCCCTTCCCCAAGGCTGGCATAAGCTCTTCTGGGGATTTGGCAGGACACAGCGGCCTCCAGCCCAGAGCTGCCAGGATGGCCACCTCCAGCGAGGCTCTGCCCAGGACCTGCCTGCGGACACAAGTAGGGATGCAATCAAATGCCGGCCCCTGAGCAACACCCTTCAGCAGAGGGTGGCCTGGTCGGGTGCAGGAATGGGTACCCCCCACAGGGACTGTGGCCACTCCAGCCTGTGCAGCGGGACCTGTAGGGAGGGGATGAAGGTCAAAGTGCCTGGGCCATGCTAGCCTGGTGCTGCTGCACTCCTCAGCAAGGGAAGAGGGCTTACAGGAGGGAGCAGGGCTCCTAGCGTGACCGTGACAGAGGGCAAGGCCTTGGGACAAGGCTGCAACAAGGTGTCCCCAGAGCCTTCTCTTCTCCAAGTGGAACAACCCCAACTCTCTCAGCCTTTTTTCATAGGAGAGGTGTTCCAGCCACACAGTCATTTCCATGGCCCCCTCTGGACCTGCTCCAACAGGTCTGTGTCTGTCTTGTACTGGGGACCCCAGAGCTGGATGCAGTACTCCAGGTGGGGTCTCATGAGAGCGGAGTAGAGGGGGAGAATCACCTCCCTCGACCTGCTGGCCGTTGACTGTAACTCTTTGGATGCAGCCATCCGGACAATTCCTGATCCATCTAACAGTCCATTCATCAAACCCATGTCTCCAATTTAGTGGCAAAAATGTTGTGAGGGACCGTACTAAAAGCCTTACAGAAGTCTAGGTAGATGACACACGTAGCTCTTCCCTTGTCCACTGATGCAGTCACTCCATTGTAGAAGGCCACTAGATTAGTCAGGCATGATTTGCCCTTGGTGAAGCTATGCTGGCTGTCTCTAATCACCTCCCTGTCTTCCGTGTTTCAACAGTCTTCCAGGAGGATCTGCTCCATGATTTTACCAGGCACAGAGGTGAGGCTGACTGGTCGGTAGTTCCTGGGGTCCTCCTTCTTACCCTTTTTAAAAATGAGCATGATGTTTCCTTTTTTCCAGTTGCTGAGGACTTTGCCTGACCGCCATGACTTTTTGAATATGATGCAGAGTCAAGTGCAGATGGTCCTTAGGCTGGCTGGTGGCCTGGCTGCCCATACAGGGCATAGTGGCACACCAAGCCTCGGGATCAGGAGCGACCAAAAGAGTTCGGAGCCACCCGCAGAAAGACCACAGTCAGGTACCAGGTGTCTGTACTTCGTTCAGGCTGAGCCCTGCCTCAGCCTAGCCTTGCTGGCCCGCACCAGATGGGGTGGGTACTGCCAACTGTGGGCAGTGTGTAGACAGGGCTCAGTTTCACGTGGCCCCATTCCGTAGGCAGAGAAG
This sequence comes from Aquila chrysaetos chrysaetos, assembly GCF_900496995.4. Lineage (NCBI taxonomy): Eukaryota > Metazoa > Chordata > Aves > Accipitriformes > Accipitridae > Aquila > Aquila chrysaetos. The sequence goes on from NC_044008.1 coordinate 179,972, forward strand.
CTGGCTGGTATGATCTGGGAGACCAGCATCTGTTTTCCCAATGGGGACTGCAAAAGTTTGGCTTGTTTGTGAATCCTGTGAGTACACAAATTGTACTCCTTGGGGCTGGCGATGCCACCCCAGAGGAGATGCGGTTGTTTCGTGGTGTAAGGCTGGTCAGGACTTGCATTCGGGGTTCTTTGCAAGCTGGTAGAGAGAATAGTTTGAAAATATGTTTATATGAAAAATAGGGTCAGAAGGCTGAGCACAGAAAGGGCTGGGCCATGCTCAGTGGGGTGGAATAAAGTCTTCTACCACGTGAGGTTAACTGTACTTTGTGAAGCACCAGGGAAGCTGAGAGGCTCCGCATAAACTCTGGGCACAAGACAGCTGCATGTTGCCGTGCTCAGGGGCCCTGCAGCATTTCTGCACACTAGGTAAGGTGGTCTGCAATTCTTGGGAGAAGCACAAAGATTGGCATTCAGAGAAAGAGTCAAAGTGTGAACCTGAAAAGAGACCAAGGGAGAGTTCAGTACATGGAGTCCGTAGCACCAAAGCAAATTCCGCTACAGGAAAACAAAAGCTAGGGTGGAGGTTTGGAGTAAGGACTGTGGCCAAAGGCTGTATCAGCATCCTGATGGGTGTGATCTGGTTAGAAGGAGAAAGATGATTGCCTTACAGCACAGGGAGCTGTAAGTAAAGCTTTTTATGTCACTTACCTGCCTGATCCTAGGCACAGCATTGTTGATGGTTGCATCCTAGTAAAAGCATTCTTGCAATAATGTTTGTCCTGTGTTGAGGGTTATCTGAGGCACATACCAAGACTTCACATTCAACAGGTGAGTGCTGAGAGCAGCACACTGCAACACAGTCAGGTGTCCAAGAGGCAAGGTGTTTGCCATGCAGCAGGATGGGCTAGAGAAGGAGCTGGTAACACAGGACATTGGTACAGAAGAGGCATTTTCACTAACAAGTGTTAGCCAGAGACTCTTTAGCAGCAGGACTACAGGGACTGTGTCCAAACCTCAGCACAGGAGGTTTCCAGAGCAGAATAATGCTCTGGAAATCCAGAGCCGCCTCCCAGCACAGTACAAGTGGCGAGGGCAGGAAGTGTGGTAAGATACGAGATGCCTTATATGCAACTACGATGCAGTAGTGCTGCATGACATAGTTTTTGAGAAAGCATGGGCTGCAGCCAGTGGCCTGGGACTACCACCTCACTCCCCCTCACCATATGCCTGTGCTGTCTGCCCAGGTAGATTACAGCCTGAATCAGGCAGATGCACAGTAGGATACATGCACTCACCAAAGCCTCTGCTGCAGGAAGCAGAGCTGAGCATGGGGTGCCCTTAACGGCATGCTCAGAGGCTGCTGCTGGCAGAGCCCAAGGCTTATCCGTGTCAGCTAGGAAGATCTGACATTTCAGAGTCCCACAGCAGCTGCTCCTACACCATGAGCTCAGGGAAAAGAGACAGCTGCACCTTCTGCTATCATCAAGAGTTGGAAACCACAAGACCTCATCCCGCATTTGTCCACCTTTTAGAGCTGTTCTTGGACCATCAGCTTTGTACCAAACATCCAGGAATGGCCGTGAAGGGGACAGGATGGGATCCAGCATATGGGACATGGCACAGAGAAGGAGTCCTGGAAAATATCTAGTTTATTCTGTGAGCAGCCAGGTAGGACTCAGTGCAGAGGCAGAAGGCAGCCCAGAGATTCTGGGTTCAAGCAGAGCCCCAAATGCAACTATTGTACATGCACCAGCAGTACTGGTGGGCGAGCACAGGCGCTGGGCACTCGCCTTGGGAAGGGCAGTGTGGGGGGTAAATGCTGTATGCCTTCTGTCAGTGTCTGGGCTGCTCTGCACCCATGGTCACAGAGGTGGCCCAGTGAGGAGCGGCGATGCTCAGAGGAGGAGGCAGTGAGGCTAGGAGGGGAGCCTGGAGAGTTCTCAGCAAGCTGGCCTTAAACTGACATGGCTCACCCTGGCTGGGGACAGTGTCACTGTGCCCGAGGAGCAACGCGGTCAGTCATGGCCTAAGCCCAGAGCTTCAGGCTCCTTGTGCTGGATGGGGCCATGGTGCACCCTGCAGTTAAGGACCCAGGCCTTGAACTTGGCTCACCAGTTTGTTGGACTTGGAGCCCAGCAGAGACCTGAGACTTTGCTTGAGGTAGCCAGTGCTGCTGAGGAGCCACACTGCGATGTTTTTGTATCATCACAGGTGGTGGGTGATGCATCATCTCCAGCCAGAGCTTTCAGCAGCACGACTCTAACGAAGCTCTGAGCATTGAGTTCAGCAGGAATCACCCTCACCAAGGGCTGCAGAGAGCAGTGGTGAACCCACGGCTGGAGTGCTGTCCAGTGCACAGGCTTGTTGGCACACTCTGCCCAAGGCATTAGCCCTGTCCTTGCCTGTGCTCATCTGGAGCCAGTTGCTCCCCTTGTTGGAGCCAGTCCCTAAGCACTGAGAGTGCCTTGGGAGAAGTGGTGTCACTATATGGTGAGAGGCGTTTTGCTGGCACACAGAATCACAGAATGGTTTGGGTTGGAAGGGACCTTTAAAGATCACCCAGTCCAACCCCCCTGCCATGGCCAGGGACATCTTTCACTAGACCAGGTTGCTCAGAGCCCCGTCCAACCTGACCTTGAACACTTCCAGGGATGGGGCATCCACAGCTGCGTTTTCACTCTAACCAATGCCAGAGCAAAAGCCTCTTCCAGAGTTGCCCAAGAAGTTCCCTGCCCATGTCCTGGCCTTCCTGGAGACTGGACTTGGATGGAAGCTGAAGGAGCTGGCATGGCCAGGCATGATCCCCTCTGTGCCACCAGGAGTGCTGGGCACGCTGCTGGCCCCGTGGCAACCGCCAGCCCAGCTCTGACCCCAGCTGGCTCCAGCGTGGCCCCTCTGCTTTCGTGTGCAGATCTCCTTCACTGCGCAGCACACCGGAGCGTGGGAGCAGCCTCTGCTGCCACGTCCTTCCGTCCAAAGGGCAGCAACAGCCAGCCCCCCACCTCCCTGGCATCCCATGCTGTGCCTTGGGCCAATGAGTGATGGGAAGAGCAAGTGTGAAGTAGGGAGGCTCGAAGGAGGAAGGGGAGCTGAGCTGACCCTCTGATGCTGGGCCCTGCTGACCCATTACTTGCCTGTCAGGGCCTGCAGGATCTCAGCAAAGTGCACTTACAGAAGTCTGAACGTGAGGAAGGTAGTTCCCTGCTCCAGCACAGCTTATGCACTGAGTGAGAGTTTCAGAGATAACACCTGCCTCTGCTTCCCTGCAGTGAGACCTGTACCTTGGGCATTGCATAGCATCCCCACGTGGAGCCACAGCAGCCAAGTCCGCTCGATGGTGGGCAGGAAGCTGAGCCACCCGGATCCCTGCCACAGCCCCCGAGGTCTGCTTGGCTCTCTGGTCCTCTGGTCTTTCCATGGTCATCATCCAAGCTACTCCCTCGTGGGGTGTACGTCACCAGCCAGAGGACAAGTCCCTGCGGAGTCTCCTTGGCTCCTTTGCTGGAGTTGGTTTCCCAGCCCTGCACTGTGGGGTGCCCTGGCATCCCTGGGAGCAAACTCTGCCAGAGCTGGGCAGCGCCGGCTGTCCTCCGCGGCTGCCCCCTTCCCCTGCCTCCCCTGGGTCCCCTGCATGGTGTCTGCTATCCTCCCGGCTGCCAGACTGGAGGGACCAGATGGGCCCTGCCTCCGCCTGGCTCTGCACTCCTGTCTGGGAGACACGGCTTCCTGCTGCTTCCCACTCGCCAGCATTTGCATTGCACTTGTTCTCTGACCTTTGGAGAAAGCAACGCAGGCTGCGAGCTCCGTTCTGCATGCTGAGGCCCTGTGCTCCAAGGCACAGCACTTGTCTGCAGTCCCTGCCCTGTGCCGGTCCCGGATGGCCCCCCCCCCGCCAGCCCTGTTGAGCCCGCTACTTGCTCCCTGGGGCTGATGTGCCCATATCCCCCAGGAATGTGTGCACCACCATTGACCTGCCCCATTGCAGAGTCCCCCATTTGGGACTCCCACTTCACCGAGCCAGAGCCTGTCTGTTTGTGTGCCGGTTCAACCTCCTGGACTGCACGCCAACAGACTGACCTGCCTTACGTGCTGGCACATGTGGTGTCATACCTATGTATCTCTTTGGAGGCCGAGGCTCAGCCAGGAGCGGCACGGCCCGTGGTCGTTCAGGGTTGTGTTCATAAGCTTCTCATCTCTGCATGGACACAAAAATGGGTCCACTACATAGGACTGTGCCGGGACTTCCCTAAGGGGCAGAAGGAGGGATGGCTTCCCATTCCTTGGGCTTGCCCTGGCTCAGAGTGCTCACTTCCTTCGGCTGTGTGCATGTTGTGGGTCAGTTGCTCGTACAGACATTGGCATGGGGTTCCTCATTGTCCGCACTACACGTGCTGACTGCTGCAGAGATCCCCTGAGCTGAGCATACCTTTGCCTGTCTTCCCTGAGCGATGTCTCTTCTCCCAGCTCATACCGGCTCTATTTCACACTTGGTTGGTCTCAAGGGGAGCTGTCACATTCAATATCTCAGATGCTGCTGGTATCGAGCTGCCCTGTGCCTGGGCTGTGATGCAAAGGAGCTCAGGAGTGGGCTGCCCCACCACAGCTCAAGGAGACCTGGGAAAGGGTCTCCCACTCTGCCTTCCATGGGGGCTGCTGGCCAAAGGAAGAGGTTCTGCCCCACACCAGCCCACTGAGACCTGTTCCTCGCAGTTTAATTGCTCCCTGTGCTGTGCAGCCAGGATCTGCTTGCTTGGCCTCCGCCAGGACCTGTTCATGTGTCATTTTGCCTAGGAGGGGTTCTTAGGTCTGTGAGTCCAGTACCCATCCCACTCCCCTGTGTCTAGGTTCTGGTCCCATTCCTATGACCCTGGGACCTGTTTCCCTCATTTGCAGCTGGGGCTTGTTCCTAACACCGTGGGGCTGCAGACATCGTCACAGCACCAGCTCTGAACTGCTGGTGTGAGCACTGCAGTACTCGAAAATGCTCGGAGTCATGGGACTGGGGGAATGCGTCAGCTTTATGGCAACACCACGTTCTCGGCTCTCCAGGCTCGTGAAGGAAATCCGGGAAGTTTCCCTCCTTGAGCTAAAAAATACCCAAAGAATCGCAATTAAACATCTCATGATCAAAACCAGGCCAAAGGCACCGACAGAGCCTGGACGCTATTGCCGAGCATCTGAGGTGGCAATGCTGACCTGGAAAGTAGCAGGAAGACATCTCTTGGTGGCTGCAGCTTGCCTCGGAGAGCAGAGGAGGGATGCGTAGGAGCTATGGCCAGCGCAGGTCCCAGGAGATGCTGGAAAGCTGTCCCATGGATGGGAAGAAGAGCCTCGAGAGGTCCGGCAGCCGGCTGGACAGGTTCATCCCTCCTGCGGCTCCCCCGAGCCAGGTGTGACTGCTGCAGGGTGACTGCCACTGCCCAAAGGTGGGACGATTGTCAGACAGGGACAGAGCTGCTGCCTGGGATGAGGCAGCAGCCTGTTCCTGGAGGGGGATGTGGCATTCAGGAGAGCTGGCACGTGGAGCCCTGCAGCTGCCAGGCGTGAGTCCCTCTGCGGCTGTCAGGCTGCTGAAGGCATGCCTGACCTCCTTCCAGCCAAGCCCACTCAGACACGCGTCCCTGCTCTGCACCATGGATGCATGCTGCTGCTGCACGCATGGAGACTGCGGAGCGGAGCAGAGCGGGGGCGAGGGGCATGCCAGGCTGGGCAGCCAGAGGGAGTACGGGGGCACGCCGGGGAGAGCAGTGGGGTGGGAGGGAGTGTCCCCACTGGGTGCGCAGATGCAGCTGGGCAGGGGAGGGTCCCTCCTTTCCGCCACAGCCATGCCAAGGGTGCTGCCGTGGAGCAATGCGCCACCGTGACCTGGGCCTGTGCTCGCTGGCTCGGCCCTGCACCCTGCCTCGGCTGCTCTGGCCCTGCATGAGCTCGTCCCACCCATGGCTGGCCAGGGCAGACGGTGTGCCCCAGCCAGCGCCCCACGCCAGGGCGCCGTCTGTCCGTCCGTCTGTCCATCCGGCATTGCTGCGGCCAGTGCTGCCGGAGCTCCGCTCTCAGCCTCACGGCGGGGTTTCCTCCTGGCCTCGTGGTGCTCCCACAGGAAGGGAGAATCTCTGCTCTGGCAAGGTGTTTCCTGGCTCCCCAGATAGGATGCGGAGGCACATCCTGACCCCCGCGGATGCGCGCGGAACCCAGGGCCGTGCATGCCGCAGACCCCCTGCGATGCACAGCACCCCGCAGCACCCCAAATACGTGCACAATGCAGCCACGTGTGTGCATGCAGGACCCCGCGGGCAGGCCCTGACCCGCGACATCCACGTGTCCCGGGCCACTGCCTCGGCCCGGCTGCGGCAGGACGCAGGGCGCGGAGCGGGGCGGTAGCCTGGCGGGGGCCGGGGGTGTCCCCTTCCTGGCAGGAAAGGGGCTGAGCTGGCGGCCGCAGGTTTCCTGTAGGCTCCGGCTCCGCGGGCGCCAGGAGCCAGAGCGGCCTGGGCAGGAGCACGCCGGCCCGCGGCAGGTAACGGCACCCGGGCTGGGCTGCGGGAGCCCGGCCGCCCCCAAACAGCGCGGGGCAGGGGCTCGTCTGCTCGCTGCCGGGGCCGCGCCGCCGGGACACCCCTGCGAAGGGCAGCCCGGTACCGCCGGCGGGGCCACCAGGGCTGGGGCAGCTCGGGCAACCTTGGCCTGGGGTCAGCGGGGTGGGCTGGCGCCGGTGCTCGGCTGCGGGCTCGGTGGGGCTGGACCGGCAGCACAGGGCTGGGCCGCGGGTCCGGGCTGAGGCTACGCCATGGGGGAGGTCTGTGGGCGGTGGGGCTGGGCCGGGACCCCAGGGTGAGGAGCCCTGCCCTGCTCTGACGCGGCCCGGTCCTGGGAGCGCGGGGCCCGCCCGCGCGGCCGTGGGGTGCCCCACGCGGGGGGGGGGGGGGGGGCGGCACTGTCCCCGGCCGCCGGGGGAACGAGCGCGTCCCCGCGGGCCGGGGTGGGCGGAAGGTGCCGGAGGGCACCGGGGAGCGGGGGAGCCCGGGGGGGTGGGCCGGAGCGCCGGGGACTCGGGGAGCAGCGGGGGCGCTCCCGGGCAGCGGGAGAGCGGAGAGCCCCGGGGTGCCGGTGGCGGCTGCGGGGCGGAGACCCCCCGGGGCGGGGGGGGCGGCGGCGGCCAGTGCGGGTGTCGGGGCCGGGGCCGGGGCCGGAGCAGCCGCCTCTGAAGTTTCCCTCCGCCCGCCCCTTCCCGCGCGCAGCGGCTCCCCGTTGCCATGACAACTCCTTAAACTAACACCCGCTGCCGGCGGCGGGGGCCGAGTTCGCGGAGGATCCGCCGCGCACGCCGCTCGCCGCCCCCGCCCGCCGCGCCTCTCCCCTCCCGCTGCCGGCGGCCGCCGCTGCCCCCGGCCGCGCCGCGGCTATGGTGGCTCGGGCCCCGCCGCCCGCCGCCCCGCAGGTAACGAGCGGCCCCCGGGGCAGGGCCGGCGGCGGGGCCGGGGCGGGGGAGCGCGGAGCGGAGCCGGACGCCCGCGGCGGCGGGGTCAGCCCCGCGCGGGGGAGCGGGCGGCGGGCGCTGCTGCCGGGGCTCGCCCCCGGGCTCCCGCGGAGGGTCCGGCTCCGGCTGCGAGTCCGGCTGCGGGCCGGGCTCCGGCTGCGGGCGCGCAGGTGCGCCTTCGGGCGGAGGGACGGCGGCTCGCCGGGGCACGGGCGGGAGGGCTCTGCCCGCCGGCGGGCTGGACCCGGGGCTGCCGGGGGCTGGTGCCACGGCCGGGGCGGGAGCGAAGAGGCGGCTGCAGCAGCCCTGCGTGCGGGCGGAGCCGCGGCGGGCTGGCCGGCGGGGGCCAGGGGCTGTGGGCTGCCGTGCGGGGGGTGCCCGGGTGGGCGGGGGCCGCGGGGTGCGGGGGAGGGTAGCAGCGCTGGGCGGTGGGGGGCCGCGGGGCGTGCAAGGGAGCAGGGGCTGCGGTTCGCGCTGGTGTGCTACGAGGTGGGGGCTGTGGTTTGCGGTGGGGCGTGTGCGCTGGGCATAGGGCCGTGGGGTGCAGGCCGGCGGGTTTGTGCTGGGGAATTTGGGCCGTGGTTTGTGGTTGGGTGCCCATCCTGGGAGTTGGGGGCTGTGGTGAGCGGCTGGATATGTGTTTTGGGGAACGGGGCTGCGGCTTGCATTGGGACGTATACGTGGGGTGGCCGTAGCTGTGGTTTGCAGTGGGATGTCTTGCGGGATAGGGGCCGTGGCTCACAGTGGGATGTCAGCACTTCAGGACGGGAGCTCTGGTTGGAACTGGGGTGCCTGTGCTGCGGCCTAAGGACTGTGATGTGCTTTGGGGCATGTGGACTGGAGAGTAGGGGCTGTGGCTGTAGTGGGAGTCTATTTTGGGGGATAAGGGCTGAGATATGCAGCGAGCTGAATGTGCCTGGGGATAGATGCCGTGGTTTGCAGCGACATGTACATGCTGGGAAGTAGGGGCCACGGTTTGTGGTTGGGGGTATGTGCTGGGGAACAGGAGCCCTGCTTTTTGGTAGCATGTATGCAGGCAGAGTGCACATCAGAGGATGGGGAGCATGACACCTGCGTTATGGCTCAGAAGCATTTAGGCAGGCAGGGGGACTTCTGGTGAAGGCACAGCATTGCTTTTTGTAACTTACTGTTTGTTTGTGGTCCTTGTGTACCTGTGCATAATTGGGTATATCTACCCTCAGGGCTTTGCACATACCTATGCATGATGCTCAGCACACCATTTTTCTGTGTGCTCTGTTGTCTGCGTGTAAGCACAACTTGTGTAGTAAGTCATCTCTGCCCCAGGCTGTCATGGATAATGAGCTGTTCTCTGGGCTCCGGGTGTGCTGGACAGTCCTGTGTATGGGATTTGTGTGGTTGTGTTCTTGTGTCTGGGCCTCAGCTTGCAATTTTGCCTGCCCCTGATGTCTTGGGGAACTCCTGGAAAAGTGAGTCTGCCACTCTCCTACTCTTCCAAAACTGGGTCAAGGAAGCAGGAAACTCCAGAGCTGGGTTTGACTGCACAGGTACTGGTCCCCATGAGTGCCTGTGGATGCTTGTGTAAATCGGGATGCTAGCATGAAGGGAGCAATGGAGTTAAGCAAATAGGATTTAAACAGGAACCATACCTGCTGTTTCTTGCCTTGATGTCTCTGAACAGGGATCCTCAAAGCCTTCAGTCATGTAAGGGTTACATCTGTCAGGCATCTCTGAGAAACATAATCAGACATGAGGCTAGCTTTGCGACTGTACCTATAGCAAGACATGGTGGGAAGACGTCTTGCTGTGTTAGCATACAAGGCGTTCTTTTAGCTGTGGTGTGTTTGTGCCAGAGTCTTGCATTGTAAGGAGAGGAGCCGAGGACTTGGGCACCAACCTCTGCAGGGGTCTGGTCTTCTCTTGGTCCAGGTCTCCCAGAGGGTGCCTTTGCCCAGGATGTGCAATTGCTCTTGGTCAGTGTCTGCTGGGCTGGCCAAGTGACGCTTGCTGCAGCCCTTGCAGATGTGGACGTTGCACAAGACCCCGTGCTCTGAGAGTGTGAGTGGGAGCTAGAGACCTTGGGACTGTGGGACTGTGCCTGAGGCGCAGTGCATGGTGTGTCCGTTGCTTGTGTGCAGGCGAGGAGGCTTGGGGCACGACCTGCCAGTGTCGGGGCAGGGATGGCTCCTGCCTGGGGCACGGTAGGGTCTTTTCCCTACCCCCCGCTCCCCCCCCCCGTGCCCCAGAACTTTAAGTTCACTAAAAACTGTCCTTGTCATTCTGTCTCAATAGTGACGCATGGGTAATGGAGACAACACATAACAACTTTCCATAATTTCTTTTTATACTAACACTTAAATGCATTACAAAGTTCTTTGTGCATTTTGCACCTGCACAGTAGCCCTCTGTAGAGAGTTTGCTCGCTATGCCAAACTTGCAAGGTATGTGGCAGAAGGAGCTGAGGGCAAAAAAGGGCACAAAGGAGACTATTACAAGGTCCTTTTTTCAGGTAATAACCATTGGGTTTTTTTTGTTGTACAGCATGTAACACCTAAATATTAATCTAACACCTAAGTATTCTTAATATTGGTAGTATTAAGAGATTAATAATGCATATCTGTACTGTTTGTGTTTTGTACTGCATTGTTCACTTAAACCACTATTGTGTTCTGGAGGTGCACACAGACAGACACACGAGCAGCCCACTACAGAATATTCTGTTGAGAGTTCCACCAGCTAAAAATTCTTCCTGCTGCCTCCGCGCAGGAGTGCGTAAGTGCATATGCAAACGGTGAGGCACGTGCGTGCAGGCGGCAAGGAGCGGAGTATGGGTCTGCGCGGTGTGGGGGGGGTGGGGAGGGGTCCTGGGTGCCAGGCTGGGCTCCCCTTCCCGTCTCACAGAGCACGTTAAAGCGTGTGCGAAGCTGGGGCATCCCGGTGGGGTGAGGCTCCCTGACGGAGGCACTGCAGGAGCCCAGGGGTGCTGGCAGCGGGTCCTGCCCTGGAGCACAGCACAGAGCGCGTGGCTGCAGTGGGGCTTCGCAGAGCTGGGCCAGATGCTGGCGATGGCGTCCGGGGTAGAGCTGAGAGCCCGCCTGCGAGAGCCGGGGCAGGGGCACGGGCACGCGTGCGGCGGGGACGTGGGAGCGGAGCTGCTCCTGGCAGCTGCCTTCGGGAGTGAGGGGCATTCCAGGGATGGGCCACAGCCGGGAGGTCGTGTCAGGAGGGACAGCCACCCGGCAGTGCTCCTGGCTCCTGTCCCACTCTCCCTTTGTGCAGAAGACAAGGAGGGGCTGAGAGGGGAGCTGGACCAAGGTGAGGGAGCAGAGCCGTGGTGCAGGAATAGGGGTCCCTTTCCCAGGCAGCAAGGGGGACCAGCCGTGCCCTGCCCCGCTCCAGCCTCCTCTGCCTGCCTCCTTCCCCAGCCTGGCGCCGACCGCTAGCCCAGGAGGTGGGATCTGGTGGTCCAGGTCTGCCCTCGGCACCAGGGACACAAGGAGCAGGAGCTGGGGTGCAGTGGGGGCTCGGCAGCCTCGTGGGGCTGGCAGTGCTGTGGGGTGGAAATGCCCTCTGCCATGGCAGACCTGGAGCAGGGGGAGGCCGTGCAGCTAAAATGAGCACAAAGAGTAAATTGCCATCCCACTCCTAAATGCAGCTGAGCTGCTGTAACTGTGACAACAGGCAAAAGCTCTGGTTCATGAGTGTCTTGGCTCCTGTTGGCAGCGTGGGAAGGGGAGGCAGCACTGGCTTTGTGGCAGTCTCTCAGGGATCAGCCCAAACTTTCAGGGGATGGGGTGTCTGTGCCACTGCCAGCAGTCAGGCTGTCCATCTCCGTCATGGGGAGCAGAACAAATGGGGACTTTCGTAACCCGAGAAGCAGGTCGACCAGGAGACTCTTCTATCATTAAATATTGAAAGATCTTCTCTGGCAGCAGCACGTTCTCCCCTCACTGACAGCAGCTCTGTGAGTTTGTGGTTCTGGATGTTGTATGGACTCAGCTGTGACTGCACAGGTGACTTCGGGTGGGAACAGGCCTGTGCAGAGCCTGCGACAGTGCAGGGGACCATCAGTGCCAGCTTCTCACCACAGTGAGCCCCTCCCCAAGCAGAGCTGAGCCCCCAGGACGTATGCAGGATCTGTGCCCCACAAACGGCCTCCTGCAGCCTCGATTTGCCACAAGCCCTCTGTGGCAGGGCCAGGTGGTTGTGCTCCAGCCCAGCCGCTGCTTTAAGCGGCTGCTCGTTTGAAAGGAGCTGGTTCCTTGGGTTGCTCTTTCATGCCAAGGTGGATGACTTTGCAAGCTCCAGAACAGCAGAGAGACCTCGGTGAGCAGGGGTGGGTTTGGTGGTTGGCTTCGCCTTGTTTGCACCGAGAAACCCGAGGGTGCAATTTGGTTCAGGGCTGTGCTTCTCCCCAGGACAGAACCAATGGGTCCTGGGCTGTGTCCCACCGCCCTACAGCTGCTCCCCCTCCTTGGGGACTGCGAGGCTCCCTCCCCTGGGAGATGCTGGCATTCCTGGCTTACTTAAGGAGTGGTTTAGACTTCCAGGTCTGGATTCTTCTGCTTTTTATAGACATCCTCAGGGGAGTGCAAAGAATGGCAGGAAACGCAGTGGCCTCGCAAGTGCTCAGCCCTGGACGCTATTGTTCAGCACTGACGGAAGCTGGCCACAGGCAGGGCTGCCCGGGGGACCTTCCCTTGCCTGGAGGAGGCTCAGCGGAGGCTCAGCCATGTCCTTACAGCATGATGTAATGTTTCCTGGCCTTGGTAGAAAGGGACTACAGCTCCCGGCATGCGTGGGGATACAGGACATTACATGCTGGGGCTCAGGGGCTGCAGGCTGTACCCTTCCTCGATGTCTCCTACTCCTCTGCAGGGTTGCAGATCCCTGGAGCTGTGACAGGAGCCTGCTGGGACACGATGGCCATACTTGAGCTCACCCTGACTGTCTGCTAACCTCCAGCCTGAGTCCCACAGGCCCATGGGGGCCATGTGGAGCAGCTGTGCCTGACCAGGCTGTGCCAGGCAGTGCTTTGCTACGGTGGCAATGCGGCTGCGGTGTGGCCAGACCAGTGGCTGAGCTAGGTCTGGCACAGAGGTGTGCAGCATTGTCCGCCCATGGCACCGCAGCCCTTGGCCCGGGTTTGTGGCTGCCCTATTGCCAGGGAAGGCTCTGTCTGCATTTCTTGTCTGGAGCAGCTGGGATGGATTCCTTGATGATGCTTGTGAGAAGGATCAAGTGGCATTGTCTGTTTGCAGGGTCAGGGCCCCAGGAGACCTCAGGAGGCAGAAATGGGCACGTCCCCTCTGTATGAACCCTGATCACAGCATCTGTGTGTGTCCCATCTGCCATATCATAACCCCATGGATGTCTCTCTGTGCAGAGAGGCATTCCCACAACCCTCCTGAGACAGCAGTCTCCAGATGCTTCCCAGCGCCCAGTTCTGTCTTGGGGACAGTTTTACTTCCACTGACTTGTCATTTCTGATCGTGTCGTGTTTGTTAGACTGCTGGGGACCAGCTGCTGTGGTTACTGCGAGTCTGCAGTCCTTGCCTCTTATCCCGGAAAGGGAAGAAGCTGAACGAAAAGCAGGGAATCTGGACATTTGTGATAAAAGAGTCAGACTTAGACAAGCAAAAGGCAGAATTGCCATTCATGAGCAAGAGGAGTAACAGCCTCCCTGGAGCAATCCCTGCTAGTCTGAACAAGGCCCCTCTGGCTCCACAGACAGCAGGATCCTCGGAGACTGTGAGGGCTAGGATCCTGGCGGTGTGCAAGCTGCAGTCTAAATACATCGCAGATCATCTGCATAATTTATTCTTCTGTGAAGAGTTTAATTTATCAGGTCCAATAATAAACTCATAAATCTCCTTTGCCTGTTATCAGGGTTGGGAGAAGATGCTCATATTATAAGCATTTAATTTATCTCCTGAGCTGCTTCCCATGCAGATCGGTGCCTTTGACGTTACTGGATGTATATTTCCAGGGTCAGTGTTCCACTGGGCCCTCGTCACCTGAGGATGGAAGAGATGGTGGTCAAGAGGCCCAGCTCAGGAGGAGCCCAGGAGGTTGTCGTGCTGGCCCAGGTCTGCTCTGGAGGTCAGGGTGGGATGGAGACGGTGCGGACGAGAGCCAGGAGGAAGAGCTATCCTGCTAGAGATTAAGCAAGGCTGCTGCTGTGGTGCTGGGAGCCACTCTGCAGTTCAGAGCCACCCTTTGGGACTGTCTCGCTGCCCTCGCCCACCTCTGGCACTGCCCCGGGGAGTTGGGGACCAGCTGCCTGCGCTGAGGGGTGATCCTGCTGTCAGCAGGCTGCAACCGAGCCTGCAGGAGGGGGCTGCACAGCCTTGTCAGATCGCTGCTGCTGGTAACTTTGGTTGGTATCCTCACCCACAGAAGCCTCTAGACCTGGCTGGGAACTTGCACTGTTCTGGGCCTCAAGGGCTTCCTGTGGCAGTGAGCTACACCATCTAGTTACGGGCGATGTGGAGAAGCATTTCCTTTTCTTAGTGCGAGATCCCACGACGTTTTCCGATGCCCTCATGCTGTGAGATGAAAAGAGCAGAAATGTTGTCTCCTTTCTGCAGACTGTTCAGGATGTTACAGCCTTTTATCTGTGTCCCTTCTTATTTGCCTCCTTCTAAGGCAGCAATCTCCGCTCTTTCCTTTGTCTTCTTATGACAGTTTTTCTTGTCCTTTGGTCATTCTTGCCTCCTGTTTCTGAGTCCCCTTGGTTTTGCATTTTCCTGGGGAGCCCTGGTGCCCAGTTCTGCACCCGTTAGACACGTGGGGCTCTGCCCAAGATGATGGCTGTGCAGGCACCTATTCCCACGTCCTCTGTTGCCCATTTTGCTTCCGGTGCTGCCTGTGCTGCCCCAGCCGCCCCATACCCGGGGGGATGGTGGTAAAGTGCAGCTGGTGTTTGGCTGGGTCAGGACAAGGTGCTGCCGGGAGCTCGCAGTTTGGCCTCCTGGGATTGTGCCACGGCTGTGCCAGCAGCTGTCACAACCTGGGGCCTTGCTGTGTATCTGGGGAAGGCTCCCACGTTCCAGATGACTGCTGCATGTGTGTGGTTTGGTTAGCTGTCCATCTGATGCCCATGTGGAGGCCCAGAGGGTGTGAAGTCAGGCCACCAGGCATGATGGGGTGTTTGGGTTATGCTGCCTTGGGTGCAATGTGGCTGTAGCCATGCTGCATAGCTCCAGTCCAAACCCACCACGTCCCTGGGCTGAGGCTGCCCGGAGGTGGCGGGGTGAGCTCGGAGCACGAGCTGCCGCAGACACCTTTGGTGGATGAGGAGTTCCTGCTCTGTGGCACCCCGCCCCCCCCAATTGCAGCAAACAAGTCTCCTGGCACCTCTGACCATGATGGGGTGGGAGGGCTGGGGCTGGTCTATGCCCTTGGCTGGCTTCAGACCATGTTCTGTGCTGCAGCAAGGGATTTTGGATGGTGCATGGATGGGAGAGAGGCTGTGTAGGTGTCCCAGCCTGTGTCCCAGCCAGGGGTGTTACCCCACAACCCTAAGCCCTGCAAGGCTGTGCTCGTTGAGATTTGATGTCCCTGCAGGCACAGCAATGTTCTGCCCCACCGCCTGCCCTGTTTAGTCTTGGTATTCCTGGTGCTAAGGGACAGGAGAGAGACTCAGTTCACTATGGTCACTAAACGTCCAAGAAGGTCACACGCATGCCCTGTGCTATTTTGTTTAGGTCCTACATAAACGGTTGTGGTAGGTTTCCTCTGTTTTCATGGCACAGGTGTCCTGTGAGCTTTTCTCAAGAGAGGAGTCAATGGGGCAGTGGCAGCTGTGTCCGGAGCATCGTGCTACAGCCCCGCTGGGACCTCAGCAGCATCATTTTACAGAGGCACACAATAGCCACTAAGTTTTCCAGGTGCATCGCAGTGCCTGTGATCCCTCTGCCAGTGGAGGCTGGAGTATATCTTATAAAATGTTTAAAGCCTGGTGGCACCCCAGCTGCCCACGTGGCACACCACGAGCTCTTCGCAAAAACGGGATCCTTGCCGCGGCCCCTTCCCCCCGCAGCACCTTGCACTTGCTGACACCAGCTGCAGCACAACAGGCATGCTCCAAGAAATCCCAAGTCATACATTTTTAATTTTCTACAACAGAGCAGCCATTTCAGCCGCTCACCCAGAAACGATCTTTAATGAGAAGCGAGGAGAGAGAGCATGCACATTTCCAGCACATAAGAAAGCAAAGACATTACAGATACACTTTCTTCTTTTCCTGGCTGCCCATAGCTGTTCCTGAATTTAGCCTGGGGCACTTGCCATGTTGTCTTCTGGAGGTGGGCTCAGCTGGGCCCTGGTCCCCTGTCGCTCGTCCTGAACAAGAGAACAAGAGGGTTGATGCTGTGAAGGAACTGCCCCTTAGCATTGTTGGCATTTCAGCTTGAGCCTGCCTCTGCTCTCAGGCTGCATCTCACCCAGAGCTCTGCCTGGGTGCAGATGACCCAGGGTGGGAGAGGTGCTCAAGGACCCCCACTGACCCAGGGTGGGAGAGGTGCTCGAGGACCCCGCCGACCCAGGGTGGGAGAGGTGCTCGAGGACCCCGCCGACCCAGGGTGGGAGAGGTGCTCGAGGACCCCGCCGACCCAGGGTGGGAGAGGTGCTCGAGGACCCCGCCGACCCAGGGTGGCTGCGTCCGCCTTCCCTGGTGCTCGGGCCCAGGCTGTTCCCTCGGGAAGCTGCGTTGCCCTCGCACGTGGTCTCGCCGAGTTGTGCTGTGGGGCCAGCGGAGGCAGGAGGCTGCCAGTCCTCCAGCCTGCCTGGGCAAGGGTCGCAGCAGACATGCCTGTCCACAGGGTGAGGGTGGGCTCGTGTGGGCAGGAGGGCTTGGGGGGCAGCGCTTCTGCTTATGTGGGGAGGCCAGGGATGCTTTGCTGCGGCAGGGTGGCAGGTGTTGGTGCAAGCTGTAGGTGACCTTGCCTCTCTCCCTGGTGTCTTATAGGAGGTTTGCTCTGGGGATGCTCTTGTTCCCAGCCCTGTGGGTTCCACACCTCCCTGCTGTCCCGAGGCTGAACATGCTGTCTGCGTGGGTGCAGCGTGCCTGGGGGCCGTGCGTGCGGTGCGCTGCACTGATGCTGTCCTTGCTCTCTGTTGTCCGCAGGTTGATGAAGAAGGAGTGCTGTGACCCTGTGCCCGTGACAGTCATTTCAGGTAAGCACTGTTCTGTCCTTCCCTTTCTGCCTTCAGAAACAACCTGGGCCTCCCGACGGGAGGTGGTGGGGAGAGGGCTCAGGCTGGTGAGAGCCCTGCAGCCTTGTCCCGGGAGGGAATGGCCTGTCTGGGGCAGTGGGGACGGGGACCCGGCTGTGGTGCTCAGGGGCAGCCACGTGGAGAGCTGAGGGCAGAAGCGGGGCTTGTGAGGGCTGGCAAAGGATGGCAGGGCTCAGGTTGGAGGGGACAGGATGCGTTCAGGCAGGCTGCAAGCGATGCAGAAGGAGTTAGGAGTCAGGGGTAGGTCATTACTGCGTGATGTGCTTTCAGGAGGCATCAGGAGGAAAGGTCTGGGGGGAGACTGCTTAACTAGGTCTGCCTGGGCCCATCCAGCTGGGATCCAAGGTGCCCTCTCTGATGGGATCCCCCCAGGCCTATCCAGCTGGGATCCAGGATCTCTG
The DNA here is from genome assembly GCF_900496995.4 of Aquila chrysaetos chrysaetos. Classification (NCBI taxonomy): domain Eukaryota; kingdom Metazoa; phylum Chordata; class Aves; order Accipitriformes; family Accipitridae; genus Aquila; species Aquila chrysaetos. The sequence goes on from NC_044008.1 coordinate 197,059, forward strand.
TCTGGGACAAGTACCACCGGTCTCAGAGGACAGGAGGGTTCCTGGACATCACACTGGTGCGGGTGCTTCTTCCAGCCCTGGCTGCTTGGGTGCTGCCTCATGAAGTGGGGCTTTTTTCTGCCCTGCCTGAGGACACCGGACCCTTTGCAAGTGCTGCCCATCCGCAGCACTGGTGTGGCTGGTGATCGTGTCACCCCGCAGCTGTGCTCACGGACTGGGTGCTGCATGCACGCTGCTCTACAGACCAGGGCAAGGTCTTGATGGGAGCTGGATGCGGTCGTGCAGCATGTTGTGGAAGGCATTTTCTTCACCCCCACTGAGTCATTTAGGCTTTTGGTGCTGCCTCTGTGACTGCTGTCAGGCTGGCACGAGGGGAGTTGCAGTGCCATGGCGTGAGGCCAGCCAGCTCCGTGTGTGCACAGTGAACCTGCAGCACCGTTGCTGGCAGGTGCCAGAGCTCATGTCCCACAAAGGGAAGCAAAGCAATGGTGGGTGCCCCTACCCCAGGATGCCAGGCCAAGGGCAGGGGCGGTGCATGCTTCCTCCCAGCGCACCGAATGGATATGGGCAGCGAGGGATGCAGCAGCTGCTTGCTGTGACTGTGGTAGGGCCAGAGCCTGGCACAGAGGGAGGGAAGGGCAGCCAGAGCTATACTGGGGACAGGGAAGCATGAGGGACAACATGGGAGAGAGGAGCAGGGAAGCTGCTGCCTACAGCTGGCGGAGAAGCAGCTTGAGCTGTAAGACACAGCTGGGGAAAGGTAGGGGAGAGGTGTCCCACAGGAGTGGGAGATGGAGAAATAACAAACGTCTGCCCATGATCTGGGGCTGGTCTGTCCCCTACCTGCCTTATGATCTTTGCTTGGTGGTAGGCCCAGTCTCCTTCTCTGAGTCATGCACTGCCCTGGCCTCTGCACAGCCCTCTCTCTTCCCTCTGCACAGGGGTTTCTTGGTGCCCTGCAAGGACCCCAGCCCCTACCCGGCACAGTACTGGCTGGTTCCCGGCAATGGAGGGTCTGGCAGATGCTATTCCCACTCCAGATGTGCACACCTGGAGTGTGTCCCCAAGGGTGTGTTCCCACCTACTGCTCGCTGTGCACCAGTGCAACCAGTGCTGGGGCTTGCAGGGGAGCAGGACTCCAGCTTCTGCCCCCATCCCCAGGCTGTGACCTGCCAACCTCCTTCACTGCAGTCGTTTGCCATGTCCCACGCCAGGGCAGGGACGAGCTGAGAAGCGAGGGACCCCCGTGCACGTGCACACCATATGGACACCTCTGTGGGACTGGGGCTCATAAAGTCCCAGCCTCACCCAGCCCCTTCTCCCTGTGCACTAAGCAGGCTGAGCTGTGGTGTGCAGCAAGCTGTGTACGTCAAGCTTCAGGGTGCAGGCTTGGAAACCAGAGGATGACACAAAGGAAACGTAAAATGCTAATGCACAAGAATGGTGGGTGCTTTTTCTGGCTTCAGCAGGCTTTTTTCTGAGCCTGCAGCTTCATTCCAGGACCCCTGAAATGTGTTGCCACTTCACCTTGTGAATCCTCCAGATAATTCAGGCTGCCCGTGCAGGGCTGGCTGTGCTGCGTGGGCCGAGCCGCGCGAGCTGTGCTGCGTGTTTCCGTGCAGGGGCTGGCTGTGCTGTGTGGGCTGTGCTGCGTGGGCTATGCTGCATGTTTCCATACAGGGGAGTCGCTGTGCTGTGCTGTGCCGTGCCAGGTGGTTCAGGGCTGGGGAGCTGCTGTGCTGTGAGGGGTGCTTCCCCGCAGGGCTGTGCCAGTTCTCTAGGCATGGCTGCCAATGCAGGGCAGGTGCAGTCTTGGAATATGTGCGGTGGGGATGAATTGTGTTTGTATGGAGATGTGGGCATTTATCATGCTATTCTTCTACTGGCTTGTGTGTTCCTCAATGAAGTCAGTCCTGCCTGGTCCCAGAGCACATCCGTGACTTGCGGGGCCCAAATCTGATTGCTGTGGCAGCATAATTTCTGAACACTTGCAGCAGATCAGTCCACAGAAGGCAGTGCTCTGATCTGGTCCTCCTCGTTCTGCAGCAGAACAGCAGACCCCAGTGGGAGCGGGGCCCATGGAGCTGGGCTTGGCGAAGGCAATCCCTGTTGCAGGGCTTTGTTCCTAGCCCTGAAGGGGAAGGACCATCCTTCCCTGCTACAGCAGGAGCCCAAGTCTGTGGGACACAGAGAGGCTTCTCAGTGTCTGCGGGAGGCTGTGGCTGAGTCAGGAGCCTGGCTCAGTCCTGCCCCGCTCTGTCCCCGCTGTGGCTGCCTGGCTGGCTGCTGCCTGGAACCTCTTCCTCGACTCCTGCCAGTGGAGCAGCTCTGCCCTGTGCTGCCTCTGCAAGGTGGGACGGGGCTGGTGGCAGGGCTGGGCAGGGGTGCAGAGAGGGGAGGGATGCCAGAGAGGCGATTAGCGTCTCAGTCCCAGACAAACAGATGGAGGCGGCCTTATCCTATTACCTAAGGGCTAAGCAGGAGAAGCTGGGTGGTGTGTTCAGGCTGGCTGATCAGTGGGTGCTCTGGGCTCCTGCAGTGGCAGGATGTTTTCCTGGGGTGTCAGCCACCCCAGCACCAGCTCTGGATAGTGTCTGCACCTGGGCAGCACCGAGTCCCTGGGAACAGGTCAGATATACACTCCTAGACAAGGGGTCATCACTGGCAGCCCTGGACCCTGCACTCTGCTGCTGGGGCCTGGGGCTTTGGCAGGGGGGTCATGGCGTCTGCAAGGTTGGGGTGCTGGGATGGTGCAGGGGCTGTGCAGGGGCAGGGCCAAGGCCATCGCAGGTGAGGCTGAGCGAGGGGATGGTGATGGGACCTCGCTGGTGGCGATGATGAGGGGGCAGTAGGTCCTGGCAGCAGCAGGGCTGTCCAGGTCGCTTCGTGGATTGTGTAATTCCTGGAGGTCCCCGAGTTTCTTGCTTCTTGCTGTGTTGTGCTCCTCCGAAGCTGGAGCTGGGAGGGTGGAGGAATGCTGTGGGATTGCAACCGGTACAAGGCAGTCCTGAAGTCTGTGCAGCCCTACAGCTGTGCAGGATGGCAAGCTGGGTCAGCCTGGGCCATGGCATCGCCCACACATCGAGGGGCTGGGTGTTCACCTGGCTGTGCTGCCATGGGTCTGTGTCTGCTGCCCACTGTGCACTGTGCACGGACACAGAGGTGCTTGCTGAGATGAGGGTGGGAGGTGCGGGAACCTAATGCTTGGATTTACTTGTCCTTGGGCTGTACCACCTTCCTGGGCTGTGCTTCCCTGCAGCTGTGCCCAGCGGTGGTGTGGGAAGATGAAGGGAGCGGATGTGCTTTCTGCCAGCCTGTCCATGGTGGGGCAGGCTCCGGGGTCCTGTTCCTCCTGGCTGTGTCCTCACCCAGGCATGCTGCTCTCCTGCACTGGTGGACTGGCAGTGTGTGTGGGGGGGTCCTAATGCTCTGGCTCCACATGCGGAGCTGACGGGGGTTCAGTGACTTGTGGGGCCAGAAGAGATGCCGGTCCACCCAGTGCACACCTCTGGGCAGAGGTGTCTGTGGCCAGGCTGGTCCACGGGACTCTGGAAGGGTCTGACTCCCTGCTCCGGTCTTGGTGGTGATTTCCAGTGGCTCTCTTGGTACTGTGGATGGTGCAGTGCTGCCAGTGAGGAAAGGTCTGTCCCTGTCCCTGCTGGTCCCACATGGCAGCGTGACCTGCTGACTGGGCAGGCAGCAGGCTGCAACTCGGGGGGACCCCAACCGGGGGTGCACAGGGCCTAGCATGTGCTCTGTGAGAGCTTGTACTGTGGTTACCAAGGTGACTGTGTTAAGTGATGTTCCTATGGCTACGCGCCGCTCGTGCTCAGAGTTACTGCGGGGGGGTGCGCGAAGCCCCCGGATACCCGGTGCCTCCCAGTGAGGCTGTTCTCATTGCAGCCATCCCCTGGCTCCTGCTCTGGAGACACCTTCCTGGGGTGGGAGAGGCTGCATGGGCAGCTCTCGGTGCTGAGCTGCCCCACGGGCCATGTGCTCTACTGGACTCCGCAGACCCCAAGGGTCCGGGGCTGGAGTGGCCGTTCGCTGTCCCTGCCTGGGTCTCCATGCCCGGCAAGGAAGGACCTGAGGTTTGCAGACAGCCATGTTGGGACAGGCTTGGGGCAGGCCCTGCGTGGTGATGGGGCTCTGGGGACACCCTCCCCACTAGAGCAGCAGTCACCTCATCCCTGGAGCCCTGCATTAGTGGTGCCGGCTCCTCATGGCACACAGAGCCCGTGGATCTCAGCTGCATCGCTGGGGAATAGGTCCTGCAAGCTTCGAAGTCTTCAGCCACCTCTGCCTTTCCCTAGGCTCTGTTCCTCCCTTCAGCCAGGTCCACCTTGAGGTGGGGTCCTGTGGGGACAGGCTGGGGTGCTGCATGGCCCATGGGGCTGACTCCGAGCGCATGCCACACAGGGAAGGGTGAGGGCAGCCCGGGAGGAAGGACCATGGCCACTGATGCTTCATCGGGAACCGGCACAGATACGAGAGGGGGCTGCAGTGCAGGAAGCAACGGGGACTTGCCTCATCTCTGATGGAGAAGAGCTTGGGGAGAGCTGAGACGTGGGTCAGTCAGAGAGGGAAAGGGTTTGTCTGGGAAGTGGTTCTCCACTCTGAATTTGTACTGGAGTGAGCCCAGGCTGGGAGGAGGCTCGAGGGAATGTCCTCGCATGAGCAGTGTCCCGGTGGTGCTGACCATGGCCAGGGCAGCCACTTGCATCTTGCTGCTGCTGTGGGAGCCTGGAGCCCCACACAGAGGTGTTCTCCCTGAGGGCAACCAAGGATGCACAGAGCCCAAGGAATGAGGCAGAGATGCTACAAACCCAAAATTGCCTGAGAGGTAGCTGTTCCTGTGCAAGACCAGGAGCTGGCTGGTTCAAAGAAGGTGGGGAAGCAGCCAGAGTGCAAGCAACAGACCCCAGGGAGGTGGGTGTGTGACAGAAACCTGGATTTAAGAGGCCACACATACGGCCAGGGTTGTGTGTGCAGTCTGATAGGGCTGGGTTACAGACTTTCCACCCCAGCCCCTCGTTCCTGCTCTTGTGTCAATATTCATCGCCACTTCTGCTTTGCAGGAACAGCTAGAGCTGTGAGCTGCTCCTGCTAAAAGCCATCAGGACAAAATGGGCTTGGTTTTAACCTGGGCCAGCTCCCTGGGCCAGCTGGCAGCATGGGTTGCCTGTGTGACTGCATGTCCAGCCCAGGGGTGGAAGTGAGTGCACAGGGATGGGGGCAAGGACCAAACCACTGTGTCCCAACATTGCTGCTGAAACGCCTGGGTGGTACAGCCTCAGCATGCACGTGCTGTCCTGCTTACCAGGCCACTGTGCTATCTGCCCAGCTCGCCAAGGGACGGGGGCACGTGGCCAGGCAGCAGGCAGGGCTGAGCCTGGCAGTGGCTGTGCTGCCCCAGGAAGCCACTCTCAGGGCTGTGTGGCCAGTGCCTGGCACCAGATAGCACTGTACTCCATGTGGGGACCACAGGGACAGAGAAAGGGTTTGCTGGCCTGTGCTCCTTCCTCCTGGCTGGGATCAGCCAGTGGGTGCTGCTCCTCCACCGTGGTGGCTGAGGGGCTTGGCTGGGGCTGTTTGGCTCCTGCTCTGCCCTGCGCAGGCTGGCAGGGAGCTCTGCTGCCCATCAGGTCACCTCCGAGAGGTCTGGCTCCGTCCCACAAGGGTGGCAGTCCTGTGTCCCCTGTGGGCTGATGGGGCAGGGATGGGGCAGGTGGTGTGGATGACGTATCCTGGACCTGGGGATACATGACCCTGTGAGAGGTAGGCAGCCGGGAGTGTGTGCAGGGCTGTGACCAGTTGACCTGCAGAGTCAGCTCCAGTTGGGACAGTGGCAGGAGTGAGCAGAAAGCCTTTGCTTTGGCCAAGCGGGGCTGCCCCAGGGCTAGGCCAACAGGGAATTGGCTCCTGTGGTTTTGCGGTGCTGCGCTCGCTGGTGGCCAAACACTGCGCTCCTCTCCCACAGCAGATGTGGGCAGGTGGTGAACAGGGCTGTGGGACTGCAGGACAGCTTTTAAGGACAACTCTCAGGAATCCCTGTGCCTAAGACTGTTGCCCCAGGGATGCCCCTGCCCCTTTGCTGGACACTCAGAGACACAAAGGAGCCCCGGTGTTCCCAGGCCTGCACTGTGTGGGCATAGGATGCTGCTCCTTATCCTGCTGCCCCTCACTGGGGTCAGCACCGCAGCAGGTTTGCTTCCAAGAGCGGTGCATTGCGGGACTTGCCCTTTAATCATCCACCCATCCCCAGTGACCCACTAACCCTGGCAAACGGGGAGAGGGAAAATCAATTGGCAGGAGAATTACCCATCAGGCACTGTAGGACACTGCGGCCACATGCAGGCTGATCAATGAGCACTGCTCCCTCTCCCTCTCCTCGTTAGCTCTGTGCATCCTGACACTCGGTCTGGGGCCACAGTAGGCACAGTCCTGTGCCTGCCCCTGCCTCTGCCTGCATGGGTCAGTTCTGGAGGACATGGGCAGCGGTGGCAAAGGACAAGGTTGGGCTGGTACGGACTGCTTTGTGCTACCTGTCACGTGGGGCTGGGACGGAGCCATGGCAAACAGCAGGGCTGACTGACCTGCTTGTGCCCAGATAAGCAAGAGGGACGGCTCCGGCATTGCGGAGCCCTGGCTCTGGGCCGGGCCCTGCCTGGTAGCCGCAGGCATGGAGCTGGCAGGATACTGAGGACCAGCCCTGGGTCAGTGGGAAGGCTCCCTGTGGGAGCCCCAGACTCCCGACACCTCGTGCGGGGCACTGAGCTCAGGCCTCATGGTGGGGGCAGAGCAGCACAGTCCCTCCCGCTCCCCGTCCCCCCCGCGGAGGCCACCGTGCCTTCCACAGTGCCTGCAACCATCGACCGTGTGTTCCAGCTGCAGCTGCAGCCGCCCCTGGTAAATCAGTAACGTCTGGCCTGTGCGAGAGGACGACTCTGCTTGTCCCATGGGCATTGCCAGCCAAGCGAAAGCAGACTCTCCCCAATCCTTTGAGGTGAGGACTCGACTCCCTGCAGTGGCGCGGGAGGGCTGGGGGCCCCGGGCAGGGCTGTTAAACATGACCCAGGGCTCCCTGGTCCTGGAAGGACTCGGGAGTGATGAGGAGCTTGCACAGCACCTGCACGCAGAGCTGCGGCCAGGCTCGGTGCTGCTGCAGGAGCGGAGCCTGGGGTGGGAGCCGCTGGAGCAAGCGTCGGGTCTGGTCTCTGGAGGGGCAGGCATTGCCTGGGCTCCGCGGTCACATCTGCAGGGTCTGGCAGGGCAGGGTTGATGCTGGTGCAGGTGGGTGGACATGCTGCCCTGTCCCAGAGCAGCTGCCTTGGTGCCGATCTGGAGTAAGTCAGGTGAAGTCTGTCCTAGTCGGTCCTTTCACTAGCAGTGAGGCAGAGGCGGTACCCCAACAGCTCTTCCTGCTGCAACCGCAACAGCCCCAGTGCATGGGGCCCATTCCCAGTGATCCCAGTAGTGACAGCCCTGTGTGCTGCTCTTTGCACCCACCCCGGCAGCAACACCCCAGCAGGATGCCGGATCTCTTCTTGGCCCCCACTTGCGATGCTGGTTATCCACCCACAGCCCTGGTGTGGCGTGAAGAGCCCTGGAGCACAGGGACCTGGTGCAGCTTGTGTCCTGCCAGCGTGCAGCCATGGGGGAGAGCTGGGCTGTGTGTGCTTCTCCTACACATCAGCCTGGCCCGAGTGCCTGTTCTCCACTGAGTCGGTGCTGCACTAGCTATCACTCCCTGCCGTCTCCCAGGAAAGCAGCACTGGTGCTAGAGAGCAGCTGCCTGCAGCCTCCTGTACCATGCCTGAAGCACCAGCCCTTGCTGTGCAGGCTCACCTGGGGATGTGGTGAGCCAGCTGCTCCCATTGCATGTCTGGGAGACCCCATTCCTCAAAGAGCCAGGCCTTTTGGGAGTTGTAGAGTCACTGGGCATGTGAGTGGAGAGGCGAAGCCTGAGGCAGTGCACCAGCAGGCTCGATTTGCATGGGAAAGCAGGTGCTGGAAAGGCAAGGAAATTTAACCCTGATTCAGCCAGGGAAAACTGCCAGTCCCAGGCAGGCTGCATTGTTTGCTGTAGTAGTCTGCTGCTCAGAGGTTTCTGCAAGACAGTGTGGCTGGGTGCAGGTTAACCCACTCAGGTGTTTGTGGCCACAATGCCTGGGTGGCCAACAGCCCCTGCAGAGGAAGATGCAGAAGGTGTGCAGTTCTGCTTTGCCCCCATGGTAAGACTTGTAAGATCTCCCTTGATTCTGGAAAGATTGTGGCTGTTGCTGTTCAGGTGTCAGCTGCTATTATCCTTTTGTTTCCAATACTCCCTAGCAGACTGTTAGCATCTGTGGGACTGCTGCTGGGGTGAGAGCTGAGACCTCCCTGCGATGGGCACTCTGGGTGACAAGGGTTTTGAAGCCTGAAAAGGCATGAGCCATGCACAGGACTCCTTTTGAAGTGCATTATTTTGTGTCCTTAAGTATGAATCCAACCTGCAACTGGTCTCTGTGACTGGGGCCCCTCCTGAGTCTGTCAGTCCATCCAAGTGTGTCCCTGGGGGAAGGGGTCTGCCATACAAGCGGAGATCACTAAGTGGCACTTGTTTAGTCTGCAAAGTGAAGTCTGAGTGTGGATCTAATTGCTGCCTGTGATATGTGTATAAATACTTACATAAACAAAGGAGGAGAGAAGAGCTGCACAGGCTAACAGACAATGCTGACGCAAGAGTAGGGTAAACTAGCCGTGAATGAGTGGGCTAGAAATTAGGCCATTTCTAACCATCACAGCAAAGAAGGGTCTGAAACAGCTTTCCAGGAAGAGGAGAGAGCATGAGAGGAGACCTGGAGGAAGGAGTTTGGTAAGAGGATTTCAGACGTGGCACCTGGGGTGCCAGCAGCCCTGTCCCTGAGGATGGAAAGAGCAACCTCCCGCCCTCCCACAGCCTGGTGCTGGCCGGCTCTGGCTCCACACAGCGCTGGGCTCTCATCCCAGGCTGCAGGAACTGGTGCCAATGCTGACAACAGCCGCAGGTCTTTGCAGCCCTCTCCGGGCTCCCTTCGGCTGCACCAACCCGCTCTTCACCCTGCCACAGGACGGGGTGGCAGCACCTTCCTTCCCTCCTCCCAGGGGAGGTGCCAGCTTGCCGTGGGAATGCCTTGGTTTCTTTTTCCTGCTCTTATCATGCCCTGGGGCTGCTTGTCTTCCTCAGATCTTACCTGTTGCACCTTTCTAGGTCCCACTGCCACAGTGCTAGCACCGCACATTGCCCAGGATTATCCCAGCTGGATGCCTTCCCTCCAGAGGAGGAGTAATTCAGTGATACACCAAGTGACGGCCGTGGTTCTGCATTACCTCTAATCCCGCAGGGACCTGGAGCCCCGATGGAGAACTCCAAAGATGCCAGAGCGCAGTGTTCAGCAGTATAGCGTGGGATGATCCCCATGGCATGGCTGCCCTTGATGGAGGGATTTGTGAGAGATGGCAGGGAAGGTGGTTTAGACTTTAACACTGAGAATGGTGGAGAGTGGGGCAGGCCATCGGGGAATGCTGTTTCTCACAGCGTAAGAGGTAAAGGTGGCTAAACTTTATAACCTCTTGTGAGGGCTATTGCAAAGAGTATTTGGAAATCCAAATGAACTGCTCTACTCTGGGTTTCACTTATTGGTGCTCCTGGTGGCACATGCAGGGAGCTCTGCTAGACTAGTGAGGCGTGACTTTCTTTGATGGAAGCATTACTGATTTGTTCCTGTCACTATAAAATCTTCTTGAAAGATTCTATAACTCTCTTTGATGACTTTTCATCCGTTTTTCCTGGTGTTAGAATAAGACTCATTGGATTATGATTTCTAAGATACTCAACTTGTATCTTTTTTGAAGATAAGTGATTTTTTTCCTCAGCAGAGAAGTTGATTTAATAAGAGAAAATGAATGTGAATGACTCTGCAAGTCTGTAATGGAGTTCAGGGGTGGGGGTGGCCAGTGCATTTTTCCAGCCATTCACAGTTGTGTCTTAAACATTATTGGGAACTAATGAGGTACCAGAAGATTGGGAAAAAAAGCAAGAATAATCCTGACAATTACCATCTGGAGCATTTAATTTTTCCCCCTAGTGAAATAACAAGACAGAAAAAAAGGAAAGAAATAAAACCAATGAACAGCAATAGTTGAACGGAACTACTGGCAGCAGACCAGAGGCACAGGCTCAGATGGGTGCTGCTGCTCGGCTGGGCAGAGGGAGATTCGCCCCCAAGAGGCCATGAGCCAGAGCCACCTCTGCCCACTGGGACACCCTGGTTGCAGGGCTGATTTAGGGCGTAGATCCTGGCCTGCTCAGTTTGTTGCCGCAGGGTGGTATCTGAGGGTGGCTGAAGTTGTGCTAGCTGAGGCAACGCAAAGGGACGGTTGTGGCATTGCTCTTGCTTAATTCCCTGTGTGGCGGTGTGTCAGAGGGGGGAAGGCAGCGGGTGGGAGCCAGGCCCTTCTGCGGCAGTGCACGTTCAGATGAGAGCTGTAGCATTTGGGGGGAGTCTTGTGCAGAACGGTGCTCCCTGTCAGCAGGGTGTGCTCCTCCACGGGCACGGCTCCAGAGAGGTGATGGGCAGAGCTTGGGATCCTTCCCCAACGCCTTTGGGCAGATGGATCTGCATCCACAGTATTCCTCTGTGTTGGCTCTAGGCTTCCTGCAGCTCACGGGTCCTCGCCAGCTCCGTGAAGGTGCAGGTGTACACATGTGCTCCAGCTGCAGGAGGTCTTCCTGCTCTGCTGCTTGCGAGGGTGTACAAAAGTGTGCATTGCCGTTGTCCCATCTGTTCCAGGGTCTGCCCGCCTCTGTGTGCATGCATGCCCACGGGATGCAGTCAGACCACGTGTCGCTTGTATTTGTGATGATTTATCTCCTTACTATGTGCGTTTTTCCAAGCAGAACTTCATGTTCCTCTTGCTCTTGTTTCTAATCTCTTTAGGGCCTTTTCACTTGCCTACTCCCAGTTTCACACCACATTTCATTAAGGTGCTGTTTGATCCCTTCTTCCAAGTCACTATTAAAAAAAAAAACTAGTCACAAGCCTGGCCCAGACCCAGTCCTTGCCCCGAGCGTGGGGCAGTAGCTGAACAGCAGTGGTGACAGCTTGTTTTGCATCCAGCCTTGGGCTATTTTCAGACCTGACCAAGAGCCAGGCAGAGCCAGTCTCCCACGATGCCATGTCTGGCAAGGCTCTGCCTGTCCCATGGCAGCTGCCAGCCTCGGGGAGCAATCCCAGGCCAGGGAGTTCTGACATGGGCCCTTCGTTTGCCCATCTCCCGGCCTTGCCAGGCAGCTGGCATGCACACAGCGTCCTCTGGACAGACCTGGCTTCCTTCAGCTCCGCTTCCTCTGCCGGGGCATCAGCTGTTGAGATTTGAGACCACAGGCTCTCAGGGTCGTGTGTGGGTCGTGATGGGTCCTGCCAAGGGTCTGCACGGTCCTGTCCTGCCCTCAGCCCCTCGCCACAGGGTGCTGGGCGCTCCTCGGACCCGGCCGTACGCTGTGCCTCCTGGTCATGCTGTGTCTCAGTGTGTGTGCAAGGATGGGACAGCCTCCCTGAATGCTGTGCCACCCTCGCCCGTTCCCCGGGACCCCGGCGTACTGCTGGTGGCAGACTGGGAGAGGGCCCGTGGACCTGCGCTCACGTGGCTGCAGGTTTCTTCTCTCGGCCTCGAGCTGTTCAGTGTGACTCTGCCTGCTGGCTTCCCAGTTCAGACTTTCTGTGCTCCCCTCTCTGGCCCTTTGTTCGACAGATATTTTTGCCCTCTCCCTTCCTGACCACTCTTACTCCTTTGTCTTTTGTGCTGTGAGAGACCTCCTTCTCTGCTGTTTGTGACTCGTGGTCATTTCGGCTGCCTGTTCCCTCACCAGCCCCACCTCATCCCTGGTATCCCTGACGCAAAGCCACAGAGCCCAGCCTATTCCCTGCAGCCCTCACATTTGCCAGGTGGCCTTGTCTGCTTCAAAGCCTGCATCCCTTCGCCTGAGACCTGCGAGCTGCTCAGCCCCAGCAGGTGCTCTGCGAAGCTGCAGTTCTGATGCACCTCTGCCTGGGGCCTGGAGAGCCGCATGATGGGGTATGCTGTGTGCTCTGTGGAGCAGGACGCTTTCCAACACTGCCGGTCTTGTCTCCTCTTGCCCCAGTGCCCTGCTAGAGAGCTGTTCTCAGAGCCTGGGGAGAAACAGCAGGAGAGCTGCTGTGGGATGGGCACCCTGGAAAGGCATGGTTTTGGCTTGCTTTGCTGCTGGGTAAGAATGTTTTCTCATACCTTAAGAAGGGACTGGTTGGGGATGACTGAAACTGTCATGGCACTGTGTCCTCCCGTCCGGACCCATGCCAGGGCGGCACTGAGAGACGAGGGGCAACGGGAGTGCAGGGGAAGCTGGAGACTCCCTGGTCCTTGCATCGGTGAAGCAGCAGCAGACAGAGAGGACCTGCGGCTCTCCAGTGCAGGGGTGTGGGTGTGGATTGAAGGAAAGGAGCCCAGAGAACGGCTGGTTGCTCCTGGGCTGATCTCATTGTTTGTCATGATCAAGCCATGGTTTCTGTTCTGGGGCTAGTGCCATGGAGTTGCAGTTCTCGTGCTCCAGGACCCGTTAGACTCCCCCTGTGACCCCGAACTTCCAGGTCTGTGGATGTAGCCTTCTCTGCCTGTCCTGCCAGTGCAAGGCATTTGCAGTAGATGCTGTTCCAGCTGGGAGAGTTGCTTGGGGCTGGCTGCCCTGGCAGAGTCAGGCTCTCACTGATGTCTGCCTTGTGCAGTCCCTCGGCCTCAGGGTGGGAGGGCCGAAGGAAGAGCCATTAGTCATTTCCTGGACAGATCCAGGCCATACTGTAAATCTCTCCAGCTCTCAGTGGTTTGGGGGCTATTTCTGTTTGAGGATTGTCACGTAGATTAAAGCCTTGAATCCCAGCCAGCGATGGACCGGACACACTCCCATGCACAGTCCTGCAGGGCTCAGCCCAGAATCCCATCTGCTCTTGGCAGAGCAGTTGCTGGCCTGTCCCTGCCTGGGAGCAAGGGCTTGACCTGCTGGGCAGGCAGGGTCCTCCTGGCTTTAATTAGCCCTCGCTGTTGGGGGGACTGGCAGAAATAGCAGCCTGTGGTGGCAGCTGCTGGCATCTCTGCTCTATTCTGGAGCTAACGGTAGCTGTGCCTGCCACCACTCCAGTGTGTGCGCACGTGGCTTCTCTGACTGAGACAAGTCTCTGGGGTGGAAACAGGTCAGCCATCCTTCCACTCCCAAAACTTTGGCACAAGGGCACCGCTGCATCCTGTTGTCCAAGTAGGAGCCAGTTTGGGAAACCCCTGGCAGACAGCCCCAGCTCCTCACCCGATGGGCTGGTGGACGCATTGCTGGAGCCTGCAGCCCAGGGGCCAGTCCAGCTGTTTGCGAGTGTGCACAGACACATGCTGCGTGGTGACCGCCTCCACGCAGGGGTGTCGGGGAACAGTGGGCAGCGCTCCAACAACTGCAGGATAAACAGTTTACAGGGCCAGAACCAAGACCTTTCCCTGTAAAACCCAGAGACAGGCAGGGTGCTGAGCCCTTCCAAGTCACACCTGCTTGTCCTGCTGATGTCCAGCCTCCCTCATGAGTCCCCCCTGGCAGATGGGGAAGGAGCCAGGCAGGCCCTCCATCCAGATATGCTGGTGCAGTTGTGGAGTTGGAGGATCATGGTTGCAGACGGGGGACAGAGCCACTGGGACGAACTGCAGGCATTGGTGGTGGTGGGGTGAGAGACAGTTGATCAAAGGAGCAGAGCAGGCCCCAGAAGCTGAAACAACTTGTCCTCTGCCCCAGGGCACTGTGTCCAGATCCCCTGTGCTGGCTGTGGTGTGTGCACTGTGCTCTGAGCCCTCCCTGGGTGAGCAGAGGCTCCGGGTGTCCATGTGCCTGGGATGGGGTAAACCCAGGGCAGGTCCATGCTTTGCTGCCAGGATGAGGAAGGGTCCCTTTGGCGCAGCTGGTGGGAGTCACTGCAATGGGGGCTGTGCCCACTGTGGGGGCCGGGGAGGGCATGCAGTGGCAGTTGGCCCTTGTGGGGGGTGTGTGGGGGGGCACTTGTGGGGATCCCTGCGTGGTGTGGGGCTCCTTGGTGAGGTCCCTGATATGGGGATTCCCATGTAGGGTGGGGGTGGTCCCCTGCAAGGCCCTCAACAGGAGGACCCCTGGGAGGGGGGTGTCTGCACAGGGTCCCTGCCACGGGGAACCCTGTGGGGGTGCCTCTGCGAGATTCCTGCATGGTTGGTTGGGGGTTCCTGGGTGAGGGCCCTGAGATGGGAATCTCTGTGTGGGGCAGTCAGGGGTCCTGTACGAGGTCCCTGGGGGGGTGGCCTGGGTGGAGTGTGGGGGTCCTCCACCGGGCCCCTGCTGGGGGTCCGCACCAGGTCCCCGAGTGGAGGTTGGGCATCCTCCGCTGGGTCCCTGCCAGGAGATGGTCCTTGCCGGGGTCCCCCTGTGGGGTCCCTGTGGGGGTGCCCGTGTGCAGTGTGGGGGTCCTCCACCGAGGAATGTCCCTGCCGGGGACGGGACCGGACCGCGGGGTCCCTGCACGGATGCCCGTGTGCAGTGTGGGGGTCCTCTCCGGGGCCCCTGGTGGGGCACGGTCCCTGCCGGGGTCCCCCCGCGGGGTCCCAGCCGGGGTGCCCCCGCGGGTCGCGGCAGCCGCGCTCACCGCCTCTCCTCACCCCGCAGGACCCCCGGGCGGGCTGTGAGCGCGGCCCCCGGTGCCGGTGCCGGTGCCGGTGCCGGCCGCCCCGCCGCGCCGCACGGAGCATGCCTCTGAGCCCCGCCGGCAGCAAACATGAGAGCCCGGAGTCGCCGCCGCCAGAGCCGCCGCCGCCGCCGGAGCGACAGCCCCGCGCCGCCGCCGCCGGGGAGCCGGGCGCCGGCCTGCGGGAGGAGACGCGGCTCGACCCGGCCCGGGGCCCCGGCGGGCCCCGCTCCCCCAAGCTGGCGGCCCCGGCGCGCATGGAGGAGCCCGCGCCCGGCGCCATCGTCGTCCGCATCGGCATCCCCGACCTCCAGCAGACGGTGAGTGCCCGCCTCGGCCCCGGCCCCGGCCCGCACCCCGACCCGGCCCCAGCCCCAGCCCCGCTCCGAGACAGCTGCCGCCCCGGTACTACCCGGCAAACTTCGCACCGCCGCGGGCGGGGGGCGGCCGGCCACGGGCCCGGCAGGACGGCTCCCCGCTGCCCCGGCTCCCCGCTGCCCCGGCTCCCCATTGCCCCGGCACCCCACTGCCCCGCTCCCCATTGCCCTGGTGCCCCGGCTCCCCACTGCCCCGCTCCCCATTGCCCCGGCTCCCCTCTTCCCCGCAGAGCCCGGCGGGGACGCGGGCGGAGCGTGCCGGGCAGCCCCGGCTGCGGCGCTGCCTTCCCGGGGCGCAGCCCGGCCGGGGCGCTCCGGGGCCTCCGGTGCGGCCGCAGCCCGGGGCCGCTCCCGCCGGCCGGGGCCCGCACTGGCCCGGGACCCGCACCGGCCCGGGACCGGGCTGTGCTCTGCCGGCTGCCCCGAGTGCGGGGGACAGCGGGGCCGGGTGTGGGGAGCGGGCACAGCTCAGGAGGCTCCAGCACCGGCATGGTACTGGTACCAGTACTCCACCGGCACCGGGATCGGCTCCGGCACCGGTACCGGCTGGGCTGGGCTGTGGGAACATGGAGCCGCAGCGCAGCGCTGGGAACCAACAGCCGCCTGGTTGCTGGCGGCGTGGGCAGGCAAGACCGAGCCGGGTGTGCGTGGGCTGTGCATGGATGCTGAGGTGACCGCAGCGGGTTCCAGGTGTCAGGCCCGGGTGCAACGCAGCAGGTTGCAGTGTCTGCTTGGTGCACCACTGCACCGGATGGCGGTATGGTGAGGTGTGGTGTGCCAGGCCATGGTGCCGGTACCACAGGCGGGACGTGCAGGTGTGACCTGCTGGGAGCCGAGGTGTGACACGGGAGGGCACGGGCATCATGGTGCGTCAGCCGGTGTGGCTGTGATGTGGGGCAGCACGTGTGGCACGGAGGGGCAGAGGGTGGCATGGTGGGTGGTTACCCCCGGGCACAGCAGGTGTCTGGCAGGGCGCAGTGGACCGTGGAGGTTGAGGGGTGGCTGTTACAGACCGGAGGAGTGCTGGGGGTCACCTGGGGCGCTGGCTGCTTGCGGGGAGCGAGTGCTTGGAGACTGAGCCTGGTCAGCGCAGGGAAAAAGTTCACTGAAGGGCTGCAGTAACTGTGGCCCTGGTGAAGAGCGTTTGTTAGAGGTGGAGTGCTGGGAGCAGTGGCTTGCCTGGGGACGTGTGGGCTCACAGAGCCTCTGCTCTGGGACGAGGTGTTGCAGGCAGGAGAGGAGGTGCCCCTTGGGGATGAGGGGTGGGGGGAGATGAGGAGACAGAGAGGCTGGGGGCGAGCAGAGCATTGCTGGGGGTGGAGGGGACTAAAGCTCCAGGTGGGGAAAGAGCTCTCTTTTGGAGACTGGCCTGGGGGTCCTGCTCAGTGACAGAGGGGTAGTGGCTGGGGCCAGAAAGCTTGCTAGAGAACAGCGGTGCTGGGGCTGAGGGCCGAGTGCTTGGGGCTGAGGTGCTGGCATGCTCACAGGCACAGCTCTGCAGGCTCAGCTGCCAAGCGCTGGGGAGCGGCAGAGGCAGGCGAGGCAGCGCTGCCTTTGCTGTCGAAGAATCGGACAGACGCTCTGCTCTGGCGAGGACTGACCTTGTGCTGCAGGAAGGGCTTTACACCTGCTCCCTCCTGCCCCAGCCCCTGCTGGGGTTGTGAGCAAGGCTGTCGGGGACACGGTGTCGGCTCTTTCCCTTCACTGCTGTATTAGCCCCAGCACATCAGCTCCTCCTCCGTCCCGAGCTGATGCCCAGACGTGGGTGTCATCCTGCTCCAGCCCTCACCCCAGATCCCGTTGTGTGATGCAGCACGGGGCAGGGCCCACAGACTGTCAGTGAGGGCCCTTGCTCTGCACATTGCCATGGTATCCACCTCTCTGCTTTGCTGTTCCTTGGGCACTGCTCTGCACCTCCCTTCCCTGTCTTTGTTTTGGGAGTGTGCGTGGGCATTGGAGGAAGCAGCGATGCTGGAGACCCCCCCACCCCCTTCCAGTCTTCCAGGGGGTGGAAGACTGCGACCAGGGGATAGTCCCAGAGTCCGAGTGGAGCTGCTCAGCCATGCCACACCGAAGATCGCCCCAGGCAGTGGAGGGAATGGGGCACTTCAAGCAAAGCAGAGCATCTTTGCATGTATAAAGTAGGAATTTCCCTCCCAGATCTCCCTTCCCCAAGGGGCAGATGCATATCAGAGAGCTGAAGAGTGGAAATGTTTCTGGTGCAACCTCCCGTGGGCTGGGGGTGGGAGCCAGCAGAGCAGGAACCCCTGGGGAGACCCGCGGGCTGCCTGGGGCTGGGGGCTGGCGGCATTGCTCCCCTGGGACGGCTGAGCGGGGCGGGCAGGCAGTTGGGGTGCTGGCGGAGGTGCGGTGGGGAGCGCCTGGGACGTGGGGCAGTGCTGCTGGGTGCAGCTAAGAGCACCACAGCGCTCGCATCCTGGCAAGCGCAGCCTGCGCACCGCCAGCCTGGTTGATGTGCAGAGGAATTCACTGCAGTCGCAGCTCAGGGCTCGGGCTTTGCAGTGTGAGTAGCAGGAGCTCGCAGGTCGTGCGTGGTGGTCATGGAGGGGCAGGGCTGCCCGACCAGCCCTGTCCCTGCTGCCCATCCCACGGGGCAGCGTGCACTGGATTTTATGGGCTGCGGATGGGAGTCGGAGGCTGTGCTGTGGCACCTGCTCCCCCGGGCAGAGAGAGGCAGGATGAAAGCAGATTTGGGTGCAGGCTCCCTGCAGAGCAGGGACCGGTCCTGTGCAGCACGGCTGCCCTGGGGAGCTGTGGGCAGCAGGACAGTGTGATGGCTGTGCTGTCAGACCCTCTGCTGTCCTGCGAGCTGGGCGAGGGGAGCCAGAGGAGCCAGACACCCGGTGCAGCTCCCTGCACAGTACTCCCGTGCTGTCACCAGCATGCAGCCATGCTCAGGCTGCTGTCAGGGGCATCTCTTTCTTTCAAACCAAGGCAGTGCCTGCAGAGGGCTGTTGCATTTATGATTCAGGTGGGTGCTGACTTCCCAAATAGAAACTGCCTGTTTTGCAAACTCCTCTTCTGTGCTAGCTGAGGTACCTTCACTTAAATAAAGGGAGGCAGGAAAAACCCAGCTGGCTTAACAGTATGCATCCCTAAGAGCTGTATGGTGTCCTGTGACTGGCCCTGAACTTCCCTAGGCTCCTGTGATCATCCCCATGCATCAGCTCTCTGATCTGGGCGCTCGCAGTGTTCATTCTTCATGCCTTGAGCAGGCAGGCTTGGTCCCCTTCTGCAAGGTGACATCCAAGCGGATGGGGGCCTGACCAGTGTGAAAGGGGACAAGGGGAAAATGAGCGATTGAGCCTGTCCCATCTGCCACTGCTGGGCTTGCTGCCGCACTCCCATCTTCTCTGTGAGGCACTCTGGGATTTGTTGGAGGATGTTTGCTGTGTTTTGGAGAAGCTTGCAGGATAGATGCTCTAGAGCTGTGTGTGTTCCCTGCCTCCTCCTCCCCTCTTACAGGGCACGGGTTCCTCGGTCTCACCCAGCTGAAGAGCAGCAAGGATCCTAGGCCTCTTCCCTGCTCCAGCTCCTGGCCCGTACGGATCCTGCTCCTCTCTGCAGTTAGTGGGTGTTGAGCTGGCACCCGTCTGACTGGAGCCCAGCCGTCCTTCCCAGGGCTGCTGTGGCTTAGCAGGGCTGCAGCACACTGTCTCTCAGGCCAGGTGGGGACCCCTCTCCTGGCGTGGTGGTCTCTTGCTGCTCAGACCCTTTTCCCTGGGCTGGGATAGGCCTTTGCACTTCAGAGGAGCTGACGTCGAGCTGTTCCCCGAGTCTGCATCCGCAGGGCAGTGAAGACCCTGAACCACAGGCATCTTCCTCAAGGTGTCCTTCCCCTGCTTTTGCTGCTCTGCTTGTCTGGCTTTGCAGCGGCAGTGGCCCTCCCTGATGGACAACCAGCAGGGAGGCTGACACTTTGGCTGCTCTGTGGGTCTGTGTGGTGGTCTCGCCCCAGGCCAGGCTTAGTGTCTGCACCCTGGGAGGAATCTCAGCCTGCAGGTGCAGACTGGGACTCAGGCAGGCTGAGGAAAGGGAAGGATGTCCTGTAGGCAGGAATAAGGGACAGGACCTTGCAAAAGAGGCAGTCAAATGCCTGCCTTGTAATGGGAGCACTCTTCACCTCCTCTGACCTGGCTCTGCTCTCCTTCCTGGACCTGTCCAGAGGTTGAGTTGCTCTGGGCAATGGGGCACATGCATCAGAGTCATCCAAGAGAAGAAGCTTTCTTCCCTGCTTGCTCTAGGAAGAGCAAAAACATAAGGAGAAGGGATAGAACCCCAACAGGGATCGCTGGTCTCTGCAGGACTGTGTGGTGCCAGCAAGGGGCTGATGTGCCGAAGGGGTTTTGCTCACTGAACTCCAGCCCTTCCCCAGTCTGAAGTAACCCTGTTCCCTCCTCCCACGGGTGTCTTTGGGGCTCTGGGTCTGGCTTGGCAGCTGCAGCACGTGGCTGATGTGCCACGGGCTTTGCTATAGCAAGCTCTGCTAGAAGGTGGGATTGTCTCTTTTGGGATCTTCAGGCACAGGGTGGACAGGTAGCTTTTCAGTAACAAGTCAGAATCCATTAGCTGCCAGCGTTTCAGAGATCAGGACTTCAGCTGGGCCAAAGCTCAGTTTGTTCAAGTTTACATCTTCTGTCAGGGTTGGAGCCTCCAGGTGGGTTTTTAGACTGTGAAGTGGCTGACTTTTCAAGTCAAGTTTCCCAGCTCTCTTGGAGTTGTCTCAAGCCTCTTTTAGGTTCCTTGGCAACTCTCCATCACTGTGTTTATTCAGCTGAAAGCCTTTGAATTCACTCTTAGTGGTTTCCATTGTTAGGAGCAAATCTCCACCCCAGGCTGTGACCTTGTCTCTGAAAAGGCAGTCTCTTCAGGCACATCACTGTTTATATCCTAATGATGGGCCAGCACTTTCAGGTTAAATAGTCTGAGCAACCTGCACGGACTCTGAGCTCAGGGAAGAGAGGCTAAGCTGCTCTACACCCATACAAACAGCTTGAGAAATGGAACCTGGAGTGCAGGAGGAACAGGACATGTCTCCTACTCTGCACAGACATGCGAGACACAGAGATGCAGGTGGAGACAGGACAGAAGGACAGGCCCTTCTGCAGTGCAGAAACTGGGGAGGGGTGTGATTGGATGGGAAATGGGCACATCTTAATTACCAAAAGGAGACTCCCTTTCTCACAGTGTAGAAGTAGCTGCTGGCATTCCTGCTGTGGAGGTGAAGAGCTCTGCTGGGGACAAAAACAGGCTATAAACCCCTCAGTACTGACTGACACAGCTTGCAAATGGCCCTCCTTTCTGACAGGCAGAGTTGCCCCAGCGAGTTGCACGGTTCCCAAAGCCTACGGGCATGGGACAGCCTTGCAGGCAATGGGGGCTATGGACTCTTCTGGGCAGGGGCAGAGGCTGGGGCTGTGGGAGATGAGCAGTGCTTGGCACATGCTGACACACTCTGCTCCTGTGCTGGGGAGTGCCTGGGACCATGGTCAGGAGCCACACGATGCCCTACAGCCTGAAGAGTCCTTTGTCCTGCATGGCCCCTGGTAGGCGACTCCACTACTTAGCTGGATGTTTTTCATGGTGCCCAAAATTTGCTGTCCTCTATTCTGGGAGCTCTGTGTGGCAGCTGAGGCGCTCCAGGCAAGTGTTTGGGGAAAGGGTCCTTGCCTCCTCTCCTCCCCTCCCTTCCCACTAGCAGTTTCCGAAGGATTCTTAAAGTAGCAGTGTCCCGTGTGTCTGGGGGCTGAGCTCTTTGGGAGGTGCCTGGGCCTGCCCAGCCTGCTGTGGGGTCCACCACGATGGGACCCCAGCTCCTGCTCCTCCCAACCAGACTGTCGGCGCTGTGCTCCTGCAAGCAGGTTTTGGGGGATGGCAGGTGCAAGGGGGTGGCCAGTCTGCTGGCAGCCCCGAGGTGAAGTTGGGGCAGGTCATGTTTGTGGCCCGGCAGGAGGAGGAACGACAATTCGTGCTGTAGTGGAGGGGAAGAGTGATATTGAGAGCAAAGAGACCCTTTGAGGGGCAGATGCTAATTTGGGAGGAGAGACAGAAAGCTGTTTGTATTGGAGATGCACGGAGCTGTGGATGGGTTTCTTGTGGTGGTGCCATTTGGGAGCATGTGGGCTGAGTCTGGGCTGCACAGGGAAGCTGGGCATGCAAGGATGCCGTCTGGAGAGACCATCCGTCTATGGGAGGTGTGTGAGCATAGCTGCATGGCAATGCCGGGAATGCGGGCTCTGCTTCTCACCAGCAGTGGCAGAGTGGGCAGTGCCGAGTGGGAGCCGCTGTCTCTCGTGGCATCTGTTTGGGTGCAGCCCTGGGGCGACAGCCTTGGCGGTTTCAGGCCAGATCATCAGTTCCCAAACTGGCGGGATCACTGTCAGTAAAGTGGATTTGCAGCCCTGGGGAGAATGTGGTCTCATCTGCAAAGGGGATCATGCTGAAATATGGCCTGTTAGATGTGTTGCAGCCGGGAAAGCCTGGGTGATGCTGAAGGATCTGCATCCTGTGGAAGGATGTCCTGTGGTGTCCAGGCAGCGGGGTCTGGCATGTCTTTCGTCTGCTGGCATCCATCCCGTGGGAGGGCTCCTCCCACATGCAGGGCTTTGGTGATGTGTCGGGGACCTGCAAAGAAATGTCTTATGACCAAGGGCCTTGGAGGTGTGGGACCACCCAGCTCCATTTGCGAGAGGCTCTTTGAGGTCTCCACTGAGGCCAGGGCCTCCCTTTGCTGCAGGATGGAACTGCTCATTTCCCTCTGTGGCTGCAGAAAAGGCTCTGCCCTCATCCCCCTTCTCAGTCACCTGATAACTTCAGGTTAATATTCTGGCTTGTTATCTCTTTAATGCAAATGAAAGAAGAGCCTGACAACCAGTGCACAAAGCATTGATTCTTCTGTTAAGCCAAGGGAAGTGAAGAAATAAATTTTCATATTATAAAAGAGAGATAGGAGAAGTTTTCCTGAACTTCTGCTTAGCCAGGACTATTGGTGGGAAGGCAGGCTGCTAAGAGACGGTGTGGCTTGCCATTCATTTGGGATTTGATTTGAATTCACTGTGCCACAAGCCCATGAGCGCGGCTGCAGTCCATCCTGCAAGCAGTACCAATGCTGCGTCTCTGCAGCCCGGTGAGGCCGGGATGCGGTGGCCACAAGCCGTGGCAGAGCGAGCTGCCCACCGACGACAGAGGCAGGGGGATGACAGAGGCAGGGAGATGACAGAGGCATGGAGACTGCACACAGCTTTGCCTGCGGCCGGAGGGGAGGTGCGGTGGGCGCAGGGCGGGTGGGGAGGGGGCTGCGGCGCCTTTGCTGATGTGGCTCTGGGTTCTGCAGAGGGGCCGTGGGACAAGGGACACTGGTTCTGACCATGCGGTTTAGAAAGGAGGGCTGTTGTTTCTCTAGATAAAAGGCCCTTTCTGTAAAGCATACTACCTGCTGCGCTGTTTCCTCTCCCTAAAAGAAAAGCAGAGAAAAGACAGCGGAATGTAGGAAATGCCAGTGGACACATCTCTTCTGAGCCAGGGAGTGCCAACTTGCTGGCAACTCGCTCTGCAACAACTCTTGCTCTGCTGCAGTGTGCTCTGTCCCCTGGTGTTTGCCCACAACACAGGATGGACTTTAACTATGAACAGTATGTGAAGAGGTGCAGTCGCTTTGCCTGTGCTGGCTTGGCAGCTGCAGGTGCTCAGCAGCTCCTGTGAAGCAGCTGGCAGGGCCACTGCAGCATGGCGCTGGCAGGCACGGCAGCAGACCTGCCTGCAGCCCGGTCTGGCTTCCTGGACAGGGTGCAGTCCCTCACACTGGCTGCTTCGCTGCAGCTACAGAGAGTTTTATTCTGCACGGCTGTGCAGATTGCCATGTGCTAAGTAACATGGTGCTGACTGTGGACGCCTCAGCAGACAGAAATGCTGAGCTCATGGAAGTAATTGATATGAAGAAGATGAATGAAACTATATTTAACGTTTGTTGTGGGTTAAAAATCCTATAGTAAAAATCGTAGTGAAAATCTGCTGTCACGTATGCTTTATATAAATTGCTGTCCCAAATCCATGTTGCTCCCAGGATGGCTTCAGGTGTTGGCAGAACAGGAAAGGCTTCCTGGGGTCGTGGTGGCAGAGGCCTGGGGCGGCCCTGCGCTCCAGGGCATTCTGGCTCCCCACAGGACCCCTGGCACCAGGGCTGATGTAGTTAACATGCAGACTTTGGGTAGATCAGCCCTATATACACTCTGATATGAATCAACACAGGGGACCACTCAGTTGCACAAAATCCCTCCTCACCATCAGCCGTTGCTGCACAGAAAAAATATAAGAGGCTGCTGTTGTATCAAAGGAGAAGAAAAAATTGTCTGGTCGGCGGTGTAGTCTTTGAGCAGCGGCGTGTGATGGTGTAATTAAGGGCTGCGTGGTGCTGAGCTCACAAGGGGGCAGAGCCAGTGTGCTCCGTGTTCAGCAACTGCCTGCAGACAGTGTGGCTGGCAAGTGCCACTCTCCTCTCTGACTCCACGGATCATCTCCAGCAGGACCTAACACTTGCTGGTGAAGCCCAGATGCTTCTGGCTGCCCTTGTGTGTGTCAGTGCACTGCAGAGCTGAATTTGGGGAGTAACCTTGGTTGATGGGCTGTGCAAAACAGAGTGGGTGGGTAGGGGCAAGCAGTGTGCTGTGACTGAACAGGGCTGAGCAGACCCCCTGCGGGAGAGCGGGGCTGCAGCCCAGGGTCCGGCGTGCTGGCGGCATGGCACGGGGAGCCCAAGTGTTTCACCAGTCCCAGTGCAAGCCTCCAGCCACCGTCCTGCTCCCCGCTCAGCTGTGCCAGGAAAGCACCAGTGTGGGAACTGGGCTCGTCGCTGGTGGCAGTGGTGTCCAGCGTAGAGCTCCATGTGCCCACTGACAGTGTTGTGCTGGTGTTTTGTACCACAGACCCATTCCGTACCATGGCTGTAGGACAGGGAATGGATTTATTTTGACAGCCTGGGCTCTGTAGCAACTCCTAAGATAGCAATTTATTTGGAGTTTGATAACCTGGGAACCTTCGCTCCTCCTTTAACCCTGGTCTGCGTGAACTGCTGGTGCACACTGGTGCTGGCCCTTGCACAGGGAGGGAGTATAAGCCTGGGCAAAGGAAAGAGGAGGCCGGTGTGCAAGGCCCTGAGGATCCTTCCTAATGCTAGTGGAGCTTCTCTATCTTGCCTGCCTGCTCCTGCATTCGGCCCACAGCTGCTTATCCTCCAGGAAGAGCCATTTCAGCTCAGCTTTTGGTTGTGCGTTGCTCTGTGGGAGGGGGTGGTGGAGACCCAGGATAAAATTATCCAAAACACCCACAAGATTTATGAGATTATAGTCTGTTTTTTAAGGAGACAGAAACATGCCCAAGCTAAGGCTTGTTTCTCTGAAATAGTTATGAATTGTGGGTCTGTATCATTAAAACACATTTGAAAACTGATTCCCAAAGTCCTGCAGCAGGAATGCTTTGGAAGTGAGTCGCAACCTCGTTTGGGGCCTGTTGGTATGAAAAGGTGGCAATACAGAAATAATCCTAGGAGAGCGCAAAAGTGCCTCCAGCAGTCATCAGAATCCTTTCTGTCTGCAGCGTGTGCTGGCACTGAAATCCTGCAAGGTGTCTGACCGAACCTGGGATATATCCCGTGGGAAAACGCTTTCTGCAGCAGCCGGTGGGCAGCACTGGCTGCCCTCCACATGGCCAGTTGCCACCATAGTTGTAATGATGGAGCAACGAGGCACAGGTTTTCTATTTACTTTTTCACTGGAAGCAGGGAAAACTTGTTCCAAGGAATCACGGCTCAGCACATCGCATAAAAAATGTATACATAGAGAGATAAGAGCCTCTTGCAGATGAGTGGTACTTAGGAAGCTGCTAACTATCGGAGAGCTGGAGCTTATTGAAATAGCTCGGAAAGATCCAGAGGAACACTGATGTACAGCTGATGAGACTTCCTCCCAGAGATTTCCAAGGGCTTTTCTTCTCCATTGTGTGCTGGCAACTCTTTTTCTTTTCCCTTTTAAATCATGTTAAAGCCAGACCAAGGAGCTGCTGTAGGTTAAAATAACATTTTTCCCTGTTAGCTTTAACCTGCGGCAGCTCCCTGTGCTGGGTCAGCGTGCGCTTGTGGAGCCCAGGGAGGGGATGGGCCCCCTTCGGCAGCATCAGCCTAACGTGTCCGTGAACTGTCTCCTTCATGGGGAACGCAGGCCTTTCTCCTCTTCTGGACTGTGTTCAGCTGGATCTGGTGGAAAATGGTGACCACAGATGTCGCCGCTGGCAGAAGCAGTGACTGCTGATTCCTGCCCCGTGCGGAGCCAGCGCTGGTGCTGGTGCTGCCCCGGCACTGCGGGGTGGATCTGGGGAGGCCGAGAGAGGTGGTGTCTAGCTTTATTCCAGGTGTTTACACTGACTGACACCAGGGATGTGCTGTGAGCTCCAGGCGGCACGGAACGGTGCCCGCTATTTAAGTGTACACCCACCCGCACTGCGCTCTACTTAGGTCCTTATCCGCTATCACAAGGGAGGAATAAAAAGCTCAAAATCATGTTCTCGCATTTGATCTTCTCCGAGGTAATCTTTAACTCGAGGAATGGAAAGGCCTTGCTTTACCACAAAGGCCTTTCCCCAAGGGCCGAGGAGGACACTGCCCTGTGTCCCGAGGCCGTGCGGGAATGCCGCGGCTTCCTTCAGGAGGAGGAAGAGGTGGGAGCCAGCCTGCGCAGGCAGCTGTTTTCTGTGCCCGGAGAGGGAAGGGAGCCTGACAGAAAAGAGAGGGGTGAGGAGAGTGGGGCTTGCGCCGTGGCTCTGCCGGCGTGGCAGCTTCCTAAGGGGCAGGAGCGTGGCTGCTGGTCGTGGTGCCAGCCCTCCGCTCCTGGGCATGCAGGCTCCTCTCCTCTGTCCCGGGCTTTGCCTCTCACTGGTTTCCCAGTACCACGTAGATCCTAAAATTCCTTTTTCCGTGCTCTGTTCTGTCTCAGCTATGTGAGCTGTGAAAAAAGAAAAGAAAATCAGGAGAACCTCGTTGCCGCAAAGGGAAGATCTGGAGGTCAGGAACTGACCTCCGGAATGGCCTAAACCTGTGCTGGAAACTTTGATCCTTGGCCAAAGCATCTGCTTTCTGCTGATGTAAAAATCTCTAGCTGTCGACAGTTGTATTGGATTTTTCACCCCTTTTAGGGGAGAATCAAACCACTTATGCACATGCTTTGAGATGGTTTTTGATTACAAGCCGCACATTGTTTTTCCATAGGAACCCGGTCTCTTTCAGATCAGATTAATAGTGCTCAATGAATGAGGCAGCTGTTCCGCTTTTTTTTATCTTTCTTATTCACTGTGCAGCCCCATGCTTCATTACTGTATGCTGTTGAATGCAGCACCAAGCATGACATATTTTAAAGTCCCTTTGTAGCTTTTTTTGTGTCTGTTTTCCTAACGCAAACGTTTGAGCACTCTATCAGCATCCAGACAGTAGGATCTGTAGAAGGGTGGACCGAGATCCTCAGTATAACAAACCATTACATTTTGCCTGGTGTCCCTTACACCAAGCCGAGTAGGTTGGGGTTAGCTGCAGTGTAGCACCTGCCCAGCACAGCACCCAGGTGTGGAGCTAGCGCGAGCTGAGGAGCCCACTCGCAGCAGTGCGTCAGTTTGCGGCTTGCACGAAGGGAGGTGAGGAGCAGAGAGGTGGCTGCCGACGTTTGCACGCCAGTCATTAAAGGCGCTGCAGTTTAGGCAGCCGTTTAACAGTTGATGCTAAACCCGTTGGCCAGGGTTGCTGGAGTTTACCCTCAGAGCCTGCACGGGGAGCAGGGCACAGCTCGGCTCCCGCTCCCCGTGGCCGCCCCTGCTTTGCCTGAGGTGTTGGAGGCCATGGGACGCGGTGGGGCGGTTGTGCCCGGCCGTGGGAGAGCTGCATGGCCCGCACGAGGGGGCTGCAGCACGGGGCCCTCGGAGGAGCCCCGGTGAGGGGCAGGCTGGGGGTGCCGTGCCCGGTCACAAGATGCAAAGCTCTGCTCCAATGTTCAGGCGTGGAGTGGGCCATACCAGCAGGCTCTGCAGCCCCGGGCTTTCTGCTGGCTCTGGCACTGCCTGTTGCCCGTGGACCACCAAAGACTGGCACAAACTCTGGGCCGCGTGCCAACAGCCACTACTAGCACAGCTCACCAGGCTCGCCGGGCATGCGGGGCTCCTTGCCGTGGGGCGTCTGGGTGGCAGATCCGGAGGCTGGGTGGTAGATCTGGAGGTGGCAGCCCCAAAGTCTGGCATGGGGACCAAAGGCTGCGCCGCTGCCTCGAGCGGCCAGGGCAGTGAGGGACCAGGGTGCTCTGCCTCTCCCTGCCCTCGCCCGTGTAACGCTGCCCGTTCCTGCCTGCAGCACATCTGCCGGGTAAGTTGTGCCCCAGACTGCAGGGATGGGCTGCATTAGAAGTAGTTCATCTTCCCCCCAGTGACTTCAGCTGGAGGGTCCTGAGCAGGCACAGCCGGCAGGAGGGACTTGCGGAGCAGCCCCACGGTGCTGGCGCGGGGTGCTGCGACCCACGGGGCAGTCAATCAGTGCAAATCAAACAAGTTATCTCAGAGAATCCCTTGGTTAAGTGTATGAAACTAGTTCAGATATTAATCCAACTTTTAACCATAGATCAGTGTAAGTGTTTACTTCATTTCAGCCAGTTCAGCTCACAGGTGAGCGGCTCCAGAAGTGAGGAGCCAGGTGGAGGCTGAGAAAGCTGCAGAGAACTTGCTTTCCTCTTCAGCCATAAAAGGCAATTTCAAGAGGGTGAGACCCACCAGTTCTAAGATCTTGATGGCTGTGAAGAAACAGTTAATTTAAGTAACTATCGATAAAAGTCCCTTTTTATGTCTGTTGCTTGTAGGTGCAAGAGGTATTTTGGTTGCTTACACATTTCCTATAAATCCAGCACACGTAGCTTAAAGTAGTTGTATTTAATTTGTTAGTACTGAGAAGTACTTTAACATGCTAAATGAACATATTTTAATGCCAATTTTTATCTTAGTCCACTTTGACTTAAATCACAAGTCAAAATCTACTCATCCTCTGTTAAGTAAGAAATATGCTACTCACTCTTTTCTAAAATGTTTGGGTAAAGTTAAAAAAATTGAATATATATTTTACATTTTAAGTGCTTAAATAGATGCATACAGTTACAGTGTATCTACTTAGGAAAAAGCACTTTTGGTTGTAAAGTCTATATTAAATTGCAAATTAATCTAATGCAATGGTTATGAATTGATCCGACTCAGCCTTTCTTTAGGAAAATAGCTAAGGACTACCAATGCAAAACAACATCAGACTCAATTATTTATATCCAGATTTTCTGCCAGCTGATTTATCATGGTTAAAATTGGTGATCACTTTGACTTAAATCAATCCACTTTGCTTTATTATGTGCGTGGAGCGAGGCTTTTGCCTGAAGCGGAAGAGTTGCGGGTCACTGCATTGGATCTGTGGCTGTGGTTGATTATTTTGGGGACTGTGAAGTTTAGCTGCCAAGTGTTGTGCAACATCCTTTGGGACATTGTGGGTGAATTACTTAATGAGTTGTTTTGAATAAATGCAATTTATTTGCATAAAACTGTTCAAACTTGATTTAAAGGCACGTAAATATGCATGTGTGCGCTAGCATAGCGGATTCAGCCCTCTGCTTATCAACCGGGCAAGACAGTCAGCTCTGCCTAGGTCCTCCTCTGCAAGCATTTCACAGCCCTGATGGAGACCGGGTGGGGAAAGAGGACTCCTTCTGCAGAGCAGAGAGGGTATTCAAGGCTCCGAGGCCACTTGGTCGCCGGCCCCTAATTACTGCAAAGGCTGGTGGCTGCAGTGCGCAGGCTGGCTCCTGCAGCTGGGTCCTCTCCACAGGGAGGGCAGGAGGACTTCACTGTGTGGCATGACGCCGAGTTTCCTGCATTTTGTCCCCGGCAGTGGGATGGCTGCTGTGGCCATTCGCATATGGCGAGGTCTGGCTGGGCTTGGTCCTTGGAGCGGGAATGCCTGAGCTGGGGGTGCAGCTGCAGGTGCCCAAACCTTTCGCTGGTTTAGGGGCTGAAAAAGGACAAGCTGTCTCTGGCAGTGGGGTCTGTCTAGTCCTGGGGCAGTTGGGAGCTGAGGACCCTTCCTCGAGGTGTCCAAGACAGCTTGGGAGGAGCCTGTGGGTCCTGGGGACTGGATCAGGTGGCTCCCCGGCACCGTCCCTGCCGTGCAGGTGGGCACTGCTCTGAGCCCGTCTTGCTCTCCAGTTAATTGCTTCCTTGTAGAATTGCTCTGAGAAGATTTGAACATGACACTGACTAATGAGATGCATGCCTCCATCTTGTACATTTGTTCTGAGTTTGCATCCTTCCCTTTGGACGGAGTGGGACTCCCACGTGGGAACAGCGCCGGGAGTCCCTGGCACCGCCATCACAAGTGCGTTGGGCTAATGCACGGGCAGTCTGTGTGAGACGGTGCGAGTGCGGCAGGGCCGAGGAGGTGGGGGTAAAGGTGGGTGGTTG
The DNA here is from genome assembly GCF_900496995.4 of Aquila chrysaetos chrysaetos. Lineage (NCBI taxonomy): Eukaryota > Metazoa > Chordata > Aves > Accipitriformes > Accipitridae > Aquila > Aquila chrysaetos. The sequence continues at coordinate 226,712 of NC_044008.1, forward strand.
GAGCTCCCCTCGCTCCGCTGTCGATCAATGCAGAGCATTGCAGGTCATCGCGACACCCTGTATGTTGTGTTTTGCTGGGAGAGGGTGTGGGAGCAGGGGTGAAATGTTTTCCTGGAGCTGAGCGTTCACATCTCATTTCTGTTTTCAGTGATGCTGTTCAGCCTCACAGAGAGCTTGTCTGTGAAGTGGGACAATAGCAGTTACCTCACCCTAATGTTTAGGAAGTGCCCTTCGCTGTTTAAGGGCAGGCGCCGAAAGCGGTATTGGGCATTGCTCAGGCTAAATTGTCAAAACGGGCATTTCTCTTGTCTTTCTGAACTCTGTCCCCTAAGCCGTTGCAGACCTGTAGTTGCCAGAGCTTTTGTAGCTTGAAGATTCAACTGTTGATCCACTCCAGGAGCTGAAGGTTTGTTTGCGGCTGACACGGACAGCACAGGGTGGATTTCACAGATCCTTGGAGGGAAAGTACTTGCAAAACATACTGCACCATAAGTGTAAGGTCCTGCTTGTGCATGTGATGAGGAGCTCAGGAGCAGGCACAAGCTTGTGCTATGCACTTAATTTTTTTTCGGAAAGAAGACATGAGGGCAGCCCTCCCGCTCTTTCCTTGCCTGTGCTTAGAGGGCAAAGTGAACATAATTGAGCCATAATTCACAGTTACTGGAAAGAAAGCATGGGCCACAGTATGAGAAGCAGTATTGGAGCTTTATATTACTGCTATCTCCAGGGGAGATTATTTTTATTAAAATCTGGGTTGGTGGAAAATTCTGAGATTAGCTTCATTTTTAATGTATGGTTCTCTGTGGATCAGCCCAAAAAGAGGCTTCCTGCTGCCTCCAGCTGCCGAGATGTTGGCATTCCAGTGGCTGACAGTGCTGTGACATGCCACCCGATGTGCTGAAGATGCCCAGATCGAAATAAACGACCGAAGTTATTTATCAGCATTTCAAAAAAAAGGTGGATATGAAACCTTAGGTGAAAAAACCCACATAAATTACTGGAAATTTACAGTTAAAATGAACAGTGCTGCAGACCCACTTCTTCACAAAACCTCCGCCAACTCTATTTGCATGCAAGCAAAACGTGCGATGGCAGATCTGGAAGTGTGAGCAGAGGAAGGAGCATCTTTACCCGTAGGTCTTTGTTACGACACTGTGGGGCCGGGAGAAAAGCACCCCACTACAAGGAGCGCAGGCCCTCCTTGCTGGTAGCATCCCATGTCCATGGGACAGGCAGGTGGGCAGACCCCTCCCCATGCGTCATGCCCCCTCCTTCCCGTGGCAGCCCAGCTAGCGACCCAAGAGCTGAGCCCTGCTTGTGCCACCGAGCAGCCTGGCTCCGTCCTGCTGGCCGGTGTGGGCACACGGTGCTCAGCAGCTGCCACTGAGCCAGTGCCATGGGGAGCAGGACCAACCGCTCCTCAGTGGGGTATATTCATGCTGAGATGTGTTCCCCTGTGTAGGCATGGTAACGAAGGTGAAAGCATCGCCGGACCAGCGTTGGGACACACCCAGCGTCTGCACTCGCAGGAGCTGCATGTGCCATCCTGTTTGATACTTTAGTCTAAGAGGTAGTCTCTTAGTGAAATTGGTGTGAACTGATGCACAAGTAAGGGCTGAAGTTGGTGCATTCCCCTGCCTGACAGCGGTGGGTTTTGGAAGGGCATCCCATGCCAGTTCTGTGGAGGAAGGAGGTCAGGGCTGGCTGTGCCATGTGCTGTGGGAATAACATCTCGTGTAGATACAGCCTTGGTGGGCCAGTACCAATGTGCTGTAATGTGATGGACGTCTGCTCCAGGGCACCCAGCGTCCTGCTGCAGGCTGCCAGTGGTGAGCTGGGCATGGTCTCCATACCTGCGAGCAGGTCTCAGTGACTCCCTACCACAGGGCTGCCTGGAGGGTGCGTGCTCACGATGAAGTCTGCCTACTGTCCTTGCCCGTGTCTGGCCATCAGGGTGCTGGCTCTGTCCTTGAATCCTGTGTGGTATCTTTGTGGTGGGTCTCAGGAGGAACCAGCTGTTGCCCCCGTACCATGCAGCCCTTTGAGGTGCAACCACCCAGCAGCGCCTGGGAACGTGGTGCTCCCAGTCAGATGGTGTGGCCAGGGCTGCGGCTCCGGTCCTGCCCCGGCCTTGCATGGCTGACGCGTGCTTCAGCGTGGCTGGAGCTCCTCAGCGCCCACATGGTGCCTGCAGGGACCTCAGGAGCGTCCCTGAATTTTTAAATTAAGTCTGAAAAATTTCCTGATGCGCTTTCACACTTAGGGCTTTTCTCTGCTAATGGCTTGGTGGTGGCTGTTGATGACTATGGATCTGATCTGCTAATGGATTACTTCTGGGTTTATCTGAGCATATGTCTGGAGTGATGGGGACTCTGGGGTTCATTACTGTTGGACCAGTTCCCTGATCCCACTCATCATCTGCAAATGCTGCACTCGTGGGAGGGATAGGGGGGATCGCTTCGCTTGCGCCAGGTTCAGCTCACCCCACAGCACAGCCTCAGCTCCCTCTGTGCTGTTCATCCCCTCCCTCAGTAAGTTAATTGAATTGTAATAATATATTTACGAGGTAACCTTTCATAAAGTACATGCTGTTAGAGTTCTTTGTTGCCCACGTTTCGCAGAGACTCAGTGTAATACATTAGAGCGTGCTGTTCGTTTTCAGACTACAGTTTTATCAAGCATGGGTGAGGTGACTCATGTTGTTTTCTCCTTGGGTTTTGGAAGAAGGCTGGGACCTGTACATGCAGAGAGGGGCTGTCTCTGGGCTTGGTCCAAATTCACCGCCCTGCCGCGCTATTCAGCATGCATCTCTGGCTTTAAATTGTTTTTTTGCTGTCCCTAGCATTTCTCAGCCTGTGGTTAGAGTTTGTGAATCACATCATACCTTAAAAATGAATATCTACACAAGTGCTGAAGAAACATAATTGAAATTATTTCTTTCTTAGTGTCATGCAGGGACCAAACACAGTACAAGAAATTAACAGAAAAAGGCTTTAAGAGGGAGGAATTGGAGTGCATGTTGTGTACAGCTCTGGAGATGAGTTCACTGCCTAGCACCACTCTGACTGTCTCTAGCTGTGTCAGGAAGTTCTTTATGCATTTAGTTAGAGAGTATATTTTTAAAAACTTGCAATGTTGTGCGTGTGTGGATGGATGGGCTGCACAAGCCAATTGTGTGAAGGTCCTTGCTGTAGTGGGTCAGGTTACATCAAAGGTGAGAGTTGGCAGTAGGTTGTAAGTAATTGCAAATCTGAAGATGTTCAAACTTGGACTCGCCAAATATCCCATAGGAGCTGAGTCTGCGGTGGATTCCCTCCTTTCTTCCCCATCTCTCATTATGTCTTATCCCAGATATCTTTATGGCAGCATGGGCTTTTTTTTTGGAACTTTGGGCCACTTGTCTACTCTCTGCTTCTTGTCAGAGACAGGAGAGGGTTGTGGAGCAGCACTATCCTTTGTCAGACATACTAATATATCTGGAAAAAGCAGACAAAGCTCTCCCAACCTGAGGCATGAGCAGTGGGCCTGAAACCCTCTCTGTTTTCTTTAGCTATACCAGCTGAGTTGACAGTAGACAGTACCTCTTGCTTTATACCTGGGCAGTCATACAGCCATAGATGGCAATGACAGTGAATGAAAAGCAGAAGAGCAGAAGAGCATGGGGTAGCAAGCCTTTGGGGAGATGTCTTTCCTCACCTTGGCCTATGGCATCTGGCTGGGATGTGGCAAGAGCTGTAGGGATCAACCTGTGAGTGAGTTTTAAGTGTGAAAATCCCGTTTGTTCGTTAGTTATTGCTGCTGGGAGGGTGCCTGTGCACATCCAGGGCATACCGACTGCCCATTCTTCAGTGGTCCCATGTCTCCCATGATGTCTTCTGCAGCCCCGAGACCATGGGCCAGCTCGGGTGATCTCTGCACCTTGACAGCAAGCACTCCCCGATTCCTCGGCTCCTAAATTTGTAGAGGCCCCAGAGGATTTGTTCTCAACATGGTTTATGGGGAGTCACCACTCATGAAAGAATAGCATGGTTCTGCTTCGCCCAAATCCACTTTACACGATAGACAAGCTCAGAGTGAAAATGAGCTTTACGCTAGGGAAAAAAAATGTTAAATCCCAGATTACAAAGTCAGCAGTGCAGTTACAAAAGAGGTAACAGAGCACAGTTTTAGAATATATCTTGCATTTACATTTTTTTTCTTTAAGCTACACGAAGCTGAGTTTTTTGCCTGGCAGTATTCTGCATCCAAGTTACTCATTTGGAGAACTTTCTGATGCAGAAATCTCGGTCTCCACTTTATACTTTTAATTTCCAAATTAGCTTATATATACAAAATTTCAAAGCTTGTCCTGCTGCCCACCCGCATTCTCTACCAATAATGGGACCTCTTAGTATTGTGACCATGCATTTAGCTGCTTGTTTCTCTGAAGAGAAGCCCAGCAAAATGCATAAGCATGTTTGAGAAAAAGCATCTCTTTGATATCAGTGATTCTCCTGCTTCATCTCCAGCCTATTCATTTCTTCTTTCAAAAAGTCAATGGAATTAGATCCATGAACTTACATTTTGCAAACTACATAGTAAAAAGTTTTTGGCATTGTTTTCAGTTTAGCTTTCAGTTCACTAGCAGTTTATGAAGATTTGGTATTACATGATGTTGCATGCCATTCATCCCAGGGACAGTGTGTATGTACCATTGGCTTTGCCTCAGAGCAGTATTCCTTTCTCAGCCATTCACAAACTGAAATTTTATCTTTAATTTCACTGGGTTTGGTCAATCAATTGCCTGTAGGATGAGGAATGAGGCATGCAGTGACCCTGTGACAGTGGCTGGAATGGGAGGTGTGGCTGGCTGGTGGGCTGATAAGCCTGTGATAGCTTGGCCCTGGGGGAGGGATGCAGCCCACCTGTGCTGGCACACTGCTGGCACCTGGGGCAGCAATCAAGGGAGTCCTGCTGGGAAGGAAAACAGGACAGGTCACTGCAACCCCTGGGAACGGGTTAAATACAAGTGGGTGCGTGCTTTTTAGTCTCTGCTGCTGGCTCATGTTTGCACTCAGTGAAGAATCAAACAAGAGCTGAGATTCCGCATTGTTTTGGGAAGGGGGCTGTGTACATTTGGTATAAGTAGTCTTGTCTGGACTCCTGCGGAGCTGGCCGTGATCCTGGGGGTTTCTCTGGCAGGGAGGCAGAGCTAATGGCTGCTCCAGTACTGAATGAAATACGGGATGGAAGAGTGCATGCTTGCTGTTGGTAATTGAGTCCAAGGGACCTCACTAATTTGTCCTGTAGCTTTGTAGCAAGCTTAATTGGTCATGCTGGCTTATGGATTCATAATTGTCAGAGATACTGATACGTATTTGTGGCAATACCTAGGTTCTCATTTGTGATTGCAGTGTCAGTATGCTATGTGTTGTATGAACGCATACAAAGACAAATTTTCCAGCCTGCAAATGTTCTTATTTCTGTTTTCCTGCTTAAAATTACATTTCAATATAAGCTCTTTTCCAGTTAATATGTTGCATTAAAAAGGGTGTGCAGGAGCATTGATTTAGTTTTACTAATAACCATAAATTATTTGTCTGTCTTTGTAACTGTACAACACTGTAGTGATCTATTAAAGTAATTGTTGTGTTTTAATATTTGTTTTACTAATCTTTCCTTCCGTCAGCCACTTCAGATTAACTAGTAAGTATGAACTGTTCTCTGAATTCCTTTCATTCTTTTGGGGACTTTTCTGATACTAAAGAGTCCTAACATTAATGCGTCATCTTAAATGCATTTACTTGAGTCGTTCTGTGGTGTAATGCCTGGTGTAATGCCTTTGCAATGTAGCTCCAAATCCAAGAACCAAATCAATTAAAAGATCCCGTAAGCATTATCCCAGCCTCACTTGTCGCATTGATACTTACTCTTCACCCCAAATATCCCAAGAAAGGAGGTTGTTTGCTTCTGTGGGAGATTACAGCATGGTTTACTGTCCCTGGCTGTTGGGAAGACATGTTTTCTGATGCTGTCTTTTTCTCATCATCTGCTCGCTCTCTGTATGAGGTTTTAACGCGATGCCAGTCACTGTGCTATGTTGGTAAGGGAATTTGTACAGCAGTGGGTACACAGCATTTCTCAGTCTGAGGACTGGCTCAGGAGTAGCTCTGGGATCTGGGCTCTCTGGTTCCAGCACAACACGCTGTGCAGGCTTGAACTTCATTCACATCAGAGAGCATTAAGCATCACGGAGCTCGGTTTAGATCTCCTTCCAGGTTGTGTCCTTCCCCGGGATGGCCTGGAAAGGCCTGTCGGCCCTGTTATCACAGTAGCTGGGACTGTGGGCACTGAGCTGCCTTTGCTGGTGGGTAGGGTCTGCTGTCCCACTGCCCGTCCCCAGTGGCTCAAGGTGCCCACGGTGGCCCTGCTGGGCCAGAGGCTTGGGCTGCAGATGGCTGTCCTGCAGCTGTCCGTGGAGAGCAGCTCGTGGCAGTGCTGTGCTCGCAGCTCTCCGGAGAGGGCTTGCTGCACTCTGCTCCTGCAGCTGCTGCAATGACCTCAGGGCTGCTGCTGCAGAAGCGAGCCATCTTGGTTCTCCAGTATTTTCTCTGGGCACTTGCAGTGTTCCTGCAGGAGAGCCGTTTCTCTCCTTGTGCGTGTGAAGTAGGGATGCTGGGCTGTGCTTGTTTAGAAAAACCAACAAAGCAGAAGAAGCTGGGAAATGAGGAGCAAAAGGTGTCCGTGCTACCTTCCCACTCCTTAGACTGCCTTAGCATCCAGACCATCCTGTGAGGCAAATTTGAGTAGCCCTGAACGTGCACAGAGCAGGAAAGCAGCACAAAGCAAGATCATCCATCCCAAGCTGTAAGGGCTGGATCCCAGTCTTGGAGCCATTTATGGTTCCCATTAGCACAATGGTGCTTCCTGACAAGATTGGGCTTGTGTATAGAGATGTGCCTCTCTCTTCCGTGCTCTGGCTCCAAGTGCCTCGCGTTTCTTTGGCAGAGCAGGAGGCATGCCCTGCTCCCCTGCCCGTGGACGTAAAGGAACCATGGCACTTGGAAATGCCCCTTCTTTGATGGTCCTGGGCAGGATGTTGCAGGTTATTTTACCTCTCTGCTGGGGGAATTTCCCTGGGGAGCCTGGCTGTCCCACAGGGCAGTGTAAAGCATGAGGGAGGATTGCAAAGCTACTCCTCGTGGACCCTTTGCAGTACTGTGGTCACAAACTGCTGGGATCCTCCAAGGCAGAATCTGTGTGTCGCGTTGTACCTGAAACAAGTGTTGTGCTGGTGGAGGAAAGGAAGCAGCGGTGGGTGTTTCTCCTTTCTCCTGTGGGAAGATTCCAGGGGATCATAAACCTGGAGCTGTGATGGTGCTTTAGCTTCGAGCCTTTTGCCTCGGTGTTAGCCTTGCCCAGACCTGAGCTGGCTGCTTGTGCTTGCTGGGTCTTCCTCTGAGAGCACCACAGGTGTTTACCAGCAGCTAAAACTAAATGGTGTTTCTTCCCACTGCTAGTGCTTGTTTATCAAGGCACAGATTAATTTAGGGACTGGTGCTCCAAATGAATCTGAACTGGAGCTGGATGGGGGTAATTTCTCTTCCCTTTCCTGTGATCTGACAGAGTGTGTTTTTCCACAAGGTTTCTTCCCCCTTCTGCTTATTGCTGGTAAATAGATTTCTAATTTGCTGTCTCATGTGTAGGTCATTATCAGGCATAGTTTCTCTCCTCTACTGAGTATGTGTATGTGGGAAGTTTTACAAAATTATTTGTTTTTGCTGAGTCTCATCTTATTGTCTAGAAACATGTTGCATTTTGTGGTATAACTCGCGATAGTATATACTCGAAGGTATAACCACCTGCTTATTTAGGATGCAAACTTTATTAGTGTTATCTTATTTCCTTTTAATATCTTCTCTGTTTGATTGACCCCAGATGCCAATCAACCTCATTCCTCCATTCAGGTCTTTGACATTATTTATTGTTGCTGCTACACATTTTTTCAGCCCTCAGCTGGTATGATGGTGGCATATCCATGACAATTTTAATTAATTAAAATCATGCAAACCAGATGTCATGAAGCAGTATTAAACAATGCCTCTAAAACATGGCATCTAGTCCATTCCCATGGTCCTGTAATTTTACAGTTCTCAATAGGAAGAAAACTTCTGTCAGTTTGTTAAAAGTTCTGCTTTTCCTGGTGATGCTAGTTTTAATAAAACAGTCCATAGCTGCTTTTGGCTTATAGCTCAGTTTTGCTGTAGACCACTGTTTCTCTAAATGTTTCCTGACATTCACAGGTCACTGGCATTGTTAAAAGCTTGGTTGATTAATTAAACAGCCAGCTAACCTAACGTAATCTTCCTCCCTGCTTCTGATTGGCTCTTTGTTGTTATGGTTAATCGATGGAAATTTACACTTTTTTTTTTTTTTTATACCCATCGTTTTACCAAATTGACTAAAGTAACGGGCGGCGAGCCATCGGAGCAGAGGAAGCCTCGAGCGGTGGCTGGGGGAAGGCAGCAAGTGCTGGGAGGCAGAACACGCCGGGCAGTAGTGCATGCAAGGGACCGGCCATGCGCTGTGGAGAGTGTTGGGGAGAGAAAGCTGGCGTGCGCTCGGAGGCGGTGCGGATGGGGAGCACTGGAGGGGAGAGGGCGCAGCATCTGCTAACGGGTGGAAAGTGGTCCTAGCCCAAATGCAAAATGGGAGGTTGTTAGAGTAGCAGTGCCTGCTTCAGTAAAGCAAAGGCATTTTCATTCTCTTCTGTTAGGAATGTTTTCGCATTAATTTTACATGTAACAAGGTGTTGTAGTTGCTGCAGGGAAAGCAGAGTCAAGGTTGTGCCACAAGTTGACCCGGGCGATGTTGGGGTGAGCACGGCGGCTCTGGACACTGCGCCGGTAGCGCTTGGTGGGGTCTCTCCAGCGTGCTTGGAGGCTGAGGCCTCTTGGGTGAGGTGCAGATGACAAGTTGAATGGTAGCAGCTTAGATCACCTCCTTCTGGTGAGCACACATACCTCTGCTAGCACCTTGCTCTGTAGGATTTTCACCAAATTGTTATCTTCTGGGCTAGCTCACCTGCTGGTACTGCTAAGTATTTTGAGCAAAATACTAATATATACTAGGTAACTGGAATTAAGGCACATGCTTCAGGATGGACTTGTCCTTGTAAATTATGGATGTTTGTAGCAATGTAAAATGATTTGTGAAATGTTTTATTTAGAATCATAGAATCACAGAATGGTTTGAGTTGGAAGGGACCTTCAAAGCTCATCTAGTCCAACCCCCCTGCCCTGGGCAGGGACATCTTCAACTAGATCAGGTTGCTCAGAGCCCTGTCCAACCTGACCTTGAATTTGATAACAAAAAAGCTTAAAAATTAAGTAATGCATACTTTTAATATTTTCTTTCTCTGTATTTGTTGACGTTCATACTTCTTCTGTTGAAATCCTCCTTTTCCTTAGTGATGTTGATGAAAGGTCTGGATCTTCTCCTTAGAGTTTCAACAGTGTTTGTTTAATTGATATCCATGTTTTAGTTTGCATTAGACCAAAGTGAATGTATGGATAAGATTTTTCATGGTTAGTGACCATTTTTTTTCTTGCTGAGAAGCCTTTCTTAACACCAAGAAGCTGTAATTTTTATATCGTTGTTAGACTATTTTTAGTCCACTATGTTTCTCCAGATTCTTATTGCACAGACATGTTCAATTCTTGTCTTTTTCTTCACTGGATTGGTTTAGAGTTTTTCCTACTTTTTGTGCTGTTGTGACCAAAGTAATTGCATCCTGCCTCAGGGTCTTTGTTTTCTGTGGGAAGCGTGGTATAAATTTCCATACAGACCCAAAGGAATCTGCAGTATTTAAATGCAGCAGTCTGCAAACTCTGCAGTTGCTAATAGAAGAAAAATGCAATTTTTTTAAACTGGGTAAAATATGGAAGTAACGCAGTCAATATTGGCCCTCCTAATACTGTTTAACTTACTATTAACTTCAGTTTATTTGTCAACTTGATATTCCTTTGTACGGCAGAATTTTTACTGAAAACATGGTAATATTGTAAAGTTGTCCTGCGTGAACCTGGAGGCTGCGGTTGCCTGGGAACAGTCAAGCTTTTGGGTTGCTGTTGGGAGGCTGCCAAGGCTCCGCATGTTGGACAAATACTGGCTGAATTGATCATCAGGGGAGTGGTTAATAAATTTATCAACATTGTCATTATTTTTTTTAATTAAAAACCACTGAGCAGAGGAGCACGCATCTTCCAGCGTCTCTTTTGGCTTGCCAGCTGGCGCTGCTGCAAGCGTCGCTGCTCACCTGGCTGTTGGGATGCTTCTATGTGAGGGGGTGGGAAGGCAGCTGGGGGTGGCAGCCCCTTGACAAGCGCAGCTCGGCCAAAGGGGTTGTGTGACGGCACCTGCAGAGTCACCGGCCTTGGGACCCCCGGCCACAACAGCCCCTTATCTGAGGCCTCAGGAATGGCGGAGAACGGGGATGTGCCGGATTGAGCATCGTGTATCTCAGCCCATGGCAGTACGGTCCCTTTCGAGCATCCGGAGCTCGGGGTAGAGCCGCGCAAGGAGGCAGTAAGTGAGATGAAGAAACAAACCAAATCAATAGCATAAAGTGTTGGGGAAGTTTCACAGAAGAATGGATCAGCAGGTGAGTGCTGAAGCAAACTGATTTAAAAAAACAAAACAGTAGGTAATTACTGAAGGAATTTTAAGTATGGAGCAGATGAGTAGGTAGTAATAATGTGCATTTTCTTTTCACTCAAAACAGTTATTATATCGGGGAAAAGAGATTAGCAAGAAGAGGCTGTTGAAGCCGTCTTTTACAAAAGTCTTAGTGTCTATGTGGAGAGCTAAAGAAAGACCAATGAACTTGGATGTGGTATAGTAGTTATACCATTAATGGAAAACAGGAAAATTTATCAGCTGGAAAATAATTTCTGGTGAGATTTAACCATTGCATTTTCAGAAGACAATGTCTCCCTACTCTTATTTTAATTCTTTAATAAGAGAGAATGGATATAAGAGAGCTGACTGATGGGATTTATCAAAACTTCAAAACAGCTGGATGGAAGCACCTCTGAAAGGACTGTAGAAGTTACATGTGGAGAGCAGAAGAGCTGCAATGCACCTTGTGCTAGGCAAAGAGATCGGCATGGGAAAGCACGAACAAATGATGAATTCTTGTTTTCAGGAGAGTTTCGCAGGGTGCGGAGGGACAGGAGAGAAAACACCTTGGAATTTGTAACTTTGTTCAGAGTATTAATAATTTGAAGAGGAACATAGCAAGAAGGCGGATGTGAGTGCAGTGACAGCGGGTCAGACCACTGGGGTCCAGCAAGCTGCTGTTGGGAGCAAGAGGCAGAGCTGTTGCTCCTGGAGGGGTAAGGACAAACCCTGGAGGAGTGAGGCAAGGGACACGCACCCGGTGACACCTCTGCAGGGAACCCTTCCAGCCTAAATCAGCAGTTGGCTTAGGGGCTCCCTGGGCCAGAGGTGGGTTACCTGGTAACCCCCAACTGATGTCTGTTCCAGAAAATTGCAGTACTATATTTTGAATGCATATCAGCTCTTTGTGCTTGCATCAAGGGCGGGGAAAAAGGAAGCGCTGGGGAACTAGTGGCTTCTTGGCCTCACCTTGGTCCCTGGGAAGGTGATGGAACAAATCCCCTTGGAAGCCCTGGCCAGGCACACGAAGGACAGAAGGTGACTGGGAATAGCCAGCATGGATTTACCAAGGTTAAATTGTACCCAACCAACCTGACTGCTTTCTCCAAAGGTGTGGCTGGCTCTGAATAAGGGGAGCGCAGGAAGGGTTGTCAATCCTGGGCTTAGGGAGGTGTTCATTGTGGTCGCACGCAGCATCCTTATTGCAAAATGGGACAGGCATGGTTTGGGCAGGTGGACAACGAAGTAGGTGGAAAGCTGCCTGGACCACCAGGCTCAAAGGGTGGTGATGGGCCATACGGAGTCCAGCTGGTGGCTGGTTATGATCCCATTCCTCAGGGATGGATACAGATCTGGTCCTTTTTGGTACCTTCATTGGCCTCCAGGACGATGGGAGGGAGATCCGTCACCAGCCTTGGGAGCAGCCGACAGGCGGGAGGGCAGGGCTGCTCATCCGCGGGACCTCCCCAGGCTGGAGAAATGGGCCGATGGAGACTGCCGGGGCTTGGCCAGGACAAGCACCAGATCCTGCCCGTGGGCTGCAGCAGCCCTGTGCAGCTGGACAGGACGGAGTGACTGGCTTCCCTGAGAAAGCCGGGGGGATCCCAAGGACCCGGCGCTGGCAGCACCCTCGGGCAACGGAGGCCAAGCACCTCGCGGGCGGTGATGGCTGGAGGGCAGCCGGCAGGGCGAAGGCAGGGATTGCTGCCTGCTGCTCAGCGCTGGTGAGACCTGTCAGGATACTGGGGCCAGACTGGGCTCACCAGCGCAGGATGGACATTGAAGTAGTGTGGTGGGTCCCGTGGGGGCCTCGGGAAGGTCGGGGCTGGAGCACGGGAGGTTGGAGGAGAGGCTGAGCATGGGGTTTGCTCAGCCCAGAGAGGAGAAGGTGAAGGGGAGACCCTACTGCAGCCTGCGGCTCGCTGACGGGTGGGGAGAGAGGACAGAGCCAGGCTCCTCTCCGAGGTGACAGGACGGGACGAGAGGCACAAGCTGCAGCCAGGGACGTCCTCCCTTCGTGCCAGGAAAAGCCCTTCACCGGAGGTCGGTTGGACATGGACTGGGGCCCAGAGAGGCTGTGGGGTCTCTGGCCTTGGAGATGCTCAGCACTCATCCAGCCACAGCCCCGAGCAGCTGCCTGCCCTGAGCCAGACCAGCTTTCTCCAGGACCCTTCCCCTGGCGTGAGCCTGTGACTTGCTGGTGTGTAGCTCCACAGTGAACACATGCCAGGTAATAAGGAAATACCAATTCTTTGTTTTGCTTTGGCTCTACTAGTTTCACTTAATACCCTCCCAAGTTTTGCTTTGAAAGAGCCTTTATTGCTGGTGGGTAGGAGTTAGTGTATTTTAACAGAATGAATGTAATTGTAACAAACAAGGTGTATGTGCAAAATCTTGGAGTCTTAAGTATGAAGAAAAAGGATCCAACCACAAAATTAGACTGGTTGTTGAGACCTCAAGGCAGAGGGGGTGTAGGTTAATGTGAGATGGGAGAAGCTGTAGCTTTGAAGAAAAGTGTGGTAGTAAACTGTAACCCAAGAGTTATTGCTGCAATTAAGAGTCAGATCTGGGTAGGGTGCTCTGACTGGGTTAAGCCAAATGCCCGATGATGCACACCATGCTGATTTGTGGTTATGACTATGCAAGTGAAGGTACCTGGGAGACCAATTTGGAGTCGATTGCCAGAGCCCGGCGGCATGCTGTTGAGCAGATCAGTGCGAGTGTGTCTAATGAAGATGTCCTATCTGTCACCTTGTCTTGTGGTGTTTGCATCAGTTCCCAAGGAGATAATACCTGTTTATCTTTTCCATGCCACTTTTGGTTTTGTCATGCTCCTTCTCAGTCTTCTGTTTCCCAGACTGAAGAGTCTTGTCTATTTAGTTGAGCCTCACATGGATGCCACTTGAGGCCATTGATCTTTTCTCCCTTGTCTGCACCTTTTCCACTTCTGGTATGACCTTTCTGAAAGGGGAGCTGGGACTGCAGGTGGCCTTGAGGAGAGAGGCATACCAGGGGCTCACGCAGTGATGCGGTGGCACTTTCTGTTCCTTTGATCCCTGCTATTCTGTCGGGCACCTGCTGAGCATTGATTGCTGTGGTGGGGTTGCAGGACTGCCGGCCACAGCCAGGCAACAGACAGCTCAGAGCCTATTGTTGTTAGCATTTTACTTGCGTGGGGGGTTGATCTGCTGTAGTCTTCAGCCGTTTGGCTCTGTGAGGTCCTTCTGCTGGGTTTTGCAGTCGACTCTCAGTTGTGCTACACCAGGTACCTTAGTTGTTGTCTCACAGTTCGCCTCTCCTTCCCAGACCATTCCAGACCTGTGAGCAGCACAGGCACTGGCATGAATCCTGTGGGACTCTGCCATGAAAACTGCCTGCTTGATCCTGCCTACCCTCCATGGCACATCTTGCTCAGCTGTCTGTGTGGGTGAGACCCTTCCCTCTCCTCCCTGCACAGTAGAGCTATTCAGCTACACAAAGCTATCTGTAACAGCTCAAGCCCAGAGAGCAGGTTCAGCAGGACTGTCCTGGTTTCGGCTGGGATAGAGTTAACTTTCTTTCTAGTAGTTGTTATAGTGTTATGTTTTGGGTTCAATATGAGAAGAATGTTGATAACACACTGATGTTTTCAGTTGTTGCTCAGTAGTGTTTAGACTCAGTCAAGGAGTTTTCAGCTTCTCATGCCCAGCCAGCAAGATGGCTGGAGGGGCACAAGAAGTTGGGAGGGGACACAGCCGGGACAGCTGACCCAAACTGGCCAAAGGGATATCCCATATGATGTGACATCATACCCAGTATATAAACTGGGGGGAGTTGACCTGGGGAGGGGATTGCTGCTCGGGAACTAGCTGGGCATCGGTTGGCGAGTGGTGGGCAATTGCATTGTGCATTGCTTGTTTTGTATATCTTAGTAGTAGTATTATTATTTTTCTTTTTTTGTCCCATTAAACTGTCTTTATCTCACGAGTTTTACTTCCCCTGCCCCCCCCCCCCCCCCCCCGATTCTCTCTGCCATCCCACTGGGTGTGGGGGGAGTGAGCGAGTAGCTGTGTGGTACTTAGTTGCTGGCTGGGGTTAAACAATGACAGGGACCTAATCAATAACACAAGCATAAAATCCCCAATGGATAAGGATCAGTGTTGATGATGAAAAATAAGGCGCATTAAAGAGAGAAACATGAATTCCTTTAATGCCTGTGCAATAGGCTAAACTGAACATGTCAACACTGGAAAGGGACTTGGAGTAATGTAAGAAATTTAGGTCCTTATGGATCATAAGGATCATAAAGATCCATAAGGAGCTAAGCTTACATTTACCGCTCAGTTCTTTCATTAACAACCTGGTCCATAAAGATCTTGCGGATCAATCCATAAGAAATGTTAGAAATGACTGTTTTGCAATACGCTAAGTATAAAAATACAGAAGCAGGAGTAAATATATTACCTCTGCTGACAATTTTTTCATATAACTGAAAGCAGTAGTGGAGTTACGAATAAAGATGTGAGCATAGGTGCCATAAATAAGAGCACAAAAAAGCCCCACTGGGCCAAACCAGTGGTCTGTCTGACCCAGTATCCATCTCTAGCAGTGGCCAAAGGACATGCTGTTCAGGGAATGCACAAAGTCTGGCCACTTTCTGCAGCCCGTTCTCTGTATGCTCTTCCTGTTTCAACAACTGCTGGTTTAGGGTTATTAGAGGCTGCATCCCCATCTTCTCTCTCTCTCTTTCTCCCCCCCCCCCCCCCTTTTTTTTTTTTACACACATGTAGAACAAATTAGACCTGGCCCCATCAAAATAAATTATCCTTTAATTCATTCAAATGCAGAGTTTTGCACGTAACTAAGGACTAATGCCAGATCTAGAAAACAGGGAGCTGTATCCTGGAAAGGATGTGGGGTTTGGCTGTCTGAAAGGAATGAAGTGGTCAAAGTAAACTGAACCCAAACTGCCACATGCTTCAGTGAAAAGCACTAATGTGATGCCTGGAGAGGGAAGCAAGGGGATAGTGAGTTGAGGTGAGGACAATATTTTATAGCTGTATATGACAGCTGGGAGACAGATGCTGAAATATTGCCTCTGGCTTTGATTCTGCACTTTAAAAAGTGTATTTAAAATTAAAGAGGGTGCTGAAAAGAGCAACAGAAATTATTTGAGATCTGGAGAAAATGCACTACAATTTATGAACATCAGCCTCTTCTGCTTACCCTAAACAAGACTAAGAGATGACAGTGTTAAATGGGGGCTACCAGTGTAGCAAGAAACTGAGTACTAAAGAGCTATTCAGTATCACAGAGAAAGATATAACAGGAAATAATGATTGTATTGGAAGTTTAAACAAGGGAAATCAAATGAGAACTAAGACATACATTTTTAATTGAGGATGACTGTTTGCTTATTAATTTATCCAAGGAGGGAGTGTGGTTTCCATCCTGTGATGTTTTTAGACTCAAGTTGGATGGTTTTCAGGAAACTGTTAGCCAAATTCAAGTAATTTAGTTCATTATGGGAGTTACTGGTTGAAACTTAGGGGGCAGTGATACATTGCTCAGATGAGATGATCTTAAAGGTCCTCTTGGCTTTGAATTTGCTGAATCAGAGGGCATGCTGAATATGTGCTACAAAGGCAACTACAGTATGCTCTTTTCACTGGTTTCTTCCATTCTCTAGTCAAACTTGATTTCATTTGCTCCTTTATACTGAGCAGTTCTGTATCTCTTTTGCATGTATTTATTAGGACCTATCTATCCAACTAGCATGTCTCAGTCTTGATGCTGGATGAAGAGAAGAGCTTATTCCCTCTTCTGCAGAAGAAGCTTTGCTCTTCATGGCTGTTTTTCAGCCCTAGATAGAGCTAAAGCTTCCCAGGTCCTCATTTTCTAACTGATCACAAGTTAGACGGGTGACTGTGGTTGTGGTGTTGCAGTGAGCCAAGCAGGAAACATTCCCAGGTCTCTGAAGGTAATAGTCATCTCTTTAACCTGTCTCGGGCTCATTGGTGGGGTCAGCTTGATTTACAGATCCAACACTTTCGCATTTCCCTCTGTGCTGTCTTTTCTGTATGAAGAGTTCAGCAGTTGGATGGAACTGGCTGGCGATTTTGCTCTTCAGCAGTCCTTTCCATGCAGGTGGCTAATAACAAAGCTGTTGTAGCTGTATGTAAGAGGGAGATTTTGTCTGAACCAGTCACTTAGAGTTAATCAGGAGTTGAATCTCTTTAAACATTCATTTCAAGCTGCGTTTGTATCAGAGGCAGCTGCTCCTCTGAAAGCACTGATTGGTGGGACTATAGGATGGGGCTGGTTGTCACTGTCAGTACTACTGAAGAGTTGTAATAAGGGGGCTCTTGGACTCCTATTTTTTAAATAGAAGTAACTGGATGGCTTCCTGTCTCAGGCAATGGATTCTGGAGGATGATACAACAGCCAGCAACATCCTTCCAGACTGGCTCATAAGCAGCAACCGTTTCGCTGGAAAACCCGAAAAGCCAAAATACTTGTTATCTACAGCACGCAACTCTGCAAGAAGGGCTCGTGCACTGGGCACTTTCCTGCTGGGAGCTGAGAACCTCCCTCCTGCTCTTTATCTTGTTTCCTTTGGTGGAGGCAGCTTCTCCCAGCGTGGTGTTTAGCACAGTGGATGGCAGGGCCAGAGCTTTCCTCAGGAGGTGATCTAAGCCCAGAAATTCCTGTTGTTTCGCCAGCATACATAACTTGCTCTCTAAGTTTGCCTTTTGCCAGCATCCAGTGCACAGAAAGCTTGCACTGATTTCTCCTCTCCACCACTAAAATGCAGAGTGGTGGTTGCTCTGCCCTGGTCCCTGCAGAGCCCAGCTTCTTCTCTGGACCATGGCCATGAAGGGAAACAAGCTGCAGCAGTGATGGTCAACCCATCCCATGGTCCCTGGCCAGGGGCCGACCGCATGTGGGGGCTGCTGCTGGCTCCCCAGCCTCTGCCCCGCAGGGCTGGTGGTGGGTGTGAGGCGTTGCTGGTGGGAGTGCTCTGCACGATTCCCGTTCAGGGCTGTCTTGTGGCTCTGATCCCTTCTCCCACCGGTGTACGAGTGAGGCCAGGAGGATCCTGTGGGATTTCACACGCTGCAGGGGACCAGTGATGTCTGCACCAGATCTCAGGAAGAGCTTGCTGCTGAAACTGCTGCTTAAGAAGATAGGCTTTTAAAGAGTATTTGGGAACTAAAAATGTATAATTGTAGAAAACCAAGGATAATCTTTTAAGGAAAGGTGAAAAAGTTACCTGGGCTTGTTTGTTTTATACATAGCGTCTGTTCCTGTAACTTCGTCCCAGTCCTGGTGTTACAAGGAGCCACTGCTCACTTGGTGGAAGCGCCTGGCTCATGCTGCGGAGTGCTGCATGCTCCTCTGGGACGCTTTGCTTCAGCTCCGAGTTCAGATGTGGTGTGTTTGTCCTGTGCAGACCGCTCGGTGCCTCTGGTCACCTTTGTCTTCTTTCCCTTTACCTTTTTCCTGTTTCTGTTGTTTCCTGAAAGACAGGGCCACCGGACCTGCACGTGATGTAGAAGATCTGGATGTGCTGCCAGTTCATGAGTGTCAGAGCAGCTCTTTCTACATCACTTCAGCACAGGCCCCATGTCACTCTGCTGATGAACTCCCATGTCAGGAAACCTGCCTGGTTGACCTTCACCTTTGTTTACTATCTTCCTTGTCGGTTAGGGATCCAAAGGAGTGCTTTCTTGCTTCTGGCACTTCAGTTTACGGCAGCAAGGGACCTTGCTGAAAACATTTTGGAAACGTGCGTGTGTATTGGTAAGCAGGCTGGCCTTATTCTGGTAGGCGTGGGTTTCCTCCAGGCTCTCGTTGTAGGTGTGAGGCATGACTTCACAGAAAACAAGCAGATTTTTCAGCAATGTAAATGTTTGTCGCAGTTCCTGTCCGTGTTCCTGGGACAGAGGCCAGGCCTTTGTGCCCAGAGCACAGCAGAATCGTGGAGCCGCTCCTGGGTATCAGCGTCTCCTGCCTGTGCTCTGCTCCTGGGAGGGTTTACACGACGCGGTGCAGAGCACAGCCAGCGCTGTGCACAGGCAGTCAGCACCACTTGCAGTTGTGCTCTCAAATCTGCCGTGCTCATGCATCCGATGGGGAGCTTTTCTTCCTCATCTGCAAGACCCTTTGTGTTGACATCCGTTGCGATGGTGACCAGCAAGGAGCCCTCCTGCAGCTGGTCCTCACAGGAGGAGCTCCAGGACTCCTCCCTGGATGACTCTCATGCCTTGGTTGCTTGCCGGCCTCACCCACTTTCCGTCAGGCTCCCCTGTTCCTCTGCGTTTGTTAGTTTTGATGACTTCAATGCCATTATCATTTTGCATGTGGTGTGGCAGGATTGTGCTCTTCTCTCTTCCCGTTTAGAGGCAACTCCCATTTTCTAAAGAAAATCTTTTACTTCTGATAGATACCTCTGCTCTGTTGGTTTGGCTGCTCCATCTTTCTGTAGGGGCCTCTTAGAGGCTGTTTTTTCATTTTTGCCATACATTTGCTCAGAGCTTCTAAGGTGATATTATGAAATATACTCCCTGCTGCCTGCAAGCACATCACCTTTTCAACTGCTTCTTTTTAATTTCCTTTCAAGTCTTTCTCATTTGTGTGCTCTTCGATGAAGAATTTTTGGCTTTTTTTGCTCTTAAGGGATTGTTGAATGTAAGTTCTTGATTGTCATTATTGCAGGGTGGCTCTTGAATAGATCTTGTCTGTCATCCTGTGCGTTGCTGAGGATTGAATCTGAAGCTCTGAGCTCTTTCTTCTTCAGAAAGGAGTCATCTGTGCTGTCTAAAAGTTGAGAAGCTGTACCATTTTCTTTCAGGAGTTGTTCCTAAGGCTTTGATTGTTGTGATCAGAGCTTATAATTGTATGGAAGAAATTATCGCTTGTAACTGCAAACCGGAGTAGCAACGTCTTCTGAAAGCTGCTCCCACCCTGCCCTCCCCTGAGCCTGCCTGCCGGCTCTGAGACCTGCCCCGGCTGCAGGGTGGGCTCTGTGGGTGCTGTGCCATGCCGGCTGGCACACCAGACGGGCACTGCCACGGTGTGCTCCCTGCGGAAGTGCTTCCTTCGGCTCCCTGGGATCCCTCCCGGGTCTTCTGGGGACTGACACCAGGAACAGCGCTGAGCCTCTTGATTCGGGAGAGTGTCAAGAGGAAGGGGCAGAGACCTCTCCTTCCCCTGCGGGTTCGGGACTGTACAAGGCAATTTGGTTCCTTTTAAAATTACTGTTGACTTGAGTGTCCAAACCCTCAGGGTTGGAAGCTACTTGCAGCCCGCGTGAGCTGCTGTGAAGTGCTGTCTCGGGGCTGGATCTCTCTGTGCAGTAGTGGCAGGTGCCCCATGCTGTCCGAGCTCCCTCTGCCTGATGGAGACGGGAGCAGTGTCAGACAGGACATCTGCAGCTCGGGCACCCAAGCCCTGCTCTGCCTGGGATCAGCCCAGTGCCGGTGTGGGAGCTACCGGGGTTGTCCCGGCTGTGCGGGAGGCCAGAGGAGAGCAACGCATCCCTCTGAGACGGAAAGCGGAGAAGCCCTCACTGCTGTGGCTCCTGGAGCAAAGCAAGCCCTGTGCCCCCATGCACAGAGCAGCTTTTTCCTGCTAATTGCTGCAGACTTCAGACCTAAGGCTGCACAAAGCTATCTCTTGCAGCCCTTCTGGCAGGGGTTTGTGGGATTAGCCTCATGTTTTTTGGATTGCTCCCAGAGTGGCTGTGCTGCATCATGGAGTGGAATAAGCAAGTTTAGTTGCAGGATCTCTGATATGAGAAAGTCATTAATACCTGTGATGGTGTTTGAAGAAACAGAGTCATAAGAGACATTTAAGTAGCTGGATTATGCCCACAAAGAGCTGGTGCAGTGTTTTGACCTCACAGCTGAAGTAGGCATTTTCTTCCTTCTGATTTCTGACATAGGTTAAAGACAGAAAGAGACACACTGCAGGGTGGAAGTTCATAGAATCACAGAATGGTTTGGGTTGGAAGGGACCTAAAAGATCATCTAGTTCCAACCCCCTTGCCCTGAGCAGGGACACCTTCCACTAGACCAGGTTGCTCAAAGCCCCGTCCAACCTGACCTTGAACACTTCCAGGGATGGGGCAGCCACAGCTTCTCTGGGCAACCTGTTCCCTCAGTGCCTCACCACCCTCACAGTGAAGAACTTCTTCCTTAAATCTAATCTAAATCTACCCTCTTTCAGTTTAAAGCCCTTACCCCTTGTCCTATCACTACATGCCCTTGTGAAAAGTCCCTCCCTAGCTTTCCTGTAGGCCCCTTTTAGGTACTGGCAGGCTGCTGTAAGGTCTCCCTGGAGCCTTCTCTTCTCCAGGCTGAACAACCCCTACTCTCTCAGCCTGTCCTCATAGGAGAGGTGCTCCAGCCCTTTGGTCATCTTCATGGCCCTCCTCTGGACCCGTTCCAACAGGCCCATGTCCTTGAGTTGTTTTCTCTCTTAAATATGAATGTTAATACTTCCCAGAGTATGTCTCTGCAGTATAAAGTTTGATATAAAATTAGGTGGGTTTTATGCCGGGACCTTCCTTCAACCAATGCTTGTGCTTGTGCACCCGTGCATGCCTGTCAGTGCTTTTTTTCCATTAGCCATGTATTTTAATACTGAACAACATAATCTGACAGAGAGGAAGAGTCCTAGAGGCTAAATAAGCAGGTAGGAAGGTATAGACTATGTTTATTTTTTATTCATGGGTCCCTGAAAGAATGATATGTATCGTGCTTCTCATTGAGAACTGAAAGAGAACAGAGCTAGTGTTTCTCAAAGGTTTTGAACTCCTGATTTCTCACACCAGCAAGCGGCCAGCAAGCGGCTGCCTCTTCCTTAGTACCTGCAGTAGGACAAGCCATAGTTGATAAGCATGCTGACTCGCTAATACGGTCAGCGATGAAATAGATAACGCTGACCTCTGTTTGCTGTACGAATGCGTGCTGCCAAGTGCCAGTTATCTGTGCCTGAGAAAAATGAGCTGTAACATCAGCTCGGTGGCTTTCTGTCTCACATGGTGGCTTTTCTGGGTGGTGGTGTGCAGGCAGGCAGGCTGGCACCATGCCGGGCAGCACAGGTGCTCTGCTGGCTCCTGCCCTCTGCCCCGGCAGGGTCATTTGCTTCTCTCTGGGCAAAGCTGTTTAATTTTTTCAAAACAGTGCCTGTTTAATTCACAGAACCAAAAAGATGCTATTAAGGGGACAAGGGACCGAAACAGGCCCTGGGGTTAAATTTTGAAGTTGGAAGTGGGCTGAAGGAGTGAGTGAGGATGTGCTGTTACTTCTGATGCCTGGGCTGAGTGTCCTTCTCCCGGTCCAGTGGGGACGCGCTGCGGTGGTGGCAGGAGCTCTGGTGCTGCGGGTCCATTGCAGCCGCTGGAAGTGCTGCCGAGCACTTGGAGAAGACAGGGATCGGGTCAGTCTCTTTGGAAATCCGAATAGATGGTTGTGTTCAGGCCTCAACTCTTCAACACCTTCATGGACAGAACATGCTTATGCCGCTGTGTGGCTCTGTGCTGCATCTATCCCTTGGACATGGCGTGCACCTCCAGTCTCTCATTGCAAGGGTGATGATGTGGTCTAGGGGAATAACAAGGGTGGGCAGAAGTGTGGTGTGCTTCTGTGTGATGAGTGGAGCAGGACTCAGCCTGGGAAAGCAGCAGCTGCTGGGGGAGCACTGCCGAGGCAGGGAGAGTGGTTGTTGACTTCGCCTTCCAGCACAAAACCCAGGAGCATTAAACGGAGCTGACAGGCTGTGGCTTTAAAACGAAATGCTGAAACAAGACTGAACGCTGTCTTCTCCTCCTGCAGAAAGCATGGAGGGGAGGAGAAACAAACAAGGAGGAAAACAAAGTGATGGGAACAAGGAAAAGTTGAGGGCCAAAATGCAAAGCGAGGGACCTGGGAGGGGAAATGGTGGCTGCCGATGGGGACAGGCTGTTGCGAGGCCGACCTCTGGTGCTGCCAGCATGGCCTTCCTGCTCTTTGCCTGCAAGAGCGGATGCTGCAAAGAGCCTGCTGCCCTACCACTGCGGTGGAGGGGATATGGCAATGTGCTGCAGCACCCGTGCTGGGCTCTGTGGCTCGGCAGGCTCTGGCCAAGGCAGGTTCCCACGGCCGACCCACTCCGCCAGCACTGCCGCCCTGGCCCCACAGCCAGCTGGGACTGCGGCAGCGGGGGCCGCAGCTGTAGGAAATATGGGTTATAAACATTTGATGACTTTGGGTCCTGAGGAGGGAGGGAAACTGCTTACGGTACCAGGGAAACCTGCTGCGGTCACAGGGTGAGATGGGGAAGCGTGACTTTCCGTGCGGAGGGCTCTTCTCCTCCGCTCCTCCCGCTGGGAAGACCTCGCTGGATGCCTCCGGCTCCTGGCAGGACTCACCGTGCTGCCGTTCATCCCACCTTGGTTTGCACACCTATAAAGTCCGTGGTGAAGAAGCCAATAGACTCTTTACACCCTATTGGGGATTTTAAAGTGATATTTTGCTATTATACTGTTATTAGGCCATAAAATATTCTTTGACACTTCTCATATTTTATAGGATGTTATAACATACAGGGTTTGAATCTGCCCTGAACCCTACAAAATGTGTTAGAGGGGATTTGTGAAGTCTCATCCTTCTCTAACTCTTTTTATCCCCTTCCCATAATCTACTCGTATGGAAAAGATTATGGCTTTCCCATTTTATCCTTCTCCTTGTTCTTACTGTGGCTGTTCCTGGGTGCAGCTATGGGGTACAGGACCTTGGTGATGCTCGGCTCTAATTGCCCTCTGTGTCTTTCCACAGAAGTGTCTACGGTTGAATCCAGATGTTCCTGTATGGATTTCCAAGCAGCGCATCCTCTGCACTTTGAACCACAGCCTGAAGGATGTTCTGAACTATGGGCTCTTCCAGCCAGCCTTCAATGGCAGGGCTGGGAAGTTTCTGGATGAGGAGCGCCTGCTGAGGGAGTACCCTCTGAATCCAGACACTCCTGTCCCCTACTTGGAGGTAGCCATCTTTTTTTTTTTTTTTTCTTTAAATGTGTGTATATATATGTATCTAGATATGTATGCATATATATATGTACATAAGTATGTAGGACTTCTATGATCCCTTCCACTGTAGGCTCTGCAGGCACCACAGATATTAATGACCCCTGTCCCCCTCCCCCCTTTTTTTTTCCCATTTCCCTTCCAGGAGTGAAAGCACAGAAATTTGTGTGGGTGTATGTTTACTCATGGAGAATTCATTGAGGGAAAGCTGAGGCAAATGCCTCTGAGTTTTAGTTGCTGATGACTCTGTCTGTTCAAGAGCTCCATAACATCTGTCCTAGCCCTGTGAAACAGCTTCCCTCTTTTCTGACCCCGTTGATCAAAATTTCTTTTTTTCTAGTGGCGCATAACTGTCATGGGAAATTGCAGTAACAGAAGGAAAGCCAGTCTTGTAGGTACAGAGGGAAAGTCATAGGGAGATCTTTGAATATGAGGTTGAAGCACTTGAGCTTATATTTTCTTTAATTTACAGTTACTGTAGAGACTGGAACACAGCTGTGTGCTTTGACAGCAAATGGCTGTCCCTGTAGGGACCTCATTTGTGTGATGAGCATGGAGGATAATCTATACTATTTTCTGTTCCAGAAAATTAACTAGAGCAGAAATTAACTGAATGAACTCTGTATTCACATTCACTATAGGTTTTGCCTTGGGCTGGGATTCAGGTGATCACATGTAGGTGTTTATTCTAAGTTGACCTGCAGCGTTTCTTGAGCTCCATTGACTGTCACTGTGGACATCCCCACTGGCTGTAGTGGGACTCTAGTTACCTGCACGTGGACTTCTAAATTTAGGGATCTTGTGCTATATTTTACCCACAAAGTCTATTTAGAAAGCATTACACGCTTAAGCTTCACGAGCTCTTATAAATGCAAGCGTGAATGCTGTTATTACGACTAATCCTGACTAATTTGGAAAGAAAGTGCAGCACAATTTCTTAGGAAACTAACGTTTAATCTAGACAAAAACATTTGGAACAACATTAAGAATGCTTGCAAATAAACCTATGAGGTAGTAAATTCTTTAATGTTCCTTATACAGGCTCTAATGTTTTGGTTTTGTACAATTTAGCATAACGTCCACACTTAATGTCTTAGCACACACATCTAAATGCAGACTTGACATGGATATTTGTTGTGTGTCATTTCGATTCTTCATAACTTGATAAGAAGCTGAGCTGAGCACTGGAGAATCCTCTTGGAAAACCAAAAATCCGGAATGTATTTACAAGACATAAATCCTATGCTGATACCACTGAGGTTTCTTGAACCCAAAAGATAAATTAGCCCTCACGGCTGCACATGAAGGTAATCAGATAAATGAGGGGTTCGTGAATATTGACAAAAAAATTACATTAAAAAGCAGGTATCTGGAGTAGTTCCCTGGAGAGGTGGGATGCTGTCTCTGTTCTATGCCAGGGAGAGCTGTAAGTACTCCAGATTACTTTATCAGGATAAAATAGCAGCTGCAACACAGTGTGTTGGTGATCAAGCAATATGCAGTGGGGTCTGCCTGCCCATCTGCTGAGATCCAGTTACCCTCATGTGCCTTTGGGGGCATTGACTCTATCCCATATTATCTTACTGGTTGCTATCTACTGTCAGAAGCTTATTGTGTCCTTCTTAATGAGGCAGTTACTTTTGTTTGCATGCAAAACACACCGTTGTGTTCTCACCATTATTAATCATCTCACGTTCAGTTTACGCACCTTGTAAATTTGAATGAGATTTGGAAATTCTCATGCCTGTATGTCTTCCCCGTGCAAGTCTGGTCTGCGGGCAAGCTGTTGGAGCAAAACTGTTGGGATGTGACTGGCTTAGGGTTGGCTGCCCACTTCAGTCGCTTCTTCAGAAGTTTTGTTGCTAAGTTTGAGCAGCTGACTATGTGTTGTACCACTTAACTCTTCTCAGATGAGGTTTTTGCCTTGCACCTGGGTGGCAGCATGCATTGCTCTTGCATCAAAGCCGATGTAGCCTGGCTTCCCTCTCTCCGACCTGCCTCGCTGATGCACTGCCCTGGCCCCTGCCTGCGTAGCGTGGGGCAGCTGGGAGCCCTGCAGGACCTTCCCCGAGGATGGGTGCTGGGAGAGCAGCAGTGGGCGAGTCCACCTGAGCCGATGCGTTCGGGCAGGAAGCCGAAAGCGAGTGGTCTGCAGAGCAGCGCTGTCCCGGCTCCGCCGGAGCCCTGCCCAGGGCTCAGAGGCGGAGGCTGGGTGTGGAGCTCGTTTGCAGACCCACTAACGTGGTGCTGGGTGTGAAGAGGAGCCACTGAAGGATGCTTGCATGACTTTGTAGGGATGCACAAAGGATCCCTGACACTGGCAGCATCTGCAAAGGACCAATGTCTGTAAATCAGTGGGCAAGACAATTTTTACCTTGGAATGATTAAAAAAAAAAAGAAAAAAGTTGTGTGGGAAAACATCTGCCCAGCAGTACAAGTTTGGAATAGACTGAAAACATGCTAATATTTTGCCAGTATTGAAAAGTAAGTGGGATGAGCTTAGTAACTGCAGTCCAAAGATAACTTGGTGTCAGTTCCAGCTGAAATAATGAAACTTTGATGGAGGGTTAAGTTCATAGCAATTCAAAATCTCAGAATACAATTCATGCGTTGAAAAAAGATCTAGTCAAACATTTTCATTCTTTATGGAAATCGTAATTCTGTTTGATAAAGATAACTGTACAAAGGTAGCAGCCGCTTGGGGGTACTTGATTTTGTTCTACATGATATTCAAGTTCAGGAATAGCACTATAAAACATCAGTAGGACAAATACCACTGGCTAACTAATCAACGATAAAAAGCAGTTGTCACTGCAATCATCACGGCATAGATGTATTTCTAGTGGAGTTTCTTAGGGACCAATGCCAAGCTTGATGTGGTTACCCCAGGAATCTGGGTGTAAATGTAAAACCACTGCTGATAAAATCTGATTACACAAAGTTTGGCAGAGAATATAACAATGTCAACTGTGCTGTCTAGGTCATTTGGTAAGTGGGGGTCCCATCAAAGTATCATAAGTCAGTGTTGTGGTTTAAGCCCAGCCGGTAACAAAGCACCATGCAGCCCCTCGCTCACCCCCCCGGCCATGGTGGGATGAGGAGGAAATGTAAAGGCAGGCTCATGGGTCGAGATGAGGACTGGGAGGGATCACTCCCCACTTACCGTCACGGGCAAAAGACAGGCTCAACTTGGGGAAGAAACAAAATCAATTTAATTTGCTACCAATCAAATCAAAACAAAATAGGACATTAGGAAGTGAAACCAAACCTGAGAACACCTTCCCCCCAGCCCTCCCTCCTTCCCGCCTCAACCCCACTCCCAGTTCTCTCTACCTCCTCCCCCCAGCAGTGCAGGGGAACAGGGACCGGGGGCCGGGGTCGGTTCCTCACACCTTGTCTCTGCTCAGGGGGAGGACTCCTCACTCGGCCCCTGCTCCGCCGTGGGGTCCCTCCCACAGGAGACAGCCCTTCACGAATTCCTCCAACATGAGTCCTTCCCGCGGGCTGCAGTTCCTCATGAACTTCCCTGGCGTGGGTCCTTTCCGCGGGCCGATCTTCAGTCACAAACTGTTCCAGCGCGGGCTTTCCCATGGAGTCACGGCCATCTTCGGGGGCCTCCGCTCCCCTGCTCACCTCCATGGGCTGGGGGGGACAGCCTGCCGCCTCACGACGGGCTGCGGGGGCATCCACCTCCTCCAGTGCACCTCCTCCCCTCCTTCCTCACTGACCTCGGTATCCACAGAGCAGTTCCTCTCACATCCCAATCCCCTGACTCACCGGGCATTCCCCTTCTGAACTCCGTTCTCCCAGAGGCGCTACTGCCATCGCTGAGGGGCCAGGGCCTGGGCCAGCGGCGGGTCCGGCTCCGAGCCGGGGGAGCTTCCAGCAGCTTCTTACAGGAGCCGGCCCTGTGCCCCCCCCACCCCGCTACCAAAAAAACCCCGTGCCACACAAACCCAAAACAGTCAGCCAAATGACAAACATACAGGCACAAGGCCTGCTTCAAAGGAAGGACTCTCATTGTGGAAAACAAAGTTTCTGAAGAAAATTTTTGAACCTTTTGGTTAAGAAGCCTAACAGCAATTCCCTGTGTGGTGCTGTGGCACAGCATGACCCTGTAAACCTTCAGCGTGTACCCTGGCAAGTACTGAGTTGGTTTTAGGAGTGGCTGGGGTGGAAGTGGTTGGTATTGGAGCCGTGTGTGGGCAACAGTACTTGAGAAAGGACATTGGAGAGAGGCACGGCACAGAAAAGAGCAGCAGAAATGATCAGAGAACAAAAGAGAAGATCCCTCAATAAAGATTTAGAGCTTGGTCTGCTTACAGGGAAGTTGGCTCTAGACCACCTGTATAAGAACCATCCTGGGGAAAACCTTTCTGTTGTTAGTGAGATCCCTAATTAATGGGGAAGAAGCAGAACAAAGCCAACACCATCTGGAAGCTGAAACCAGACAGATTCCTATTAAAAAATGGTCCGAATTTCTTTAGTGAGGAAAGCAATTAACTATTAGAGCAAATTATGAAGGAGAACAATGTATTTTATATCTGTTGTTGTTTTCAGATCTAGACTGAATGTCTTCATGCAAGCAGATGTTTACTGGAGCTGCTCGAGAGCAGTTTGATGCTAAGTGGGTTTTGTTCATCTCATATCTGACGTTCTTCCTTCTTGCAGTTCCGGTACAAAAGGCGTGTGTACACCCAGACTTTGCTGGATGACAAGCAGTTTGCCAAGCTCCATACAAAGGTAAGGCTGGAGTCTAGCTGGCAAGCTCAAAGCCCTAGTAGCATGTTCAGCATCGATGGTGGCTTATCACAGAGAGGATACCAGGTTTTGGGATATTTCAGTCTTTCCTGCTTGCCAGACTGCAAAGCACTCATGAGAAATGGATGGTGCTTGCCGAAGCCTGGGGTGGTTTAGGTGGGGGTGCAAGCTGAAGGATCCCATCGAGCCATGGTGGGGTGCCCACACAGGGATAGACTTGCACTGCTTACGTGTGCTCGCAGGCAGGTATGTGGTTGGACGAGGCTCTGCGGGAGAGCGTGGGGTCAGCTTTGCATGGGGTGGTGAGGCAGAGGAACACATGGTGGGCCACTTGAAGAGAAGCTTTATTCTCTGGCATGGAGGAGTCACTAAATGCCTGGAGAGCACAATGGTACACATTGAGCAGCACGCCTTCCCTTCCCCCAGTGAGAGGCTGCAGCACGCCTCCGCCTTGCACACGGGCTCATTGCTTTGTCTCGGGCTTTAACCCATGTGTTTGGGTCAGGCTTTTGCTGGTAGGATCCACATGTGAAGTGGAAAGTGCTCGTGGTCTACTGAAGCCCCCCCGTGTCGTGGGCAGTGATCAAGGCATGTGTCAAGATTAACAGTGCAGGCACTGAATGGGCTGTCTGGGTGTTTGGAGAACAGGGAGTGTGGCAGGAATGGTGCTTTTGCATGAATGGATGTTTCCTGGGAGGAAAGACGCCCCACCAAAACCACCAGGCTCTGTGGCCAGGGATGCCGCGGTTGGCACAGCCAGGGGGTCAGGGATACTAATGGTGAGCAGGCCTTGGGGCACGTGTTGGCTGGATGCTCTCTTGCCCTGGTCTTCCGCTGGACAGCTGTGGTGGTCCCATGATGTCACTTCTTGCCTAAGAAATTAAGAACAGTAATTGTGGAGAGGTCTGGAACCCTCAGAAGATTTCTGCTGCCACTAATAATTGTGCCTTGAGATGGCATGTGGCCCCGTGGGGACTTCGATGATTCCTGGGAGGCCGGGGCCAGCGCCACAATGGGAACTGCAATAACGCACTGGGCAGCATTCGAACTGCTGGGTGGCACGAGAATGCCTACAGCCCCCATCAAACTGATTTTCTGGGCGAGTCCATGGGGAAGGGCTGGGGCAGGGAGCGGTGGTGTGGAGAGGCTCATGGGGATGGCCTGTGTGTGGAGGGCACTGTGCTGGGGAAGGCCGTGCAGAGAGGCTTTGGGGGTTCTTCTTTAGGAAGGATGTGGGACTGGCCAGGACCCCAGGGCTCCCTGCTAACCTGCCTTGTTGCTGTGTATCACGAGCTCCCTCAGAACCCCCCCATGCAGGGCAAGCGCTTCTTGCCGAGGGCTGGGCAGTCTCTTGACTGTTTTCCTTTTGCCCTCTGACGAGACACGTGCCGTTGTCTGCCTTGACCCTTCTCAGCTGCTCGGCCGCTCTCGCCCGACAGCTGGCGGCTCCCAGACATGCGCAGGAGGTGCCCAGGACCGGGCAACCGCGGAGGCGCACCTGGGTGCTGTGCCTCCTCCTCGGCCTCCTGGCAGCCTGCATCACTGCTGGGTGCCCATGCATGGCTCCTGCTGCTGGTCTGCAGGGTGGTGCTTTGCTTCTGGTCATATCTGCTCTGCAAGAGACAGGCAGGCAAGGGTTGTAAATTTTACAGGTACAACAGCAAGAGCTGGGCTAGGTGGAACCACAGATGTAAAACAGAAGAGAAGAAAACCTTCTCCCGAAGGGCTTGACCTACCCCAAAGGTGAAAATCCTCTTTGTGGGAAGAAGCAGGTCCTCTCTCTTCTGTTTGCAGAGCTGCAGAAACAAGAAACAAAAATGCTGTTAGGGTTCAGGTTTAACTTGTGAAGATTAAAGTCACGAGGCTTCTGTCTGGTGGCATAAGACTATCCAGGCAGCAAATCTGGAAAGCTCTCAGCATCTTTCTGGCACTAGGAAGCGTGAATCGTGGTCCTCCTGAGCCTTACCAGTGAGAGACTGTGCCTGCTGGAGGGAAGGCTGGAGGTGCCTGCCACAGGGAGACCCGAGCGGCAGCATCTGAGGACTTCCCCTACAAGTGTGTAGCAGCCATAAATGCACTTTATTAAATATTCACTTAATCTCCATGCTTTAATTTCTACTTAAAGAACAAATTTCCTTCATGTTGTTTCTTTATTTTTAAACCATCCCTTGCTGATAAAATACGGCATCTGAGTGAGATCCCGCATCTCTGCTCCCTTTTGCCTCCATCAAGAGGATGCTGATGAGCGTTTCCTTCGGCTGGTGTTTTCCCAGAGCCCGTGGGCACTGTGGGCCGCGGTGCTCATGGGGGCAGAAGAGTAGCCCTCGTCCTGCCCCAGGGCTGCTCCTGCAGGGCTGCGGTGCGAGGGAGGCAGTGGAGGCAGCCGCAG
Organism: Aquila chrysaetos chrysaetos; assembly: GCF_900496995.4. Lineage (NCBI taxonomy): Eukaryota > Metazoa > Chordata > Aves > Accipitriformes > Accipitridae > Aquila > Aquila chrysaetos. Next base: position 257,569 of record NC_044008.1, read on the forward strand.
GGGCTAGCGCCGGGAGGGGTGCGAGCGGGAGACGTGCTTGTGCCAGCCACTCGTTGAAGCGATGCCGGCGCTGACAGCCAGCAGCAGCGTGACTTACCCGCCCGGCACAGATCGACGCTGTTTCGCTGGGAGAGGGTGAGAGCGGAGTGTGCGTGTGCAGCCTACCAGCAGCTGGCTTGAGGGTGAGAGGAGGACAGAGAGCAGAGGGACATGGGCTCCTCTCTGGGACGGCAGCGGGCTGAGCAGAGAGAAAACCAGCAATCTGCTGGGGACCGCAGACCCCGAGCGAAGAGCACGGTACTGCCTGCTTCTGCCCCATCTTCTGTGCCGCCTCCGCCGCGGCTGTGCCAGGCACTGCTGGGCAAGGGACCGCAGGGGGCCGGTCCTCCCGCTGTGCCACTGACCCCACAGAGGGATGCTGTGGGAGCTGGTGGCAGGGCAGGACCGGGTGGGGGGGTTCATTCCCTACGTCAAACACCCAGTGAGGAGGTGTCTCTGGGCTGACTTGGGGAACGGCTGGCTCCTCCACCACTGCAGGCTTGTATAGGCTTATGCGTCAGGTCAGCTGCTGTGGGGGTTTCTGCTTCTGTCTGTGCATTTACGGCTTGGTGTTTTCTTCTGGGAAAGCAGATGTATGGAGGTGATGCCTCTGAGGTGTGGTGCAGACTGTACGTGGCACTCGAGGCGTGAGGCTTTCCTGTTATTTGTAGTGATGGCTAATCGCTTGGGCAGTGAAATACATTTCTTTCTGAGATGCGGTAATTTGAAGGGCTGTGAAAGATTAGCTTTAGGTCTAACAGGATGGTGGGACCGCTCCTGAGGCTGTGGTGTGAAATCTTTAGGCCTGTGGCTAATGGTCTCATCTGAGTGAGAGCAAAGTGTGAAAATGTTCAGAGTTTAGAGTCAATGACTTTCAGTGGCAGGATACACTGCTTGAATCTTTTAATGACCTTGAAACATGATTCTTAACTGCCATTAAAAAAGAAAAACAAGAAAATAACTCATTTTTTTGAGTGCTAGTGGACTTGTTCTAAGAAGTGGGGGAACTGTTTTCTTGTATTGCTAGCAATAACAAAGTGACTTGGTAAAATCAGTCAATCAGCCTCAGTCCCTTGCGCCTCTTGGGATCTGCAGGCAGTGACATTTCTTATAGATATTTTTCCCACTGAATTGCAGTAGACCATTTAGAAATGGGAGTGCAAAAAAATGCATGTTATAAAAGGGCAATCCCATTGTGCTTATAAACGAAAATCTGTGCAGAAAAATCTTGGCATTTACCAAAATGTCCACGAAGGGCATTGTGCTACCAGGACACTTGGGATATTACCACCTTGAAGAGGAAAGAAGCAACACACTTAAAACACACTTAAAGTAATTATTAGGAGCACGTATGCCATTACTGTTGTAGATGACTGACATTAGTGTAGAGCCAGAAGCGCTGGCCACAGACGGCGATCCTCTTGCACTGCAAACTGTACAGTTACATAAGAACGGCAGCCCTGGCATGGGGCTGGGATGGGTGCAGGCAGGGACACGAAGCAACAAGAAAGTGTCAGCTTGGTGGGAAACACTCATGGCACCTCCGTGGTGTGACTGTCACCATCTTTCCTGCTGGGGTTAGTGTGCGAGAGGGGTGGTTGTAGCAGGGAGGGGACAGTGGCACTGCTCTGCAGCGCAGCTGGATGTGGGGGACGCAGCTGGATGTGGGGGACGTCTTTGCCTGACGTGCACCTGGGTGAGGGAAGTGAATGCCATGGCCACAGCGATGCCCGGAGGAGACAGTAGAAAAGAGCAGGCGCAGGCTGTGAAGGACCTTGGGAAGAGGTGGGCCACTGGAGCTGGATGCGGGAGTGACTGTGTGTGCTGGTGCAGCGTGCGCTGGCAGAGGCAGCACCTGAGGGGCAGCTGCACCGGGCTTCGGGATGGAGGGCTTGCGCTCACCCGGGCTGGAGCAGGATTTTGCGTTAATAGTGGCTGAAGGTGATCAAGGCTGGGGCAAGGATTCAAGACCTGAGGATGGGGAACAGTGTGGTGTCTTGCTGTTTGCTGAGCACGGCATCCTATGGTCTGGGGTATCTCTTGGGTCAGTGGGGGTCAGCTGTCCCAGCTGTGTCCCCTCCCAGCTCCCTGTGCAGCCCCAGCCTGCTCGCTGGCGGGGCAGGGTGAGCAGCAGAACAGCCCTTGTCTCTGTGCAAGCCGTGCTCAGCCATAACTAACACATCCCCCTGTTACCAATGCTGCTTTCAGCACAAATCCAAACCAGCCCCGTACCACCTCCTGTGAAAAAATGCAGCTCTCTCCCGGCCAAAGCCGGTACATCCCGGCAGCGTCCCACGTGGCAGAGGTGTCCCCGCTGGGGGGGCACTGCCAGCAGGATGGTGGGGCTGCCCCCGCTCCTCTGCCAGGTCTTGGCCTCCTCCACGTGTGGGCCGCTGCAGGGCCCCGTCCTGCTTGCGCTGGGGGTGCTCCGGGCGGGTGTGGAGGTGTGCTGGGCCAGCCTCTGAGGCAGCGGTTAAATGTTGCTGTGGTGTGTCATGAAATCGATTATTTGACGTTTCTATGGGAATCAGCGAGGTGTCTAACGGCCTGTGTGAGAGCTCGTCACACAGCCGGTGCGAGGGAGGAGGTTGGTCTTCTCCAGCCTCTTCCAGGGCCTGTGACCCCGTGGAGCTGCCACGCTCTGGAAAGTGGATGGTTTGTCTTAATTCTAGCTGCTGTTTGGAGGAAACTGGACCCTGAGAAAAGATTAGTCTTTTCTTGATACTGAAATTGCTGGAAACATCAGCGTGTGCTTGGTGTGAAAGGGGATGTGTTGTCTTTCCGCTCTTGCAGAGCACCCGAGCCGGGTGCCTGCGGTTGGCTTCCCCCAGCACCCAGCCTGTGGTGAATAGTGAGTGACAGAATAATTTCTCTGCAGGAAGAATATCTCATTTATTTTCTTTCATTTCGATTCAAGAGAGAAGCTTGTTCCCTCGCACCAGTTTCCTCTCAATGAGCTTTTTTTTTCTGGAGGGTGTTGATTTTTCTTGCGGTTTGGTGCTAGCGGAGGATAATGGACTGCGGCACGGCGGCTGCCAGCTGGGTGGCTGGAGCTGTGCCCTGTCCCCAGGCGCTTGCCTGGTGTGAACCTCCTTCTCACTCTTGTAAACAAAGTGCCTCAAACTTGCTCAGGAGTCACCTGCTGAAGCAGGTCTTTTGGGTAACGATACGGGAACCGAGCTGCAGCACCAGAGCTGCAGTTCGGGCTGTAGCCCAAAGGGTAAGGGCAGACCCAGGCTTCGGTTCCTGTCTCTCCCTACAAGGATCGTCGTCCTCCTCCTCCTCAGGGAGCAGTGCAGCCTCACCCACAAGAAAGAAGATCCCAAGGGATTGCTTCCCAAAGGGTTTCCAGGTAGCAGGCGGCAGATAGAGGAGGTGTGAGCTCAGCTCTGTTGCAGTTCCCTTAAAGCCCTCGTTGGTCCTGGTGCAGGGGTGAGGGGCTCCTGCCTGCCCACAGCCCCTGGGCCCTGACCCCTGCCCGGGCTGTGCCACCTGCTGCTGTTTGCACGAAGGCACCTGGGAAATAGGAGACTTAAAAGGCCCCTTAAAAAAGCAAGGTGGAGTCTTACTCTGAGCTTTAATTTTATTTGCATGAGATTTTGTTGGGTCTTGGGGTTTTTTCCTCCCCAGAGAAATCTTGCTTCGCTCTCGTCACTATAGCCATTCAAATGTATCGATTTGCAAATCGCCATAATCTTCACACTAAAATGTGGTGCTTTTGCTCATGGGAAGATCCATTATGAGTGTTTGTTTAAGCAGTTAGATAGCTTTGTATAAATACATTTTGGTTTTAATTTTTGCATATAGGAAATGGGATGCCATGCTTTAACTGGCATCTGATTATTTTTTATTCTTTTGATTTGTATCAAACTGCATTTGGATGAAAGCTGAAATTCAATTAAAATTAAAGCAAAATAAAATTTTAAGTTGTGTCTTTATCACTTAAGTAAATGTTGCTTGAATGTACTGGACACAGAAGATGAAAAGTAAATTTATCAGTACATATCTTTTGTATTTAAAGCTGACCGATCTTTTAAACAAAGGAAGATTTGGTTTGTATGAGTGGTTCTCATCACAGATTCTCAAAGGTATTTAAGTGCCAGAAAATAAGCAAGTATCTAGTGAGATTTCAGAATTGCCTAAGCGGTTTAGGCATCTGCTTAGCTCCCCTTGATTTTAGTGGGAGTCTGACATTTGCTCTCTCTTTTCATGTCTAGTCACCTTAATACATTCGAAAACCTGGCCCCAAATCCCTCAAGTTCTTAGAATAATGAGATCTCATTCCTTTCCCACCAGGGTTTTATTCATAGATTGGGGGAGGAAAACAAGCTTCCTTACTTGCTCAGTTCTCAAATCTCCTTTCAGCTTTGAGTGAATCAGTCCAAATAATAAGGAAAATATTCTGTGTTTCTAGCTAAATTGAAATGGAAAACAATCAGATAGGAAAGCTTTTCTATGCAGCATAAGCTGAAAAACTGACATGGAAGAATGTAAATACCAGCATTTGCTTCATTGTGAAAAGTGGATATAATGTGCCCAGCAAGGGACATGGCTGCGACATATTTGTAGTGTTTGAGTTGATTTCAAAAGCTAAGTATGTTTTGCTTCTGATTCTGAATGAAAAAAGCACGCTTGAATTCATGACTATTGGCAGAAGGGCCATTTAACCAATACATTTTTATAAATGCTTGTAAATACAGATGTCCACATCAGCTGTTATGCTGCAAACTCAGGTTACACAGGTGCCTTCTTAAATGGGAGTTACCTTTAGTGTATCTGAAATCTTACTTAAGTGGAAACATTAAAGCCAGGATCAAATTGTTGTTGGCTGGGCACTGCTCTGTGTGCTGCAGCGCCTGGGGCTGCTGCGATGACCATGGTCGCAGCTGGGTGGGGAGCAGCTTGCCGAGAGCCCCTGCGTCCCCTCTGCGAGGGGCCGGCTGTGCCGCGGGTGGGGATTGCCATGCGGCTTTGGCTGCACCATGCAGCACTGCTCTGATTTCAGTTAAACTCCTTGGTTGGTCCTGTGCCATGCTTTGGTGGTGGTTCAAATGTTGGGTGCCTCAGGTGTGGGTGCACCGGCTTGCTGGGAATGGGCCACTTTGACCAAACCAGCTGAAACAGCAACTGGAGGCTGTGGGCAGATGTCCATGGGCTGTCAAGGGGGGACTGCGTACCCTGCCTGTTGGCAGACACCTTGGCAGAGCTGGGATTCCTCCACAGTGGCCCCCCAGACCTGCTGCAGCTTCTCTCCAGGAACCCTGAAGGACGCCCAGGAGGTGCTGGGAGTGAATAAGGGAGCTTGATGGGGGATTCAGTTCTCTGGTTATTGGGCTGCAAAGGCAAGATGCGCGATAGGCCTCCAAGGAAGAGATCTTGAGGCAATGATTTCAAGTGTATAGTGACCAGGATGTTTCAATTAGCAATTTCTTCTTCTTTTACCTAATCCAGTTTCTGTTATTTCCCAAATCTGGCTATTGTTGTAGTGCTGTAGAGCTATCTGGGAAGTAGCAGACTGCCTCCCCAGAATTTGTGCGTAGAAATGATGGTCTCTCTCTCTCTCTGTGGTCATAGAAATACTGAACTTGAAAGAAACTTTATTCTGGAAAACAGCTTAATTGAGCAAATTATATACCTCTGTTGGTAAAGAATAAGAAACTGAAAACTGTTTGATAATGGGAGGCATTGGAACTGCTCTGCTCCTACATGCTGCTGCTCCCAGTGCCTGCAGTTGAGTTGCTGTGGTTGCTCCGGCTGCTGCTGTGTTACCCAAACGTGCGGTTCCAAACCCACCATCTTTTGGCAGTAAAACGCGTATGGTGACCCCGCTCCTGGCTGCTCACCCATGTCTACCGCCACAGCTCGCTGCCTCTGCTGTACAAACACAGCTCTTAGTAAGCCTGGGCTGTAAGTCTGATCAGAGACACCATTGAGGTTGCGATCTTTTTATTTTTCCCTTTTTTTGGTCTCTTCCCTTATGCCTTAATTCAGGTTTGTTTGTAAGTTGAGCAAGACTGCCACCTAAATCCTGGGCATGGGATTCCTGTAACACTGTAACATTACGCGTCTGGTGAATGGTCTTTTTCATTATTTATTTTCTCAGCTTTCTTTGGCATTTTCATTATTCCCTGAGGTCTGGGACCAAACCAGAGGAACAGAACTGTGCCAGGGAGGATCAGAAATCACTGTGCTGGTGTCCTACCCTCTCCCCATAGTAGTTTGTGAATTGCAGCAACCTCTTAACATGGGCACTGAGCTGCCCATCTGGAGCACGCTGCAGTGCAGATAGGCAGCTACAAACTGATGGAAAAATAATATTTTTTTGATGTAAAAATCAACTGGTTAAGTCTTTGGACTTTATGAATGATTTCTGAAGCATTGCTGTGGATTTGGTCCGAGACCTTGGATAGATGAACCTTCTTTGTTCTTCATCGGGAAATGCAGGGTGGTAATTGATTTCCCCTGAAGGGAAAATCCATGCGTAGACCTGTTAAAGCCTGTGTGATGCACAGGACCATGATCATGAACAAGCATCTACAGCAGGAGAATGCAGATCCCAGAATTGAGGATGCCTCTCTCTGCATCCTCCTTTTGCTCATGCACTTTCTCTTCAGTTTCGTTTCTAAATATAAAAAGTACCACTAAAAGTTGACATAGTGCATCAACTTCCTATGGTCAAAAAATGTTTTCAATTCCTGAGCACCTACAAAACTGGAAACGTAAACGAGCATACTGCTGCTGAGCACTGATGGTTTGGGTAGGATACATTTCTGGGGCTGTAAATGAGAGCTGCTGGAAGAACCTCAGGAGCAGAACTTCAGGTTAGTGCCTGCAACGTGTCTGGTAGCAGCATAAAGGTGAAACTGCCATGAGCCGCTATCACGTACGTAGAGGTACGGTGTTTGCCTTTGCAGGGGGTGTGCGCAAGTGCCTCTGTCCCTGGAGGCCCCAGGAAAGCTGCTGGTGCAGTGGCCTGCATGGGCAGAGGCTGCCAGCATCAAGAGGATGGGTGACGTGGTGGGGGGTCCCTTCCTTGGCTCGTGCCTCCATCTGCGCTGCGACCACTGGTGCGGTTCTTGGTGGGACTGGCAGTGCCATTCTTGGCCACAGGGGTTTAGTGGGGCCATGCATGGAGCATCATCTGTTGGGTTAGGTTAGCATCGTCTGCTGAACGGCTGCTGGGAGGAGAAGAGGCATATGGACAAACGGGAGTGGAAGGAACAGGGTTAAATCTGCGCAATTGGGTGATGGTTGGGAAGAGGCATTTTGGGATGGCATCCTGGAGGCGGTTGCTGGAGTTGTCAAGTCCCGTCTGTGCTATTGCTGGCAGGCAGCTGTGATTTCCTTCAGTGTTTCTGTACTTCTGCATTAGCTGAAGGGATACTGAAGCAGGAGGTGGATTTTGCTTTCAGTTACTCGTGAGGCAAGAGGGGATCTGGGTGAGAAGTAACATGGAGCAGCGAGGGTCAGGGGAATGTCTTGCCACCCAAAAAGGCAGTGCTTGTACCCTGCTGTAGTTGATGCCAGTTGCCCTTTCGCCGTGCTCACGATAAGAGCATTGGTGCTGTGGGGATTGCTTATACTGTGCATAGACATTTTCAGCATCTCCTGGTGCGGGGTGACCTAAGCCTTTTTTACTCTCGGAGTGGTTTCTCCTTGTTCGTGTGCACTGTCCTGCAGTTGCGTTGGGTCTGTCCTGACAGCCCTGCCTGGGCTGGTGCAGTCTTGAGGGATGTGAGGGAGCACCCGGGGATGGGCAGGGTGGTCAGAACAGGGAGCGGGGCTGTGCTCCACACCCAGGGATCAGCTGTGGCATCCACTGTCCCCACTGAATCCCTGCTCTCATTGGCTCTTGCCTTACTGCACTGTTGTTCCTGGGGCACTGAGGGGAGTGAACCTTGTGACTGAATTGCGTGTTTGTGGCTTTGTGCATTATCTTGTGCATTCCTGTGGCGCTGGCATCTCTGCATGCGTCCATGTACTGCTGCAGACAGCCAGAGTGAGCAGGTCAAGTACCGGCATGGGTGCAAGTGGAGCTGCGTTACTGTAGGGTTTTGCCTGAGCTAATTTAGCTCTGCTGAGATGGAGTAACGTTGCAGGGGGTAGTGCACTAAAATGGCTGTATAATTTTAAATATGTCACCTGGCTTGTTTATGGCATGGCTCCATGGTGCTGATTTTAGGAAAAAATGTGCTATATGTTTTAGTCTTGGTTCTGCAGACTAACCACACAGAGACTGAATTTGGTTTAAATCAGGTTCACAGCCCAGCATTAATTTGTCTCATCCTTGGAAAGTTTCATCTTGGTGATATTTTCTGTCTGACTTCTTACCACGGTCTCCACAACATGTCAGAGAAATAGCACAGATGAACTTCTGGGTCCCAAGTTTTGGGATTTGCAGGCTCCTCTGTAGAATTGGTTTTGAAAGTATGCAGTTTCCCCCCCTAGAAAATTAAATTATGACAAAATCAAAATAATATGCAAAATATGTGATGAAATTTTGTTTAGGAAGTCTTTGAAAAGAATTGGACATGTTTCTGCATGCTGTGTGGTATTTTCAGACTTTTTTTTTTTCTATTTTCCAACTGAAAATCTTCAAAATGAAATTTGAAGGGAAGCACTTTGGAATTCATTTTACTTCATAAAAGATAAATTTTTTCTATATCAAATTAGGGGAAAATGTTGAAACTTGATTTTTTTCACTGGGTGAAAGATCTGCTTTGCTCAGATGTGTTCAGCCAGCTGTGCAGTGGTTCACAGGCACAAGAGCAGTTCCCTGACTGTTGGCTGCAGCTTGACCGGTTGGTTAGAGCTTTTCCCAAAGACTTCCCTCAGCTAATCGCACAGTATTTCTGCTGTGTCAGACACTTTCTAGAGTGCCTTTCCTAAAGGTGGCTACTGCAAGGTTTGATTAAAATAAACTCAAAAAACCCCAGCCAACCTGCAATCAAAGGTCTGAAAATCTGGACTGGAAATGTGTGTGAGATGGGTGTTTTCACACTGTAGTCTGTCCAAGCGTTGCCTGCCTGCCTGGCAGAGTCGCAATTTCTAGAGTCTAGAAATTTAATAAAATAACGTGTTCATCAAGTATAGCTGTCCAAAAGAGAAAAAAGGGAAGAAATCATCAACCCACAAACAACTAGGGGTATTTAAAGGAGAGTCTTTTGGGCACTCAGTCCCCTCAGGAGAACAAGATTTAGTCTTTGGCCAATGACAGAAAATTACACCAAGAATAAAGCGCAAGTTCACAGCAGACAGTGTGGCAGCCGTACCCACTGCACCATACAATAATGGTTGGTGTTTGAGTAGCCTGATCTTTCCTCTGAAGTATTTTAAGTTCAGCAGGCAGATGGGTGATACACTCTTAAAATGACTTTGCGACACAACACAATGTACATGGTGTTGCAGTGAGACACGGATGAAACCCTGGGCAGTACGGTTCACCGTTGCTGGGATGCTGCTCAGCTGGCACAGCACCTTCCCTGGCTACCACCATGTTGAATTGTTGACAAATGCATTAAGTTACGTGTCTGCTGATGTGCCTGTGTCGCAAGCGTGTGCAACATGTGTGCCTGCCCTCATGGCACTTACAAACAGAAAGTGCCTTAGCAGGGGATCTGCGGTGGGGGCAGAGGGTGGTGGCCAGCAGCCCTTGATGGCTCCCGTGGGGTGATCCGGCAATCCCAGTCTTGAGGAGAGAGATGGAAGGACCGTGTTCCCTGTAAATTTGCAGCATACCCTCATGTGCCGTGGCTTCTGGTGGGTGCTGCCCCATTATTCTTGATGGTTGCCTTGGGTCTCCTGAATGGGTGTATTCCTCTGGTGGCTTCTTTCTTCAAATTGGGGTGTTAACACTGTGTATTGTGTGTTTTCCTGGGGTGTCATGGCTGCAGGCAAATCTGAAGAAGTTCATGGAGTATGTGCAGATGCTAAATGCAGAGAAGGTCTGCAGACTGCTGGAGAAGGGACTGGACCCCAACTTTCATGATCCGGATACTGGAGGTGAGACTGGCTTCTCCAGAGAGGGGAGGATGACAGAGCATGGTTGGGGGAGAAAGTGTCCAGGGGACACAGTGGGAATCTGGGGGAGTGGTTGTTTTTGAGGGGGTGTAGCAAATGATATATTGTCTGAAATGTAAGGTTTGGAACAGAGGGATGTAAGCTGAATTTCTCAGTAGCATGTCTTCTTATGACACTTGGGTCTTGGGAGCATGAAGTTACAGAAGGCTCTTGGGAGAAGGTGGTGTGTGTGTGTGTGTGTGTAAAGATAGACAGTCTGGGAATACAGCATAAAATGAAAGAGCTGTGGGGCCATGCATCTTTCAGTGGGATTCTGGGGAGGATGAGGCTGTCTCTGGGACTGGCAGGTTGGGCAAATGCAAACTGCTGCCCGAGGATCTCTTCATGAAGCAGTCAGAAGGTTTAAGAAGTATTTTGGGGGTCAAGAAAATAAAATCTCGGCCTCTGGTTTCCTTGATTTTTTTTTTCCTTTTTTTTTTTTTTTTTTTTTTTTTTTTTTTTTTTTTTTTTTTTTTTTTTTTTTTTTCCCCTATCTATGTGAGCAAAATTCACCCCAGAGAAGTCTGGTCGCTGGAGCGCTGGCTGTTGGGTTGTCTGCAGGCTCCTGGCTGTAAGAACTGAGAATCAGACTCCAGCACATTTTCCTTACTGATGGGGCAGTGAGGGGCGACCTCTCCCCATTTCCCCTGCTGTGAAGTCTCGTAGTCTTGTTCAGAGAGAGGAGTTACTGCTTTTGCTGTTCCTGTTTTAAAGAAATGCAGCTTATTAGTATTTATTACAGAGTTGGACTTCTGTGTGTGAATCATGGGCACATTTCCAACCCATAAGCAGACCCCAATCTGATGATTAATTTTCTGTGTTTCTGGTTCAGTTGGATGGTTTTTCAGGTTGTTTCTGAAACAGTGGCTACTTCTGAAACGTAGTGTGTCCAGACTACTTTTCAGCACCAAGATCAGGTGGCAGAGTGTGGTGTCATTCACACTATTAACCTCTCTTATCCTCTCAGATAACGTGGCTGCATCCAAACTGCCCTTTGGGAACGGCTTCTGCCAGCTCCTGAACTGGGAAGGTAAAAGCTGGTACAGCCAAACTCTGGCAAGAACCATTTGAACAGCACCTGGGAATGTTTATACTGTTTAATTTGCTGGTGTAGCCACTCTCCCTGAACCTGCCAGAGTGTCCTGATGAACAACTGCTCATATGAAAAATAGCTGATAGCATGCAAGTGTGATCACTGTCTGCCCTGTAGCATGTCCAAACAGCACAGCTCCATGTGGTTTTCATTTTTGTCCAAGGCTTTACAAATATTTTGAGGGATCTTTCATTATAAAGAAAGTCCTCCACTCTTCTAAAGCTGATTCAGCTTTCCAGAGTATATTATATTTCAGAGTGCAGCGTGCTGCTTGAAAAGATGCTGTGAGAGTTTTGGATCTGATATGGTTTGAACCCAGATGTTATTTCACAGAAAGGTAGAGGTTTATAGGAGCAGGCTCTTGAGTACTGAAAAGACTGTGCTAAATATAGAGGGGGAAGAAGGAAAAACACCTGACCCAAATAGTTGTTTGGATCTGGTTCAGAACTGAGGGCAAAACCAGAGTGGGTGCTTTGAGATGTGAAAATAGACTGTTGGAGCAGAGGGAGTCTTGTACACCTCACTTCTGGAGTCCTAATTCTTGTGCAAAAACACTTCATTACTGCTTGCTTTACAATCTGTTTCATGAATGTGAAAGAATGACATAAAACTGCTGTTCAGTATTCATAGGTTCCTGGAATTTAAGACCAGATGGAGGTATTGTACCATCCGACCTGGCCTCCTGTATCTCGCAGGATGCTCTTCACCCTCTGTGTGTGTGTGTGTGTGTGTGTGTGTGTGTGTGTGTGTTCACTAAGCAAAGCTTAAACATGTTTTCCAGAAAGTCATCAATCTTGATTCAGGGAACAGAAGATCCGTGCCTTTCCTTCGTTATTTGGTTAATCACCCTCACTGTTTAAAATTCGTATCTCATTTAAATTTGTGTGCTTCAGCTTCCAGCTGTCGTTATACTTTATCTTCTAGATTAAAGAGCACTTTAGTACCTGGTATGTCTTCACATGAAGGTATTTATACACATGGTAATCAAGTCAACATTCAGTCTTCCTTTCCTTAATTAAAGAGAGGCCAAACTCCTCCAGTCTTTCATTTGAAGGTATTTTCTCCAGCTTTCCTGTCATTTTTGTGACTTATATGTCAGTACTCCATTTTTAAGAGGTTTTTAAGAATGCGGGTACCAGACAGCCTGCTGCCTGCCTGCGCCACTTGTCACGGGCAGGCACAGCTCTTCCTGCAGATCCCTGCTCTCCGGCCTCCCGGGGCCATGCTTGGGAGGGTGAGGGTGATCGCGCGTCTCTGGGATGGGACCCCACGTTACAGCCTGCTAGGCGGAGGGGTCGGGGGGTTTCCCTTCCTGTTCCTGCTCCTGCGTTGTGTACTACCCCTGCCTTAACCTGGGGTTGCTTGGCCCATGTCGGCTGAACGAAGTGGAACCACTAAGCGGTTCCTTGCTTTTGAGCTTTGTTTGTTTGGCAGAGGTTGTTTTCCTTCCCGTTGACTTCCCAGGCAGCTGGGGTGGATGATGGAAGAGCATCGCAGGAGCGTGCTGCTCCCCCCCTGGGCTGCCAACCGCAGCAGCATGGCTGGGGAGGCCCGGCTTGGCCCCCCAGGCGGGAGCATTTCGCGAAGCCGTGACCACAGGGTGCAGCTGCTGCAGCCGCCTAGGGCAGCACGTCTCCTCCCCGATGTGTCGCAACTCAAGTGCGTCCTGCCTGGTTTCCATGTCTGTTGTTCTGGTGCTGGGATTGCCCAGCCCCGATTGCTCCTAGCACTCTTCCAATCCTTATGGCATCTGCAAATCTGATCAGAGATTTGCATTTACTTCAGGATAACTGATGAGGTTCTAGAATAGAGTCAAGTCCAACACCCTGAAGAGCCTCTTCAATGCCCACGTGATCGGCCACGTTCCCCAGTGATCACTCTGACTGCTGCTCTTCAGCTGGATATTTGTTCATTTGGAACACGCCTGACTGACATTTTATACCACTCATTTTTAATGTCATGTAGGACTCAGCCAAGCGTGAGTTCTACATCAATGCAGCTATCTGCATCAGTCAGACTTGTAATTTACCAAGGAAAGGAATTACGTTTGAGTAGGAAGACCTGTTTACTGTAAAGCTTGATTGGGCAATATTAATAATATAGGTATTCTTTAATGCTGTGTCAATTAAATTCCAAATCAATTTTCCCAGCATTTTCCCAGGATCAGTGTTATTTTTCTGACTTGTAGTTTCATGGATCGTTTTACTTGCCCCGTTTTGAACACTGGCCTGACACAGCTTTTCTTCTGGTCTTTTTGAATGTCCCAATGTTTCAAAATTTATTAAAGTTTAACTTTTTTGGGACCACGAAGATCTTCAGGGAGAAGATAAGGAGGGTGATATACAACACTCACCAGATATAAACAATTTATTCAATCTCAGGTAGCTCATGTCAAAAGTCCATATTTGGTAATGGACAGGAAAATGTATTTCCACAGCAGCAACGTAAAAAATAAATGATTTGTCATTTTGCTCTCTGTATTTATTAGCAATTATACACTATCATCTGCCTAGTGACTGACTGGCTTGCACAGGGGCTTGGAAGTCACTGCGGTATTATCAAATTTAAACAGCAGCAGCAAAACCTCTCTCTGATAGTCCTTTGCCAGGCCAAATGTGGATTTCTTTACTCCTATGTCATTTGTTCTTGTTATTATTCTTCATTTTTCTAATTTTCAGTTCATATTGACCACTATCTGTTTCATCACGTCGTGTTGTTAGAGTTGTCTCTGTTTGTGACTGCCGCCATCACTTCACTGCTGACCTGGGAGAGGCACGTGGCAGTGGTTCTCCTCTTTGATTTATGGAGTTGTAGTTCTGGGTCACACAGAAATTGTTCTTCAAGACTTCCCAGTTGCCTTTTACTTTTTAATTTTAAACCTCCCACATTTCCTATGATCAATTACCTAACGTAATTTCCCTTGCTTCATTCCCTTAGGAAGCATCAAACATTCACCTGGCTAGTTGGGACTTCCTTCTTTCCACATCACCCCTAGTTGACTAGATAGTAGTCAGGTATTTAGCAGATTTTTATTCATTACATTGAGGTCCAAAGTAGCATTCCCTTGTGTTGGAGTGAAACAGTATCTAAAGAAAAGTGATCAGTTTTCTCCTTTTTAGAAAATGAAATGAAATTTTATTGCTTGTTGGATGGGACACCCAGCATTTTCCTTCAAGTTGAAGTTGCCCTGACAGTGCAAATGTTAATTTATACAACTTGGAGACAAACACTTAGAAGTTAATGCTTTTTTTTTTAGCTAGTGGTCTGCAACAAAATCTTATGAAGGACCTTTTAACGTATTACTTCAGACGCTAATCCACATGCATTGAAAGTCCTGTTCTGAATAATCAGTGGCCATATGATAGGTGATGGGATTTTAATGTAAACTCTTTCTCTGGTCCTCCTTGCCCACTCAGTACTTTCTCATTCTTGTAAAAAGGAGGCATCCTTAATATTCTAAAATGGTGTAATTGTCTGGAGATTTCAGTACTGACAATTATATCACAGTTCTTATTACCAGTAAAAGCAGTCCACATCCTTTTTCTTGTCATCCAGCCCCCTAGCATTTTGCAATGAGCAAAGAGGAAGAAAAAAAAAATATCTTCCTCACAGTCTTTGTCAAATGGGTTTGATTACTTCTGACACACTGCATTTGTGCTGTGTGTCCCTCTTTGGAATCATTTTGCTTGTGTTCTTAGTTTAACATCTTCCTAATCACTCCACCTATTTCTCAGCCAAGATCATTATCTCACCTCTCAGTGGAGTGCAGTTCCCTGAGAATCCTCCAGAATGGGATGGTGTTCTCTAAACCTAACGTTCTCAGTTTTGCTCCCATCATGTGGCTGGTGAGTCCCTTCCAGTGTTTTTTGCCTGCTGTCTTCTCTTGCTTGTACGACTGAAGGGATCTTTGGGATAAGCATGTGGGCTTTTCTGTCCTTCAGCTTTCCTTCCATGTCTTTGTGCCCCATTACTAGCAAATTTCTGCCCTTTAATTTCACAGGCTCGTCCAGCACTAAAGGAAAATTGTGGGCTCTGCTCATCTTCCATGTTCAGACATGTAACTACAAGTGCCGCTGCATGGTTCCCATTCCCTTGGCCAGATTTCCAGTTTGTGGTGAAGGGCACCCACTCACGTTTTGGCAGCTGGCCTGGAGTTGGTCACCTGGACTGGGCACCTCATGCAAGGGAGTCCAAGACATCAGCGTGGACCTGGCAGGCTTGGTGTGGGTCTCACTGAAAGCAAATAGAAATCATAGAAAGTAAAATATATTTGACTTTTTTTTTTAAAAACTATTTCACTTCTGGCCATAACAGTAATGAATACAGAGTTAGACTAGGAAAGAGAACTGTCTCAAACTACCTTCTCCATCCCTCTTTGATGTACCCATTTTGCTTTGTTTTGGACATGGGTGTTTGTGTAGTAACTGCTTGCTCCTCCCAGCCGGGTTCCTCGCAGAGGTTCTGATCATGGTTGATACTCCTGTTCTGTTGCCCGTCTTGATGCTCTGCTCTCCTGCTTTCTCTGTCTCCCCTGTTCCCTCCCTACAGATCCTTCTCCTTGGGCTGCCTCGAGGGCTGGCTCCTGAGTCTAGCGGTCCAGCTGTCCTCCCGTAAGTGTTCATATTTCAGATGTTGCACAATGGTGCAAAGTGTGCTTCTGATCCATATCTTTCATTTGTCACCAGATCGCACTTCATATGCAGGACTGGTTCTTCCCCTCTTAGAAAGGAAAGCATAGTGCATCCAGCTTGGCATAGCTCTTCGTGCAGCTGGAATAGATTCATGCCTGAAAAGAAGAAATCATATACCCTATGAAACTTCTCTTTAGCAGTCCTATTTTCAATGGACTTGTTTACTAAACTAGAATTTCCTGAGTTGATGGATGAAAGACGAGGAAGAGGCAGGGACCCGATGCAGCAGAGTGTGAGAACAGCATTATGGACCGTGTGGTCTCACGACAGTATCACCAGTCAATCATGTTGGTACAGTTTGGTGCTACATGTGCGCAGTGTTGTGATACTGCTACACTGTCACTGCATTGCTGATCCGAGGGAAATGCAAGCAGCTCTGTTCTCTGTGGTCTCTTCATGGGGCTGCAGCTTGGCGGGTGTCGCTGTTGTTGTTGCTTGCCACTTTTGCAGTGCCTGGGGGGAAATCACGCAAGTGGCCTTGCTGATAGTGGTAGGGCCTCAGAATCCTTAAACAAGGACTTTTCCAGATAGACTGTCCAAAGGATAGGGGCCCTGCTATAATGTGGTCATCTCTAGCTCTGTTTATTGTTTCAATGCCTGTAGGGTTTCTTTGGATATATAGCTGAGACACTGAATTTGGAGGCATTGTATGTGGTTGTACTGCCTTTCTGATGAGGTGGAGCTCAGGCAATGAAGGCACATAGCAATTCCCATTAAGGAAAAGTTTCTGGAGTTTATCATGGACTTCTGGTTCCAACTTGCCTCCCTTCTGTTCCTCTGCAAGAAGATAAAATAGTTATCTCAAGTACCTAATTATGCAATTATCCCAAGTTTTGGGAAAAAAAGTGGCTCATTTTTACTGAAAAATGTTAGGCAAGACTTCTGTGAAGAGCTGAGCTAGCACGCCGGGATGGAGGCCCTCCAAGCGTAGGGTAGTGACAAACAGTGGAGGAAGGCTGGGGGAGGCAACCTCTTCAACCAGCACAATTGCAGTTAGAAGAGGATTTTTTAACAAGCCTTCAGAGTGTTCCCATGTAAAATTGCACTGATGTAATTTATGGTATGAATTTTAAAGGCTGCACAAAGCTGTGTAGACAGTTATTTTAATATGAATATCTTAAAGTTGGTTTGGAATAGGCTTAACAAATAGCTCTTATAAAAATAAATATCTTTGGGCTATTTTTCTTTAGTTTAGCTTTTTATCCCCCTTTTTTTAAAGTAAACATCTGTACCATGGCAGCACATATGGATGGAGCCTTAGGTTAGAGTTCTGTGCGCAAACCCATGAGGAAAAGCAAGATTAGAAAGGACACTTGCCTCTCTACTTTCTGATAAAGGTCTTAGTATTACAGGAAGCCAATAGTGGTATGCTCAGTGTTAAAAACCCAGCAGCAGTACATGGTGTACAAGTACTGCATCTTTGTGGTGTCTGTCTTGTTTAACTAGAGGCCTCTCCCTGTTTCCTATCAAAGCTTTTTTGCTGTTGTTAAGAGCCCAGTGCATTTTTATCTGAACTTTAGGGTATTGGGCAGAGAGACAGCGAATTATTTTTATAAGATTATTTGTTTTCCACTACCAGTTTTCATACTACCCGTTATGGGAGTATGTTAAGCAGTATGATTGACGCATGTCAGTTGTGATCCTTTTTTGTACCATCTTGTCCTGGGAGAAAATAAATATACATATGTGCAGGATAGCATTTTATTTTGGTGAATGGTAAAGTAAAAATGTAATTGTTCTGTGTCCTTCTTGCTCTGTCTTTGTGTTAGCTAAGCCAAGGGTGATGGGTGGAAGAATATTTTGTCTAGTAGTTTTATATTCAAGGGGTCTAACCAAGTCTCAGTCTGCAATGCAGGAGGTCTGCTAAAATGAGCGTGTGCAGTCGCTGAGGTTAATCAAAGGAGGAGGCTGTTGGCTTGCCCAAACTGGGAAGGACACTGGGACTTGCCAGACACAGGAAACCTGGGAATGGAGGGAGTTGCTGAGGATGAAGCCAGTGAAGTCTTGTTGCAGGACACCATCTCCTTGCCAGTTCCTGCAGAAGCAGAGAAAGGGTGGAGAGAGAAAGGAGAGCGTTAATTTAATACTTAATATCCTCCTCCAGAATGGGGAAGAGCCTTGGTGATTTGGACTTTGATTATGCCAAGGCTGAGCTAGTTCAAGAACTGGCTTCTGTGCCTACAGTTCTGGACAGAACCTGACTGGGTTTGTAGGAGCTGCCTTTTTCATTATGCTTGCTCTTAAAGCTTACTTGCAGGCTGTGGGGAAGCCTTCCTGTTGAAGCACAGAAGCCTTCGATATGGTTATTGCATCCAAACCCATCTGTGAATCTAGAGGTGCCTGGGAATTACCCCCTGGGACCCCACGTTCCCTCCAGCTGGCCAGGAAGATCCGCAGATGTGCCCAAGCTTCCCACGGCAAAGCCCCATGGCATGGCAGCCAGTGTTGGCTGTGACCTCGTCTCTGAGATAAGGAGTAATGCTATGAATGTGGTTTTTTTCCTCCTCTGGGAAGCGGGGAGCTGTTGCAGACCAGGCTGCTGCACACTCCCTGCATGCAGGGACAGCCCCGAGAGCCAGTGGGAGGCTGGACAGGCACCGTGCAGTGGGGGTAAGAATCACTGGTTGTCATCCCTGCCTCCTGTCCAGCCAGCAATCGTGGAAACCACCTTTTTCCCACTGAATTCAGCAGAAGCGTGCCCGGAGACATTTAGGGACGAAGGCGCAGACTATGCCACCTTGCAGGCAGAGGCAGAAGAGCTCATAACATGTCCCTGTGGAGCTGGGAGGGTTTGGCAAAGCGCAGGGAGGCTGTTTGCCCCCAAAGCCTGTGGGGCAAGGAGGTTTTCTGCCTCTCTGAATGCCAGGTCAGATGGTGATGTGGCCAATGTTAAATACTGAACTAACAGTGCCTTTGCTCCATCCCTTCAGCCCATAGCGATATTCGAGTGTAACAGCCAAAGCAGAGACAGTTACCATCAATAAATCTTTCTCTGGCACTCCACTTTATGAAGACAGCAATGCCACAAACTTCCATAAATGTTCCCTATTCAGGAGCAATCCCTCATTGCACCATCTCCAGGAAGCCAAAATCTTTTGGATCTTGTGGTTTTGTTTTTTGGCTTTGGCCTTCTTCAGCTTCTCAGGGATGTTTTGAACATCCTCGTCCCAAGTCCTTCTGAAACAGTGCTCCTCTTCATCTTTGCCAGGAGATGCCTACCTAGCCCATCAGCCAGGGAATCTGGTAAAACCTGAAACTAAAGAGGATACAAACTCAGGGACGAAACACTCTCTTTCCAAAAGGTCTTAAGAGTTTTCTTGCCTACTGCTCTGAATCTCCTTTAAGGACCTGCAAGGGTACTCTTCATGGAGAGAGAAAAGGCCACTTTGCTGCCAAGTCAAGCCTCCTCTCTCCCAGATACTTAGAAAACCTTAGTCTTTCCTCAGTTGGGAATACTTCTGTAATGAATTTTTAACCCAGAGCTCTCAGGTTTATCAGTAAATTGATGGGACTGTGGGCAGGTGTCCAACTAAGATTTCAAGAGAAGGCAGAAATAAATGATGGTGTTTCCAGTGCTTGGTATTTAGCAGAGATAGAAAAAGCTGCAGAGCACAAGTCCTATTCTTAACTCTCAGCCATCCTTTACAAAATCACTGTAGTAAATCTGCTCTCCTTTTAGGCAGAGCAGCATTGCTATTAGCAATGCTCTTTTATCCACTGTGTCTCTAGGGATGAGTCTACCAGGGATATCGCAAATAGGCCCTGACACAAAATGCTCCTTTCTGTGTGGCCAGGTCTTCAGCAGCTTGGATAATTACAAACACCATTTATTCTCCTTCCTTGTATGAAAGTGGAGGGGGGGGGCACCCGAACCCTTGAGGTTTTAGAAATTCAGCCCTTCAGCAGCTAAAGCCTTCTTCATCCACTCCTGTGCAACACAAGTGTTCCCTTCATCCCCATCTGAAGGCAGTTTGTAACCACTCTGCTGATTTTTGAAGCAGTGAATGCAGTATTACTGTCTCAAAGACTCTGCAGTATAGATTCCTGATAAAAATGATTCATCCTCTTCTCAGTTTCTGTAACCTTTTCTTCTACCTCTCTTGACCTGGG
Source organism: Aquila chrysaetos chrysaetos (assembly GCF_900496995.4). NCBI lineage: Eukaryota > Metazoa > Chordata > Aves > Accipitriformes > Accipitridae > Aquila > Aquila chrysaetos. The sequence goes on from NC_044008.1 coordinate 277,561, forward strand.
GAAAAAGTTATCCCTGCAGAAATGATTTGTGGGTCATTATCCATGATCCTATTCAACGCAGGAAAAGTAATAGCCTTATCTGCAGCCTGCTAGGTTTTCCCAAAAGCAGAGGTCTCCTCTTGCTCATGAACTATTTCTTTTAAAGGAGAAAGTCATATAACCCTGCCTGAGGTTTAAATTCTAGCGGTTCAGAAGGGGATATATCTGTGTTGTAGATGAGAAGGATGATGCATATTTGCCCAGTTCATCTGGGCCACCACAATACCTGCGCTTAATCTCGGCTTCTCTTTCTAGCACGTGCTGTTCTTTCTCTTCCCAGGACACACAGCAGCCATTCTCCGGGACTTGTCATCCAAGTTGTCCCTGTTAGGAGGGAAACATTTCCCTTCTTCTGCCATTAGCCCATTTGTATTTCTAACGTCAGTGCTAGGTTTGCTGGAGACACTGGGGGTTTGCAGCCCGGTTACACCAGGGTCCCCTCATGCTTTGTCTGTGCAGGTGTTGCACACTTGTCCTGTGCTGAATTCTTCTGAACAGAGCGGTTCCCTTGCACGCAGGTGGTGCATGGGGCGAGCTCCCTGAGGCAAGATGGACTTCCCTGGTTGGAGGAATGTTCTTCTGCAGAGTTAAATCATTAATGGACTTCAAATAACACTGGCTGCACTGTAAAATATTCTGTGCTTTGTGGTGCCATCCTCACAGCAGAGCCAACAGGAAGATACGGCATTGTCGCAGCCTCTTCAGCGCGAAACCTGGTATCTTCATTTAAGCTGCTTTTGGGAGTGGTTTTAAGCTGCACTGAGGCAGCTGAAGTGCAGCACATGTTCCCCTTTCCCTGACTCTGCTTCGGTGAGAGGGCAGAGAAGAGCCACGTCTTAAACCACCGCAGCCCAATTTGCCATTGTTCATGTTTCAGTGCTGCAGGATTGCTGGGAAGATATTCTAGGAAAGATTAACTGTCTTTGAAAGGGATTAAAAGAAAAACTTCACAGTTGCTTCCTGCAGGTACATTTTAAGGGTGTAAAAAAAAAAATGCTTGAGAAGTTACTGTTATTCTAAAATTAGACCCAAGCCTGAGTGATAGTTTTGGCATGTAGAAAAGAGAAAGGCAATCCTCAATGTTTAACATAGGGTGGCAACTGGGGAACAGAGGGAGAATGAGAGGAAATCATTGCATTTACAAAGTATTCTTGACTGTGTGTAGCAATACGGACTGTAGCCCCAATATAATGTGAGGACAAAGAAAGAGCAGCAGGAATAAGTAATTGGGGAGAAATACTTGCTGTGTATGACAGTGCTTTCTCAACCTTCTGCTTACTGTTAGGAAGAAACCCCTCTGCCCAAGGTGCAGGGAGCTTGCTCCTCCTCTGCTTTGGCTGCGCTGTATCCAGACTGCTACCTGTGGCATAATGCATTCAAGGTACACATGTGCAATTAGTTGATTAACAACCTGAATAACTCACATTCATACATATTTTCTCTTGCTTTCAATTTTATTAGCTGTAAGTTACAGCTGAAAGTGCTGGTTCAGCCAGCAGTTGTGGTTAGATGGGGGAAGCACTGGATGAAACTCCAGTGGCTTGTGATTTGTAAAGTTATTGTCCTTCTCAGTTTAAAATCAGTTGATCTAGTTGCTTTAAGCCTATTTTTAAGCAAACTGGTGGCATCTCTTTGAATCGAATGTGCAACTGGAGATTAATGAAAAATGATATGTTTGCATTCAACTGAAATTGGAGATGAAATGTCATCTTGTAATGTTTTCACCTACAGCTGAAAAACACTACGACAGTGGTCTACTTATAGGTGGTATTTGTCATAGGCAGATATTTTCTGTTATTGTATACTATAGGCCTGCATAGGAACACTGTGTAGACAGTAACTCTCCTCTCCAGTAGCTTGCATGAAAACTTTCATATCAAGCCTGTTGTCATCTCAACCTGAACAGAGGTTCTCCCTTTTCCTAAATGATAAATTAAATCCTGGAGTAACAGGTGGGTTCTTTTTTTTAAGTTTTTTGGGTTTTTTTGTTTTGTTTTGTTTTTTAAATTCTGGTATCAGAGTGGAGAGGTTGTTCCTGCTCCGGTTGGAGCACTAGCTGGGGTTTCTCACCTTCCCTCGCTGCCTTTGCCTTGCCACATGAATTCCAGTTCTTAAGACACCCCCAGAATGTGAGGAGCTGTAGAGAATGTGAGGCTGTAGAGGAGCATCCACACAGTGTGTCACTAGAGGAGCATCCACGCTGTGCGACACGGTGACCATCCTCTCAAGTTGTCTCTTTGCTGCCGGCTTCTGGGGTGTGTGTGGATAACACCTGATCCAGAGCCCAGACGGCTGCGTTGGCAGGAGTGGGGGATCTCCGTCCGGTTCTGGGTATGGGAGCTCAGACGTTTTATTCCACAGCACAGCCTTGTTTGGATTCATTGCTTTCACAGAAGTGACCGGCCTGAGGACTGCCAGAATACCTCTTTTGCAATTAAAACGTTAGCGATGCTTTTCATCCTAAGCTTCTTGTAGCGGAACGAAGAGTAAAACGTAGTTACAAGACAAAAACCTAGAGAAAGCGCTCCTTTAAGCGGAGCAGAAATGAACCTCTGTAAGCTTTCCTGGACCTGGACCTGGACCTGCTTCATGCTGCAGCTGCCAGAGCTGAGTGCTGTCCGGTAGTGTCCTGCTCCAGCGGTGCCCCAGGCTGTGCCACTCTTGCCAGTCAGGCTGCTGGATCGCAAGGGTGCCCCTTCCACAAGGAAATCCTCCGAGAAGCTGTTCGCCCTCTGCTTCCCTACAACCCACTGGTTAAAGGAACAGTCCCACTAGCACCTTTTCAGACCCGGACCGTCTCGCCTGCTCCTTCCCCAGGCTCCCGTTCCTCTGACCACCGGTGGTGCTCCCAAGTACAGCTCTCGTTTGCTGGCCCCGATTTGCTGATGCAGATTTTGGCTGCAGAATTTAATCCCTGTCAGGGGTCAGGAGCACTGGAGCAGCTGCCATGCGCAGCTGGGTGCTGGCTTTGCCATGCAAGCGCTTGCCATTAGAGCAGTTCAGTGAGCGTCAGCGGGAGGACTGGTTTCAACCCCACACTGTGGAGCTCGGCTGCCTGACAGCCCACAGGCAGAGTCCAATTTGCAGCTCCTTCTTATGTCCATTAATGAGTTTCTTATGCTGTGCAACGTGCAATGCGTTGTCTTGCTGGTTCTTGTTTTCTGCTATGGATCTTCTGCACTTATTAGTTAATTACTTTAAGCATATATTTGGATACGCACGTTTCCAAGAATTAACAGAGTGTAATCACTAAAATCTTAGATTAGAGAGTGATTAGATTAGATTTAGTGAGCAAATTGCTAGCTGCAGTTCATTCAGTGCATCTTGAAATGCCCTATTTGGACCTTTCTCAGTCTTCAGGATTCAAGATAATGTGATAGATTTTTCAATTGAATTTGGCATATTAATAACTGAGACTAAAGGAAGAATTGAAGCCTTCTTTTCTGTGTCTTTTGCCTGTTTGAAAAGTTTGTCTCATTTAAACTGAGATATTGAAAAAAGACCGGTGATTTAACTGCCTGTGGAAATGGAGGTAGGTGCCTGGAGCAGGGACTGATGAGTATGGTTTGTAGCAGATACTGAAGTTTCTAGTAGTCTGAGTTCTTATCACACTGCAAGGGCCAAATATGTGCTCTCAAAATAATTAAAAATATCCATAAATAAGGAAGAGATTTTATAGAAATTATGGCGAAAAAGCAGTAACTGAAAGTCAGCGATAACGACAGAAAGTAAAGCGATGGTATTTGGCACAGAAGATAAGTGATGGTCCTTAAAAGACCATAACTTCACAAGACTCTGCTCTTTAGCTTCCCTTTGCCTTCAGCTGGAGGTGGCCCCAGCTAAAGAGCTGGGGTGTGAGAGCTGGGGAGCTGCACAGCACGTGGTTTTGGTGTTGGTGGAGAGGAGGAGAAAGGCTCCCCTGCCCCAGGAGCTCACCCACGGTCACCTGCTCTTCATCTCCCTTGGTGTGCAGTGGGAGTGTGAATTGCGACCCCCGCATCCCCATCCTGCTTTGGTGGAGGAGCGGACTGTGCTTCCACCGCGGCCGCCCAGCTCTTCTGAACCACAGAAACCACAGCCATGTCTCTGTGTGCTCCACCGAGGTCTTCCAAGAACCTCCCCCGGCACCACATCAGCAGTGCATCCATTCGTCTGTTAGTTGTGACAAGTGGTGGCATTTTCCGCCGTTTCTTGTGCTGCGCCTGGCACTGCTCTCTCCCAGGGGCTGCGCGTGGTGTGAGAAGGGATGCAGAGCATTACCAATAACCCTCCACCAAACTCTTATCTTCACAGCTGTTGCTGAGCTAAGGAAATATTTCCACTGCTTATTCTCGGGTGATGTTGCTAGTTGTGTGGGCACCATTATATTCCCATGTAGTACATAGGGCACCATTATATTCCCATGTAGTACGTATGTTGTTACAATGGTAATTACCTTCATGTTAAAAATGCATCCTTTATTTTCTAGCTATAAAGCATTGCACCTGTCCTCTGCTAAAGTTTGACATTGGGCAATGAATGCATGAAGCCTTCTTGTTTATTATACCTTTGACTTTGCCGTATATAACAACATAGAGTGTGTGTGTGTGAACTTTCTTAGAGATTACTTCCTATTTTCTTCCAGATTGTTGTTAAAAATGATTGACAGTATTGAGCTGAGGACAGGTCCTTAGAAGACCCAGCTGTAACTTTTTCATTTACTGGTGATTCCTCTTATTGGTGAACCCATCTTTAATCCTCTTGACAACATTCTTCAGTAATCTTCATTTTTATATGGTGTCTCGTAGCACAAAACCCAGAGAGTTTTAGCAAAGCCACAGAACCTTGTCTGACCTCTGCCTGTCTTGTTTAAAAATTTGGCTAATAGCAATGCTCTAAAATTAATATTCATATGCTTTTTTATTTGTATCTCAAACAATTTTATTATTCTCATTTAAATAGTTATTTCTACTAAGCTGAGACATTTTAATTTATGTGCAAATTAGGTACCTTTCTAAAAAATACATGACTATTTCTAGCTGATGGCATCTTATTTTAGCTAGTGCCCACATTGCTCCATTTGTGGTATGGGGGATTTGGATGTAAAGACCTAGGGATTTGCTTGAGAAAGGAGACATACTTTTTTTTTGGAGGGGGGTAGTATTGCACTCTGAAGAAAACAAGTTTATTTAATTATAATCAAAATGTTCAGAAAAACATTCTGTCTCTTAAGGAGACTTTAATCATTTTGTATCAAAGAACAGTTTTCTTCCTTCTTTGTGCTATCAAATCAGCCTGTGGATAGGTAAGCAGGGTCCTTTTGCAGCTCAGATCTCCCTAACACGGTCAGGGTAGGACAGAACCCCCCTCCTGTGTCAGCACCGTGGCCCCTGCCCAAGGAGAGGTCCTTCACACCAGTCCGTGCGAGACCCACGGCGGGGTCCTGCAGGCACGGGCAGGCGAGCTGTGCTTCTAGCTTGCACATGTGTCAGGGTAGCATTTGGCTGAGAGATGGATGCTCAAATCTGGTCCTTGAGGGAAAGGTGTTGGAAGAGGCTTTGCCCCTCTGGCACAGAGGTGCCTTTCTGCATTTTGGAGCTGCACGCACCGATAGAGAGCAGCGGATGTGCATCAGGGCTGCTGCTCCCACCCGAAAAACAAAAGCAGAGGGTGGCTGGGGGCTCGTGGGGGTGCACTGCTGAAGGGGATTTCCATAGTTCTTCCACTGTCTGCTTGAATTATATCCCTAAGTGGAGCAAGTCCTACACACTGGGCAGTCCTGGGAGTCGGTACTGTTTCCTGGTCGGAGCTGGGACTGAACCAGTTTGTGCAGGCTTTGCTGCGCGACAAGCCAGGCTCCTCAGAGGGAAGGGATGGGGTTGCACAGATGGAGGGGCCTTCCTCCCATTTGGGATGAGTGTTTCAGGTTTGGAGCTTGCTGCTGGTGATGTGAGGCGGTGAGGAGCAGCTGTGGGACAGCTGTGCACAAAGGGGCTCAGGACAGATCAGTGGATGCTGGTGATGGTGCTGGGGTGCCTAGCTGTGTGTCTCCCCCCAGAACAGCAGCCCCTTCTCCATGCCTTGCTGCAGGGAAAAACGGAATGAGGATACCGATTTTCACCCCCTTCTCCTTCTCCTCTTTGTATAAATGATGTCTCCAGATGCGTGCTTTCCTGCAGTGTAAGAGGCAGCAATGGCATTTCTGCCATTCGTTAAACTGCCAGCACTTTCCTTCCCCTTCTCCTCTGCAGGACTCTCATCAGCACCTGAAAGAAACTGATGGGCAGCCTCCAGCTGGCTCAGACCGTGCATGCACGGTGTTCGGGAAGACCACCGGTGCCTGAGCGGAGCTGGGAGTGGACATGGGATTTGGTGCAGCTCCCTTGAGGGGAGCGAGGAGTACCCCGTTTTGCTGGAGCCTGGGCAGGAGACGTGGCTCAGCGAGAGGCCAGTGGTGCTGTGGGGCCCGCTGATGGGGTGGGTGCTCCCGCGGTTCTCACCCATCTCTCTCCCGGGACTATGCAGAGTGTCCTCTGACCGCGGCCGCTCAGCTGGAGCTCAGCGCCGAGATGATCAAGGCACTGCGCAACGGGGGAGCACACCTGGATTTCCGGACGCGGGAGGGAATGACAGCTCTTCACAAGGCCGTCCGGTGCCGCAACCACGCGGCGCTGCTGGTGAGTCAGGGGAGCCGCTGCGGGGGGCTGTCCCTCCCTGCTGCCCTGCGCCCCGGCACCGGCTCCTCCTCCCACCCCATCCAGGCTGCCGGCAGGGTTGTGCCCTCCCTGGGCCAAAGCATCTCTCGCGTTGCTGTCAGGGAGCACAGCCCATTACAAAAGCGTGACATTCACAACGTGAGCCTTGTGGGGAAGACGGGGCGAGTGCTGCCCGCTGCCGTGGCCGGAGCATTCCCGGACCCTGTGCGGGGCAGGTTTCCCTAATGCGCAGCTGCCTGAAGCCACAGAGTGAGGCAGGCACTTCTCTTGCAGACGCTGCTGGACCTGGGTGCCTCCCCGGACTACAAGGACAGCCGGGGGCTGACGCCACTGTACCACAGTGCCATGGTGGGGGGGGATCCCTACTGCTGCGAGCTCCTGCTGCACGACTATGCCCGACTCGGCTGCATGGATGAGAACGGCTGGCAGGAGATCCACCAGGTGGGCCGGACGGTGGGACAGGATCTGGATGGGGTGACCGCTGTCCTGCTGCCAATGGAGGGGCTTGACCTATCCCCTCAGGTGCTGCAGGGATGCAGTGTCCTGGCGGACAGTGGAGGCACTGCTTGGCAGGGGTGGCTGGCACAGCGAGCCAGGCTCCTGCGTGGAGGACTTGCACATGGTGTGCCAGCTGTGGCTCCCATCCGAGGCCAATGCTCAGGCTGTTCTATTCTGGCCTTGGTCAGTAGTGTCTGGGATCCTCCCAGATTATGACTGGCTCATAGGATAGTGCTTTGGGATCTCGGCCCAATGCCTGAGGCATCCTGGTTCCAAACCACAGTTGTATCTGTCCCTGTTGTACACATTGACAAGTGGATTTGACGTAGGGAAGACATGGGCTAGAGGTTAGGGGACCTGAGCTGGCTTTGTGCTTCAAGACCGAGACCCTTTGGGAGAACGGAGTAAGCGCTGGCTGTGCCTAGAGTCCCCTTGTTGGGAGGGCAAGTTGTCTTTGGGCCCGTGGCCTCCCAAAGTACCCAGCTGTGAGCCCTCCGCAAGGTGGACGAGTACTGGCACAGCTAAGGATGAATGCATGAGAATGAAAAAACAAGAGGTGCGTGTTTGTGATCTTGATTTACTGGATATGACTGTCCTCCTTCCTGCCTCCATCCTACCTTGCCTTGGGAGATCTTTGAGGACTGCTGGTCCCAGGATGGACCAAACATAGAGGAAAATACCACACCATTTAACTAGAGGTGTGGGGCTATTGCCCTCCTCTTTGCCTGCTTGTGCTTCAGGGCTTCTTTTCACTGGATAATTATACAGAGATATCAGAGAGTCTGGAGGAGGGCCTAGTACCAGTATGATACTGATCCCAAATTTGAAATTGGTGTAGAGGTAATTTGTCTGACAAGTATTCAGATGTACGTTGCTGTAAGGATCAGCAGCGTGTGTGCATGCATGTTAATGGGACTTTTCAGGTTACAAGTCCCGCCTGTTTCAACTTTTCTAGCATGGATGAAGCCAGCAGAGGATGTTACGGGATTTATCATCTTCCTGCTGCTCCTTGATTTTCTTTTTCTATTTCTTTTTTCCATTTTGCATTTTGAGCAGGCATGTCGCTATGGGCACGTTCAGCACCTGGAGCATCTTCTCTTCTATGGAGCTGATATGACTGCACAGAATGCCTCAGGAAACACTGCTCTTCATATTTGTGCTCTCTATAACCAGGTACACCTGTGTGATTTGGGGCATGAGAACAAGAAAGAGTAGATGGGGGACCAGCCTGCCTGAGATAGAGAGAGCGAGCACAACATTGGGCTGGGGCACCTTCTCATTGCTATTACTGTTCCCAGACTCAGCAAGGTTCTTCTGAATTGTGTCCATGCTCTGTCCTGAGATGAGGCTGTTTCTGTTTGTAGCACCAGCCTGACTTTGGATTTCTCAAGAGGCAGGTGGCCAGAGAAGAGTCCATTGTTTAATCTGTTCCCATTCCCAAGATGTTTTTGCTGATTTACTGCCTAACACATTCTGTAGTTTTTCCTCTGGTTCCTATTCCTCCTTCACAGCAAGCCCCCATCACTGGTTGTGGGGGAGCAGTTTGCCTGGGTGGAGAGTGCTAATTTGGCCCAGGTGCTCACATTTAATTTGAGGCAGGCACCTGCAGCAGGTGAGGTTTGTTGGGCACATCCTGTGGCTTTCACTCTGCTCTGGGGAAGGTGTGTGGACTGGGGTCCTGTCCTTCTCACAAATAGCCCTAAATTCTTACTACTAATTTCTGAATTTTGAAGAAGACTGTCCAGGCAACATAGGGCACCATTTCTCTTTTATTTTCTGTGTGGTCGCTAACCTCAGTTCAGGAGAAATTGAGGGTGGTGGAAGAGTCGTCTGATCTTGCACACCCACCGTTCTCTTTCTGAGATGCAGAGGTCAGTATCTAGGGATTTCTCCTGTAGGTCTTGTTTCTTCTTAGAGATTTTATATGTTGTATTATGTGTTCTGGTTATAAAGGGAATTCTCAGTTCTGAGGTGTCTATGCTTTAAAAATTGAATACTGTTATGTTTTGCAATAGACAGTGGTACATTGAGGCTGATTTGCAGTTTGTTAGGTGGTAGGTATGTTCTGCACATCAAGGACTTGTACCCTGTCCACTGGGGTGGGTGGGTAGAGCAGCATTAAAGATTAGAGGGGCTCATAAACATGTTGAATTAACATCATTCAAAAGCACAGAGCATGCAAAACAAAAACAATAAAAGGCTTTAGGAAATAGCAATACCTGGGAACATGTGGTGGCCACTGTTTCCGTAGCTGTGCTCTTGGGCTGGTGTTTAGGCATGGCCATGGTGCCAGTGCCCCAGAGCCGCACACAGGCGGGTGGACTTGGTCAGCTTGGGGTTTGGGGTGACCAGTTCATAGGGGTTGAGCATCCTTCCTTGCCCTTGCCAAAGGAGGCTTTCTGAGTGCAATGAAACCATGTGGTTTGCTTCTTTGTTGTCACTAGTCTGCAGTGCTAATTGGTTTCTTCCCCTTTCCCCCTTGCTTGCTTTCACAGGAGAGCTGCGCTCGGGTTCTCCTCTTCCGTGGTGCGAGCAAAGAGATTCGCAACTACAACAGCCAGACAGCATTCCAGGTGAGGCAGTGAGCTCCGGTCCCTCCAGCAGGCCCCTGGCAAGGGCAGCCTCTGCAAGGTGTCTTGTGCACATGTGGGATGAAGCTTAATGGAACAAAACCATTGATTCAGGATGTCTATTCTGACACCAGTTTAATTGCTGGAGCAGGAGGGAGGAAAGAGGATGTGTGGTACAGGTGGAAAGGGCTGTGAACATGGTATCTTATGGTGGGAGACTGAAAGAGCTTGGCTCGTCTGGCCATGTGTAATGGAGGCAAAAAGGAGACATTATTGTTGGCTGTAGAAATGTTGCAGTAAATGTTAGAGAAGGAGCAGAATGCTTAGAAATAAAGGACAGTGTTGCCACAAAAATTAATAAACCTAAACTTGCCATTAATAAACTTAAACTGCAAGTTAGAAGACCTCTAGCCACAAGAGGAGTGAAACTCTGGAATAGCTTTCTGATAAAGATGCTGGGTAACACAGGTGGAAAAGGGAAACTTGGTCATTTTCCAGTGTGACTCCTTCCATGAGTTTGCAAATCATAGGAAGTGGCTACCTGCAGGCTGTAGTTTGTGATGCAGGAGGTCTCTTCCTATCCAAGGTCTGCTTTGCCCTTCTTTTCTGAAGTTTTTGAACTTGGAATAGCCATTCTGTCTGTGCTCTTATTGAAGCACAGTCATTTGCCTGAGGACCTTTCAGAAATGTTGTGACTCAGTGTCCAGCTAATACTAATCTTCAGGTGTCCCTTGAGAGCAGAGAGTGTCTGTCAGTGTCTTACTCATATGCTAGCTTGGGTAGCTGCAGATGAGCTCGCTAATTATTAGCCCTTTACAAGTGCTTTTTCTCACTTCTCCTTCAGTGTGGTTTATAGCTGCTTTAGGCCATGGAGTCTCAAGTGTGACCATGATGATGTCATACAGTCCCTGTGAATGTCATGTGTGGCCCCTGTGAGAAAGATGCCTTATTACAGACACAATCGCTCTCGTGGTACGTGTGTGGCTGCGGCTGTTGGAGCGGCACCTCCTCCTGAGGGAGGTAGGCAGGGAATTGCTGGGCAGATGCCCTGCACATGCTGGAAATCTGCCACGCTGGGTTGTGCTGCACCAGCGTTGCCTCCCATGCAGAAGTGGGTATGTCCAGTGAGCCTCGTGTGTCCCAAGGGCCTAACTGCACTGAAAAGGCACCAAATCCCTGTGCAGCGTGTGTGCCATGAGTACACCGGGGAGCTGAAATGCTCTCTGACCTGACCTGACCACTTGCTGGCAGCTGTGGTGAACTGGCTGTGGTTCTCCCCAAACCCCCTGCCGCAAGCTGCTGCAATGGTGATGTGTTCTGCATGAGGATATTTAAATTAATTTTAAGTATATTTTAATGCAAATTAAGCATACTGTCCTAAAAAGAGTACGTGGAACTTGCGTGTGTACTTACCATGATTGTATATAGGAATTGGGCAGCTGTGTGGAGATAATTGGTTATGAATCACTTGTGTGTATGGTGTGATGAACTAAAAATGCTTATGTAGTTTCAGGAAATGAATACATAGCTTATAGTCTTGTTTAAAAGTAATTTCTTTGTTAAGACTGAGACCATGTTCCTTACAAGCTGTGCTACATGTTGGCTTGGATGCTGAGAGGAAAAAGGGCCTTGAAGGTCAAATTGAGCATCCCTATAGGTGGTCTGGTATTTTGTCACGTGCAGGAACTTGAGATTTACGCCGTGCAATTAATTTGCCTATTAAGTGATAGTTGTCTGGTTGTAGCTGGTGGAGCTCTGTAGCTGCGAGTGTCATTTGTGTGACTCAGTGTGTGTGCCTGTCTGCAGGGAGGGGAAGCTTGTCCTCCCCTCCACAATGGCCCGGGGATCGTGGGGTGACTGGCTCCAGTGCTCATGCCCACGAACACGAGTGCCACTGCAGCTTTGCTCTGAGTGACTGGTGTGACCTTGCTAACCACAGCAAATGCTGAAGGTTGCCTGAGCTCAGCCCTTGGTGGGCAGCCCTGTTCTCTGTGAATCCACCTTAGCTCAGACGTTCTTCTATCTGCTCCGTGTTATCTCCTGCCTCTGGAGGTGGGTGGGGAAAGGGCTTGATGTGGCAAGGCCTGCTTTGCCTAGAGGCTGCTGCTCTCCAGGGAGCTTTGCCCTGGGGATTGAGGATAGTCCCATCTGCCTTCTCTCTGGTTTAATGTAAAAATGTTTATTTCCAGGTGTCCTGGTTTTGGCTGGGATAGAGTTAATTTTCTTTCTAGTAGCTGGTATAGTGTTATGTTTTGGATTTAGTATGAGAAGAATGTTGATAACACACTGACATTTTCAGTTGTTGCTAAGTAGTGTTTATACTAACTCAAGGATTTTTCAGCTCCTCACGCCCAGCCAGCAAGAAGGCTGGAGGAGCACAAGAAGTTCTCCCAATTTCTGGGACACAGCCGGGACAGCTGACCCAAACTGGCCAAAGGGGTATCCCGTACCGTGTGACATCATGTCCAGTATATAAACGGGGGAGTTGGCCTGGAGGGGGGGGGATCACTGCACGGGAACTAACTGGGCATCGGTTGGTGAGTGGTGAGCAATTGCATTGTGCGTTGCTTGTTTTGTATGTTCCAATCCTTTTATTAGTATTGTCATTTTATTATTGTTATTGTTATCATTATTAGTTTCTTCCTTTCTGTTCTATTAAACTGTTCTTATCTCAACCCACGAGTTTTACCTTTTTCCTTCTCATTCTCTCCCCCATCCCACTGGGTGGGGGGATGTGATTGAGCAGCTGCGTAGTGCTTAGTTGCTGGCTGCAGTTAAACCGTGACACCAGGGAAGGGCTTCTTGCAGGAAACTACTCCTCCTTTTTGAGATGAACTGAACTTTTGGAATCAAGAGATGGAGAAAGGGCAATCGTACTGCTTTGGGCATTTGCAGGACATGGGGTGGTGTAGCAGGTGGTGGAGGGAGGCAGATGGCTCCTGCTCTGACTTTGCTTGTGTCCTGCAGAGTCCTAGTGGCTCTTAATGAGGGAAAAACAGTGTTTGTATCTTCCTTTTTGAAGTAGTGCGACTAATTGGAAGTTTCTGTTCCAGAGAATGAAAACTGTTGTTGGTAATCCACTCAGTTTGTTTATTGGCAAATCGAAACCAGAATTTGATACTAGTGTGATGTGCTGCCTTCAGTTCCCAGCTTTCAAAGAGAAACTCTCCGGCTCCCTGCTTGGATTGCTTGCTTGAGACTTCAGCATGTCATGAAGTCACTGTCTGCTGCAAAGTCTGGCGCTTTCTCCTGTATTGTCTTTGTGTGGCCGTGGTAATGGGGTGCTGCCTTTCTATGATGGAGTTTCAGCACAGCAGAGGAAAGCTGAGCCTGTACGAGGGAGTGTGTGCTGCCCCACAGTTCTGTGGCTGCTGGGAGCTCATGTAAATACCTCTGCTGCTGCATGGCTATCTAGTCAGTTTACTGCACATACCTCCTGTTAATTTGATTGCTACTGTTAATCAGATAGCTTGGTGTCAGTGGCCTGAGATGACTCAAGATAGTAGTAAGTAATTTAGAGGGTTTAGAAGTTGTAATCTACTTGGTTATCTTCCCTGAGGCAAATCAGCACGCTCGTTGCCTGGGGTGGCGTGCCACCTCTTGCTGTGTTGAGTTCCTCCTGCCTGACCTCCACTTGGAGTGCGGTGTATGGCTTGTGTGGTGGGGCCGGAGTGCCTGGAGCAGTCTCACCTCTTTGTGGCTGGTAGCAGGTTTCAGGGAGGAGTGCAAGAGCAAGGTGGGTTTATGGTGAGAGTTTTCCCAGAATATCTTCCCAGCTTCTGGCAATCTGCATCCCTGTTTTCCTGAGGCAGGTTTGTACCTGCATCTCTCTTCAGTTGCTCTTAGCTGGCTTTTCATCCATAAATTGTCTAAGAGTCCCCTGTGCAGATGCAGTCTTTCCCAAAGCTCCCCAGCCTCATCCAAATACGTTCTTCTCACAGAAGGATGGAGATGACATTTTTCAGGTAGGATATTGCATACTCAAAATGCACTGGATGAAAAGAAAGTTGGGGTTTGGTTGGTTGGTTTTTTTTCCTTCCAGCTGCTTTAGCAGTATCATTTATCAGAAGCAAAGTGCTGGCAAAGCACTAGTTCTCTCTCAAACCTCCCATGTGCCTTGAGGTGCTTGCTGACTGGCCTTGGGGTGTTGGCTGCTGGAGCATGCCGTGGGTCAGGAGCCTGCAATGGGAAGGACAGGCACTCATGCCGGGACTGTGAAAACTGGCAGTTGCTGTTGTTGGTGTGGTGAACCCACCATCCTATTTAAACAACAGGAAGGTACCTAGCGGAGGACTGGAATGTGTGGACAGGCCCATGGGTAGGCAGTTGTGCAAACAGCGTGAATGGTGGCTGAGTCAGTGGTGTCTGCCCTCCCACCAGTGATTTGTGCTGGATCCCAGGGAGCTGAAATCTTGTATTCATAAGTTTAAGTTCATGATGGCAACATTAGGCAATGTTTTGTCTCTTAGGAGCGTGAAGACTTGTCTATAGGTCTTGTTCTTCAAGAGGTGCTTTTTTATATTGTGATAAGGTTACCCACCATCACTACTTCAGTCTTTCTCTTGCATGGGACTATTGATAGCTCAAAGTCCTCCAGGTCAGCTTGTCTATGGCTTCTTGCAGTTTTTATGAAAGTATTAAAAGCTAGCTGCTGTTCAACTGCAGTATTTTGGGTTTGTCTTTTCCCTTTCCTTAATTTCAGGTTGACAGAGTGACTGCAAAAGAGAAGACCTTTCAAATTCTGTGAATGACAGTGTCCCTCTCTGAGCATATAAATCACATTATTTGACTTGGAAATGAAATTACCTTTGCAAGCTGAACTTCATCAGAATGATGATCCACACCTGGTGTTGTAGACAAACCATGTGAAACAGCCTTCCTGTGTCACACTGGGGTTCGACATCCAGCTGATGAGAAATTGTTTGATGGGGTCTTCCTTAACAAGTGTGCAACCCTCTACTCTTGCAGAAGTCACTGTCCTCATAGCTCTAATCCAGCTTGCTATCTATCAAGACCTCCAGGGCCTTTTCTGCTGAACTACTCCCCAGTCTGTGTCCTTGCTAAAGCTGCTTCTTTCCTGGACACAGGACTTTGCATTTGTCCTTTTTCAGTTTCTTGGGGGTCTTGCTGGCCTATTTCTCCAGCCTGCCCAGGTCCCTCTGGATGGCAGCCCTGCCCTTGTGGATGTTGACCATTCCCCCCAGTTTGGTGTTACCTGCAAACTCCACCTGTCACTGGCTGTCGGGTAGAGAATGACCCATTAACAGCCACTCTCTGAGCCTGACCATCCAACCAGTTTTTCCCCATCTAGCTGTCCACCCATCCATAGTGTAATGTTCTAATTTCTATACAGATAAAGATGAGACATGGAAGGTTCCATCTGTCTTACTTCCCTGTATCTCTGAGATAACTGCTGGTTTTCCTACCTCTGTATCGAAGAGGTTGGGCCATCTGTGCCACTCCTGTCCCTCAGCAGTCTGCCTTGTATGGGGCTGGGGATTTGCTGCCACTGCAGGAACCTTGCTCTCCTCCACATGGAGATTTCTCTGTAAGCAGCAGGAGAATCCTAAAATGCTGCTGTTCGGTAGCAGTACCAGTTTGTTTCTGCTACCTGTGCCTGTGCATCTCTTTCCCCATCAGTCCCAGCTGCTCTGTGTGATTGGTGTGAACTGGGTAAGACCCTGCCTTAGCTGGGTTAAGTTCTTTGGTTTCTTATCACTTGGCTAGTCTCTGCCAGTGCATCGATCTTGCTTTCCTTTTCTTCCCTGGTTTTCATATCTCTTAAGGACTCACTTAATTGTTTTCTTTCTCAGGAGCCCAGTACTCTGATGGGATTAAACCAGGTCACATGCTGGCAACCCTGCATTTTGAACCTCTGGGTCATTTTTTCACCTTTTGTTTTATAGAAGTAGCTTTTCCAGTTGCCCTTACCCCTGTGTAAAAAGTAGGAGGAGTCCAGGTCCTTATGGTCAGGTCATCACCTGCTTTGCACTGTATTTTTCAGTGGCCTGTTAAGAGATGCCAACATTTTCCTTCTAAGAAGCATCCAAGTTTTATCTTGTTCACAATGTTAAATTCCCAGTTTTCTTTCCCAAACCTCACATCTGTGATGTGGAGTCTGAACTTTGTGTTCTCAATGTCAAGGTGGATCTTTCTAGTCTGGAAAGTTTTGGAGGTTCCTTATGCTGCCCCTGTATGTTCCTGGAAGGTCTGTGGGTCAAGCACAATAGCTGTATCACAGACCTTGCTGTAATTGGCTATAGTGGAGGCTCCAGCCCTAATCAGAGGAGTGCTTTCAGTGCCCAAGTGACTTCATAATCACTTGTTGAATATCTCTAGCCTTGATATTTCTGGCGTGGACACCTGGAGCTTGGCCCCTGCCTTTCCTAGGTGCTGTTTACTGCAGCATCTCAGAGCTGAAGTGGTGTTGGTGGAGCAGTTTGCAGCTGGTGCACGCAGGAAGGAATTCAGGACCTCTCTGCAGCAAGGGTGCAGCTGCCTTGGTGTCATTCGCAGTGCACATGTACATGCAGGCTGGCTGAGAAGTTGCAGTTTCTCAAGCAGCCTCGTCCACGTGCAGGCTTATTGCACACCTGCCTTTCCCAGAGCCTGCTGAAGCACTGACTTCTTCCTCTGAGGTGGAAGAGGATCTGAAATGACAACGGGCATGCTGTACCTTTTGTGCTCAGTCTTGGAAGGAGAGGGGCGATGGCGATGAGCTTAAGCTCCTGTGGTAGTTCAAAGGGAAACAAATGGCGTATTGGGGGGGGGGGGGGTGTTTCTAGTTCACATCTGTGTTTACGTGGGTGTACAGTCACTGGTAAGTCATCGTTCTTTCTGCATGTGGTCTTCCAATCCTCCTTTCCCAGCAGCAGTGGAAGATACTTTACCACACCTTCGATGTGCCTTTTCTGGATGGAGACTTCTCATCTGTGTTTTCCACAAATCATGTTGCTTGGCCAAAGTCAAAGGTGGCTTCTCCCTTGTCTCCTCAGCAACGTTTCTGATGTCCAGGCTGTGGCCTTCAGGGCTGATCCATCTGAGGTCCCAGTGCTGTTGGTGCCTGAGTGCTGCTTCTAATACCAATATCATGCCATATAAGAAAAACTACCTGTAAAACACAGCTTGGTTGTATGGTGTAACTATTTGTCTCTCTTTGATTTCCACTCTGCTTTGGTATAAATGTGTGAGTGTGTTACATTTATAACTTTTACAGCCAATAAAGATGGCTATGAGGACCTATCAAAATGTGAACTCTGCACTGGAAGCTTTAATAATCAAGAGATAATAATTCAGTGTTATTTATTGGAAAAAATCCCCTCATAATTTTCTTTCATATTGATCTAAAGGTTTGCTTACATATGTAAGCAGGTGACTCTGGTATCAAGCTGAAACTAAACACAGATCGTGATTCTTTCCTGTCAAACTTATATGTCAATGGAGCTATGGGATCTTTTGTGTTAGCTCATCCCAAGCATGTCTGATGTAGGTTTTAGAAGTGCAGACAAGTTTCTTAATGATCAGTAAATGTCAATTTTGTACAAATTTCTTTGTCCTCTGATACTCATGGTTGAACTTTTCCATTTATACATATACAGGCTTATATGCAGAATGTAAAAAGAGTATGCAAGTAGTTGCTTCAACTTTCTTCTGATTTCACTGAAATATAACAGTCAGAGCTGCTACTTTTCTGTCAAAAATTTGTCTGTCCTTTTGATTGCTGCATTTTTGTGATATCCCTTCCTCCTCTCCCCCGCCAATTCTTCTAAACAGGTTTTTGTGGTGGGTGGCTTTATTGGTTTGGGGTTTGGTTTTGGTTTTTTTTTTTTTTGGTAGGTAATCATGCTATAAGTAAACAAAGTTTCTTGTTATGATTAGTACAGGCTTCGTTGACGTAGAGCTGCTCTGGCTGTGGTGCATTCACTCACTTGTGCTGGCATCTGCAACTGGCAGGACTCACCTTGGCCGTGCAAGTCAAGCATGTGTCAGAGGTTTTAGTCAGCCTTTAACTTGAGCACTGCAGACAAACGTTGGGCTTGACATAAGGAAATCATTGCCTGAATCAGGGGTACATGTAGGGAGATTGCCTCCCTGCAGAGCCGAGGTGGTGCTTGGGGTTGGTGATGGTCGGATGGAGGGTAGGGGATGCGCTGGCTGGCAGAGATGCCCACGGTGCCACTGGGCAGTGGCACAGGGACGGGCAGCAGCATCTCGCGTGGGGAGCCGAGCTCCCCCTCTGGGCATGGGTGCAATTCATCCCTCAAACATGTTGCAGAGCAGGACGTGTGTCTCAGTATCACAGCTTAATTTCTTTCCTAGCTCATGGGGTATAAGGTACTTACAGTTTTGCATGTAAAATTAATAGCATTGTAAAACTGCAGAATCAGAGAGGTGGGGAGGGGCCGCAGAGGTGTGCAGTGCCAGCCCTGTGGGAAGCAGTGCCCGTCAGCACGGGCTGCTCAGGGCTGTGGCTGGATGAGTGCTGAGCGTCTCCAAGGCCAGAGACCCCACGGCCTCTCTGGGCCCCAGTCCGTGTCCGACCGACCTCCGGTGAAGGGCTTTTCCTGGCACGAAGGGAGGACGTCCCTGGCTGCAGCTTGTGCCTCTCGTCCCGTCCTGTCACCTCGGAGAGGAGCCTGGCTCTGTCCTCTCTCCCCACCCGTCAGCGAGCCGCAGGCTGCAGTAGGGTCTCCCCTTCACCTTCTCCTCTCTGGGCTGAGCAAACCCCACGCTCAGCCTCTCCTCCAACCTCCCGTGCTCCAGCCCCGACCTTCCCGAGGCCCCCACGGGACCCACCACACTACTTCAATGTCCGTCCTGCGCTGGTGAGCCCAGTCTGGCCCCAGTATCCTGACAGGTCTCGCCAGCGCTGAGCAGCAGGCAGCAATCCCTGCCTTCGCCCTGCCGGCTGCCCTTGGGCCAGGATGGGCTCGTAACCAGCCACCAGCTGGACTCCGTATGGCCCATCACCACCCTTTGAGCCTGGTGGTCCAGGCAGCTTTCCACCTACCTCGTTGTCCACCTGCCCAAACCATGCCTGTCCCATTTTGTGATAAGGATGCTGCAGGCAGCCACACTGAACACCTCCCTAAGCCCAGAGTTGACAACCTTTCCTGTGGTCCCCTCGTTCAGAGCCAGCCGCACCGTTGGCAAAGGCAGTAGAACGGTGGGATTGAGAAGGAACCTGAGAGGTCATTTTTTTGGGCTCTTCTGCCCATCCCCAGGATCAGCTCTGCCTGAAAGTGTTATGCCTGGTGTTTGCTCACCTGCTTGTGAGCCCCACTGTGCTGGGCGCTGGCTGCAGCCTCCTGAGGCAGTCTGCTCCTGCGCTTATAGCTGTCTGCACTCTCAGAAAGCATTTTCTGACATCTAACCTGAATCTTTCTTATTGAATTTTAAGCCCATTACTTTTCCATGGTTATTGAGAACAGATTATTTTTGTCCTCGCTGCAGCTGCCTTCTTTCTGTTTTTACAGTCAGATCACCCCTTCCCCACCTGATCTTCTGTTCTCTGGGCTGAATATCCCAGAGCACACAGGCTTTCCTGCAGAGACCTTGAAAGCATAATCCGATCAGTACTATTGATTTACTCTGGATTCTCCCCATACCTTTTATTTAACTCTGTTCCTAGAAGTAGCCTTCTCCAGCTGAAACCCAACCTGTTCAGCACAGAGCGGAGGGGTTACATCACATGTGTTGGAGGTGAGGCTGCTAATTGTAAATCCTGGTATGTTTTCCCTTTTCTGCCACAACGTGACTTTGTTGACTCATTTTCAGCTTGTGATCCTGCAGCCCTCAGATCTTCAGCAGGACTGCTGCCTGCTGTCTCCTAGCCCGCGTTTGTGCCTGGTGTTGCAGACTCGCTGAGCCGTCCGGACCGGAGAGACCTGGGGATGTCTCTCCTCCTGCTCAGACAGGCCAGCCCCATGGCTGCTGAGGGTGCTCAGGGCCTTTGCTGGTCAGGCTTGGGAAGCCCCCACACCTGGAGCGCTCCCACCTTGGGGCTTGTTCCCATACCCAGACATTCTCCTGGTGAATAGTCTTTTCATTATGCCCAGGCAAAATTTCCCTCATTGCACCTTGTGCCCATTGACTCTTGTTCTTTGTACGCTTGGAGAAGAGACTGGCTCCAGCTTCTGTAATCCCTGTACATAAACTGTCATGACATTTGTCTTTATTGACTAACCCCCCCCACCCCCCCTGCTGCCTATTTCTTGAGTTTCCAACAATCATTTCAATTCTAATCCTCTAATGACTTTGCATCTCCTTCCAGCTTGGTCTCATCTAGGAATTTAATAAGCATATTCTGCACTCTGTCATCCAGGTTGCTAATGAAAAAATTGAATACTACTGAACTTGGGGTAGGGTCCTGTGAAATCCATTTAGCATACATTTTTAGTCTGACAATCATAAATTAGTTTTCTGATCAGTTTTTCATCACTTGGCAGGAGTTTCAGCTAGATTTAATTTCTGTTGTTTCTGAGAATGTCATATAAGGCTGTCAAAATTTTTGCAGAAGACAGCTATTTGGTATCTCTAGTTTCTTTGCTCCTCACAAAGCCTGGCCTGCTGCCCTCTCTTCTAAGTAACTTGAATCCCTTAAGTTTGGTTTGCTCTTTTTAAATTGCTGTTGTCGGTCATCTCTGTTTACTATCTGCTTTGCCCAGCATTTTTCTGGACAGTAAAATTAAGTTGCCTGGTCTATAGTGCAGTGTTCCTTTCCTTGTGCCATGCATTTAAAGCTGGTTGTAACTTCCCTTCTTTTGCAGGCATCTGAGAACTGTCATGGATGATCAGAGTTTGCTACTAATGCCCGAGATTGCTCCTAGTAGGTTTTTGGCAGCATGACTCAGCTCGTGGTCTGCAGATCTCTGGCGCTTTGTCGAAAAGTAAAGGCGATTCATAAATTGATTGCAGAACCAGGCACAAAGACAGAAAATGCCCCCAATACTGTGTGTCACTTCTATGAGGCCCAACTGATCTGCTGATTTGGTGATATTTGCTGCACAATCGCAGCCAATTGTGGAGTAAAAAGCTCAAGCAAAAAGACAGCAAACGCTCTGGCGTTCCTGGTACTAAAGCTTTTCTGCCCCGCCGACGTGCTGGTGCGCTGGATCGGCTCTTGCTGAGAGCGCATTGTAACTTGCTTTCCTGTGGCCCTGCTGTTCTTTGCATACCTTGCTTGTTGTATCCCATTTTGTACCTTGACTTTTCTCAGCCTCTTTTGCATCTGTCACACGTATAATTGGGCCTTACAACACTTTGAATGGTCCTCCTTAAATCCTTGAAGATTTACACTTTGATGTTATCTTAACATACCATTTGTATTGGCTTTTTGGTACAATACAAACAGGTTGTTAGATGTATTTTCTTCAAAGATTTGTATCTTGTTGCTTTAAAATAGGCATCATGGTCTGAACTCTGCAATTTGCAGTCATGTTGCCCAGGCAACAGAATATTCTCAAATGGAGTGATTTTGTTAAAGAATGTCTTCAGTTAACTGTGATTTTTCTAATTTAAATTAAATTTTAGCTGATGGTGTTTGGATTTCTGACTTAGTAATGACATCATATCTTGTGATGTCATAGAAATTAATAAATTTAATTCTACTTATGTAGATTATAAGCGTTCAGTGTTAAGAATACTTGAAAGGAAATGATAAAGCTAGTTGATATTTTACAGTTTAGTTAGCTTAGCAGTAAACTCTTGCTAGCTAGCTGCCATTGTTCCTCAACATGTGTAAAACATAAACAACATCTGCTGTTTGACGTGTTTTAAAGACTTAGTCCTAACTAATGCCAAAAATTTTAGCTGATGTGAGAATGTCTATAGCATTATTTTTATTAATAAGCTCCATATTTTTCTTGTCGTCACTACAATGGTAACCTTGTCCTCCTCCATCTGTTCTCTCTTGTCAAACATTTGGATTGTAAGGGTTGTGGGTTTTTGTAAGTGTGTGCAGAGCCTACTGATTTTACTTTCTAGCTCTACTATAGTAGAAATTAAAATAATTTATGGAGGTGTGGAGTTCCTGTTGGCACTTGGAGTGGTTATTCAACCTGTTATATATTAAAAACGCAGCACATCTTCCTCAAACTTACTGCATTTGCTATCTGAGTGGGAAAACATTTTTTTATTTTAGCATTCAAAAGTGTGTTTTGTTAACTTTTAACATTACAATTGATTAAAGTTTGGGACCTCTTAGAAATCTATTATCTGTGCTTAGTCTCTTTGTCCTTAATGATCAGGTAACATAGTAACCTAGCGTCTTCTAACCTTTCTTATACTTCGTATTAATTAAAACCTTGCTTATAATCCAGATTTTAAAAGTGTAGTTTGTGACGAAAATAAACTATTAGTGATTGCAATATCTATTTGTGTCTTTCTAGAGTGATGATGTTTTCCACAGGTGAGATTGGCACCTCCGGGTTTAACTGTGGAGCTGAGCTGGGCTCAACACCTTTTGGGGTGCTTGGTGACTGTCCCCACCACCTTGCTTGCTTCTCCAGATACAGAAGAGCTGTTGCCTCTGCAGCGCTCAGCTTTTCTGATGGGCCAAGTATGTAACAAGCCTTGCTTGTGTATGGGTGACTTTTCTCATTTTTTAATCATCGTGTCTCTTTAGGCCTACTAGGAATTACAGGTAAAGCGACCTCCTCCTCTTCCTCCTGAAAATAAAAATTCATTAACCCTCTGGAGTGCAAACTCGGTCTTGATTCAGGGCTGGAAATACTGGTGGGGGGTGCGGGCAAACCCATCCTCCCCGGTCCCGGGGCTGGGACGCACGGCTCCATGGGCTCAGCTGGGTCTGTGCTTCTCACACACGCATGGTGCAGTCTGCCACCTCTCTTCGTAAGCTGTTTAATTACCCTCGCTGCTAGAAGTCATCTTTTACCTCAGTGTTGCTCTGCCTAATTTAATCATCCTGTTATTAGCTCTTGTGTGTGTTGCAGTAATTGGAAAGCCTTGCAGTTGGACTTCCTCCCCATACCTTAGCACTTACGCACAGTGATCACCTTATCTCCATTGAGAAGTAGAATAGTTTGATCTCCTTTAACTTTCACATTTTAAAGGCTTTTACAGCTACTGGATTGCTTTTGTGTCCATCATACAAATCTTCCTCTGTTCCTATGTTCATCTTGACCTTGGCTCTAGGAGTGACCCAGTACATCTGCACAGGTCCCGCTGCTGCAGCATACAGAGCTCATCACTGCATTCATGCATATTTCTAATTGATACTTTCAATTAGTCTTCATGGCTACCGTTATTATTCTGAGAGTTTATGCTGAAGTTTTTCCCTGCTTTGTGTCCCTGCTTTCTGAGATGATTTCGCCTCCTGCAGCAAGCAGTGTGCTGTGCCCTCACTCACAGCCTGGCTGCTCTTGGGCTCACATTCTGCTGCACCAGTGCCCTGTTATCCCACCAGACTTTGTGCACCTTCAGTTTTACCCTCAGCATTGATACCTTAGGCTGGGTGGTCATTGCTAGCACACAGTAGTTGGCTTGGATCAAGAACCTGGGCAATAACATTGAGTAATGTCCTGCTTGATATCTCTATGTTAACAAATACATTTTGAGCAAGATAAATTATATATAACAAATTATACACACACACATGTAAATATCTCTCTCTCCTGGACACAATCTAGATATACTGTCATGGAGAAAGGTAGATGTGTCATATCGTACACTTCTGGGCACAAATGTCTTGAATGGAGGTCAAGATACCACTTTTTCTACCTACTCTGAGTAGGCAATCACCTGTGGAAATGTTTGTCAAACCCTACGTTCAGTCAAAGTAGATTTTTCTCAGTGCTTCTCTGTGTGGAGAAAATCAGAAATTTGTTCTTGGGTTTTAATCAATTTTTGGGGGGCAAAGTAAATTTATTTCTTTGTCCTTCCAGCAGTGGACTGGTGGGTTAATTGATCACCAACTTTTTGTAATACTCTTTTAAGATTTAAGGTGAGCAAACCCACTTGTGTCAGTCTTTCCTCTGTGGTCAAGAATTCCAAGTGTCTTTTCCAACTTATTGCTTTCAATTTGTTTACCTCCTTCTTAAAGATCTTTGTCCCCAGACTGGACATATCAGTCCAAATGGATCCTTGCCATCTTGTTAATACCTCCTGGAATTAAATTTGTCTTTATACAGTGTCACCATTTTCTTGACTTGTGTTTGGTTTGGGGTTACCACACATTTTCTGCTTTACGAGGCCTCACTGGTTATTCTCCATATTTATGCACTTCATTTCTCCATTCCAAGTGTAACAGTTTGTACTAGACCTTACTGGGTTTCATCTTTCTGATTTCAGAAATCATTGCTTCTGTCAGCCAGACTCATAAACTTGTCAATCAAACTCTCTATATTATGCTTTTTTCTTTTAACAAGATTTACTTTCCCAAAACTAGGGAAATTATCAGTAAAACAAGAATAAAATCTAATTAGAGTCTATGGTGTCAAAACTGGCATAAGGTACGCAGGAGAAAATAATTCAGAAAAGCATTCTAAATGCTAAATATGCATCAGTATTCTTAATGTACCATACATGGCCTCTGTGAAGATTTTACAAAATAAACTAGCCTATTGTGAGTATAGGTAATGCTTCTTATGCTATATTACTCATAAAATATTGTGATACTTTTGAAAATGTTTCGAATGGTAAGAAAGTTAATCAGATGAGAAAAAGCTGCAGTAGTGAATGAAAAAAAGGTAGGAATATAAACCCAGATATGGGCAAAAAAAAGGAATTGTGAAGCAAAGAGAAGCAAAAAATAATCATGGTGTGAATAATCATAACTGAAAATATGAAGACAAATTCTGGCTGCTTGGTAGAAAAGAACCAGGAAAGAAACTGGAGGAAAACAGGAATGAGAGAAAAAGAGGAGTTCATTTTTAACAAAGTTAAAATGGTTTTTTGCTTTGAATGAAATGAGGGAAATGACAGAGTACACTTTTCTCCTAGCAGTGTTTCCACTCTAATCTAGAATTTAGCCCTTTCTTGGATAGAATAGAACTTGGGTAGAATAGAACTTTTTTTATTCTAAGAGAGAGTTTGGTGTGCTCAGATGAAGGTGGGACATGCAGAGAAGTCCCTCCAGCGTGAGCGGCCAGCATCACACGAGCCATGGTGCCAGCAGAGCCTGGAGAGGCTGACCATGCTGTGGAGCTGCCAGTGACCTGGGCAGGGGCAGGCGCTGATGCCGCCGGCTGTCCAGAGGGGCTGATGGTGACATGGCAGCTGGTGGTGGGAGAAATGCTCACTTTGTCTTGTGTCCCTGGGACTGATGCTGGGCAGCTCAGCCCATAGTTTCTAAGGTCAATGCTTTTGATAATTTTAAGTGTTTAAAAGCACTGACAGTTCTCCTGTTCCCTGGAATTTCTCTAATTTTCCAAGACCCAATATTTTAATGGGTATGGAAAGTT
Organism: Aquila chrysaetos chrysaetos; assembly: GCF_900496995.4. NCBI lineage: Eukaryota > Metazoa > Chordata > Aves > Accipitriformes > Accipitridae > Aquila > Aquila chrysaetos. The sequence continues at coordinate 302,785 of NC_044008.1, forward strand.
CCTCTACTCCTTTTTTGAAGACCTTCTGTAACTTACCAGGAGTTGCCTATTTGAATATTATGTTTAGCAAATGCTGCCTGCTGTCTTCCTTTGTTATAGCTGGGAGGCTTCTGTTCCGTACGCCCTGTCATCTGGGAAGGATGCATTTTCCCATTCCTATTAAGCACCTGCCTTCTTACCTCTTCTGTGTTGCTGTCTACAATTGTATCATCTGCGTCCGTGATGGGCCCAGGGCAGACCTGTGCCTTTTCTTCTTTGTGATAGATTTAAAATGTTTTTTTCCTGGTAGACTACTGGTTTATTTAGCTTCTCTTATCAATCATAATATAGTTGGGCACTGGGCTTCCCATTGCTAGAGTAAAAGATTGCAGACTATGAGAAGACTATCTGGCCATGAATGATTTTCTGTCATTGTGTAACAGGCTGGAAGTTGTTTTTTCTAAGAGACGAGCGTGGGCCCGCTCACAGAGTGAGCGCATGTGCCAAATGAGAAGTGTCCCAGCCTTGCTGCCCTGCATGGGACACATGGCATCCAGAGGTATGTATGTGCCTGGGTGCTGCTCCAGGCACAGGGCAGTCTGCTTACCAGGCAGCAGCTTTCATTTACCTGATGAACTTTTTTTTTTTTAATTTACCTACTCTCTCAAGGCTTTCTTCTTACCCTTATTTGATTTGATTTGTTTTCTCTCTCTTTTCATTTGAAGCTTGTCTTGTAAAAATTGATCAGGTTTCTGGCCTCCTGGCTCCCTCCCACTCCTCCTCCAGTCTTCAGTGTGAAACTGATCTAATTCTGAGTCAGATGCCATCTCAGCTTCGATTATCCAGATGATGTTGCTGACTTGAAATCTTCCCTGACCTGCAGCACTCGCACTCCAGTTACAGATGTTATACAAATGTCTCTGCTTTGCATAGGAAGCCCTGCATTTCCCCATCCTTCAGGCCGAGTCTGGTAGCTCTCGGGAGGTCTGCCAGACCCATCTCTAATTCTGGTGGTAAGGACCGTTCTGGACACAGATCTACACTCTGTCCAGTCCCTTGAGAGCATCCTTCAGTGCTGGCTGGACCAGAGACCAAACTGACCAACTCTTCCCCCAGAGGACTGGCCAGTTCTCTCTATCCTGTTCTGCCCTCTCTAGATAGCGCGAGCCATCATGATGCCATCTGAACACGGCAGACAAGAAATATCCTCACTGATATGTCTCCCCTCTCTCTTGTGTCTGCAGTACCCTTTTCCCAGGCACTGACCACCCATGGACCTTGCGTTCAGCTCCCTGTGACAAGTAACCATGACTTGAATTTTTAAGGCATGCTTTGTGGCACTGGGAGGTTTCTGTGCAGATGCCATCGTGGCTCTGGCCAAGCCTGTCATTCTTCCCTTGCAGAATCTTTTTGTGAACTTTCCGGTGATGCTACCAGCCCACCTTTGGTCTCTAAGGGAAGCTGAAGCTCATTTCTAGAGCCTTTCTGCAGCACAACAAATGCATGGAAATTGTGATCTCCAGGACATCGCGCTTGGCAGCCTGTGTGGCTGCCCAGCACACTGCTGCCATGGCCTGCAAGAGTCATAGCAGGGCGTAGGGGAGGTGACACCCCTGTGCCAGGGCTGCTGGTGGTGCTGGTACCAGTACTTCTTGGTTAACACACCACTGTTCTCCTTATAGCCTGTTCTGATGGTTATCAGGGCTGCTGGAATGGAAAAGTCAGTCCTGACAGAGGTGAGATTCACTCCTCAGAGTCTGGAGGTCACGTTTCTCCTCCTCCAGCTCAAAGGCTTCCTCAGCATAATGGATCCAAGGTACCTTCTTAAGGTTTGTTCCAGCTTCCCAGAAGCATTTAGAGTTCAGAACACCCTGCTCCCTTTGATGGAGGAGATTACAGCATCATCTGCCTCTCTTTAGGATAGTTTTGTGATGCATCTCATTAGGAGAATCATCATGTTTTTCCGGTAGCTCCATGTGCCTCATCTGAAAATACTGAGAAAGTTCTCTGTCTCAGCGTAGAGCTCACTGGTTGCAGCTGTGGACATTTTTTTTTCTCATATACATTTACATCTACCCATTGTCTGATGCAGACTATTCGCAGGTACTCCTTGTAGGCTTAGTGGCAGAAAGTTAGTCTAGCTGCGTGGCTAAAGTACCTCTTCTAAATCAAGGGTTTGGTGTGTGTGGTCCATAGGAAAAAGTAAATACTCATTTGCTGTATAGACCATGGACTGCAAGCTGGGTGTTTCCAGGAAGTATTGGATCTGCTGCGTACACATTGCGTGGCTGGTTTGCAGGCACAGAGGGCATTTGGGATGTGTTTATCCCAGATCAGCTGTGTAGCTCACGCACAGGAGGTCTGTCTATTGCTTCCAGGAAGTGTTGGGTCTACAGCGTAGTCATACAGCGACTGACCCCAGTGACACTCCCTGAAAGCATCAGACTAGCTGCATCTGCAATGTAATGGCAGCACACATTGCTGTGAACGTATCTAGAGTTTCTGCTCATATGGCAGCCCAGATGGAGTTGCCGTATGTGAGCAGTAGGATTGACCTAGTAGGACTGCCAGATTTCTGGAAATCTAGAACAAATATAGAACATGCTTAAAGTCTGCCTGGCCAAGTAAAGGTAGGCAACTTTGAAAAATGTCCAGACATACAGCAGTGCTACCTGATTAAATAAAGTGTGGTGATTAAAAAGAATTCTTCTGCTCTCTTGTTATCTGGGATAATGGAGAGAGGTAGAAGATTATCAACAATGGAAAGCCTCAAGAATTGGAGAAGTCTTAGGTAAAGTGATACAAAAATTGTTGATAACAGAGTCTGGCATGTTGACAGATGCTTCTCAGGGTCTGAGGAGAACTGAGTAGTTTGAATGTTATGACACTAAACTGGCTGCCTGCACCTTACCTAATAAGCCCTTTGTGTTCCTCTTCCACAGAAGGTCTGCTCCATTCTTGCCCAGCAGCACTGCTGATGATTGCTTCATTCTCACCCCATCATCTTCTAGAGCCACTGCATCTCACCTGCTTCCTCATGGCTCTGCTCCTGCCTTTGCACCCCATAGCCATCACTGCTCCTTATGCCTTTTGCACACGTGGGACAATAACAGTGGAGTTCTGGACTTCTTTAATTGTTGCAGTCTGCAACTGAGAAATACCTCTGAGAGCATGGCGTGCTTTAATATGGAGCAAACAACCTGGAGGTTTCTCTGATTCAGAAAGAGTCTTTCACTTCCCAGACTAGAGGTTCCAGTGGGTGGGGGTATGTACTTTTTCAGGTATGAAAATGCATGAACATACCAGCGTTTTCAGAGCCACTCTGGCATAGAATCATAGAATGGTTTGGGTTGGAAGGGACCTTAAAGATCACCTAGCTCCAACCCCGCTGCCGTGGACAGGGACACCTTCCACTAGACCAGGTTGCTCAAAGCCCCATCCAACCTGACCTTGAACACTTCCAGGGATGGGGCAGCCACAGCTTCTCTGGGCAACCTGTTCCCTCAGTGCCTCACCACCCTCACAGTGAAGAACTTCTTCCTTAAATCTAATCTAAATCTACCCTCTTTCAGTTTAAAGCCCTTACCCCTTGTCCTATCGCTACATGGCCTTGTAAAAAATCCCTCCCCAGCTTTCCTGTAGGCCCCTTTTAGGTACTGGCAGGCTGCTGTAAGGTCTCCCCGGAGCCTTCTCTTCTCCAGGCTGAACAACCCCTACTGTCTCAGCCTGTCCTCATAGGAGAGGTGCTCCAGCCCTCTGATCATCTTCATGGGCATCTGCTCAGTGTTCTTCTGACCTTCATCTAGGTAATTCCCTTTTGAAGGTATCATCAAAACAGAAACTCCTGCCACTGAACTTGATCCCTTTGCCTCTTTCTCTTTCTTTTTCTTCCCACTTCGTGAAGATGCCTATCAGCTTTTATGTCAACTGGATGCTTCCCTCAGCTCAGATGCATATGGCTAGGAGTCTGTGACTCATAGCTAGTTGATATGTGTTGCTACTCTTCTGTCTCCCAGTTCCCCACTCTCCTTCTCTTTGAGACCTTTACAAGGTGATGTCTCCAGTGGTGGCAGCCTGTCTGTGAGCTATGCATGCCAGAGGACTCGTCCCTTCCTCATCACAGGGGAATGGTGCTTTACTGTGGATATTTTCAGGACCAAAGAGCAGATAATGGTGGAAATCCACCTTGGACCTAGCAGTGTCCATACGTGTGAGGAGAAGTTCAAGGTGATTGTACCCACTGTCATACTGTTGTTGTACCAGGAAAGTGACTCCATTTTTTTTAATCTCCAGGGTAGCTATTCTTCACACTTCCCATGTAAAATACCACGTTGCAGGTTGGCCAGGACTCCTGTCCCTGGGGATACTCCTACCTGAGCTCTCCACAGGACCACTGAGATGCTGGCCGTGCCGGCAGGATTGTCAAATTAGTTTTCATACCCCTTTGTGCTGTGGTTCGTCCTTTCTCGGAAAAACTGCAGGACTGAGAGCTGGAGCTCCCGTTGTGTCCTGCCGGACAGTCTGAGCAGGTGTGCCGGCCGGGACTCACACGGTGCCTGGGTGCCTGTGGAGTGCAGGCAGCTGCAGGGTTTGTTACCCCTGCCAGAGAGGGCTGCTGCCTGGGGAGGGGGGAGCCGTCATCTCTCCCGGAGGTGGTTTCTGTGCAGATCCATGTCTGCGGCATGTGGAGGACAAGGGCTGGCGACAGCGGGTGCAGAGGGGCTGCGGGGTTTGGTCTGCAGGGCTCCTTTCCTCTCTGCCCATAGCCCGGAGGTGCCGCCCCTGTGCTCCTGCTCGCGGTGGATCAGTTCTTCATGTAACATAAGCTTGTCCTCTTCCTTGTCAGAGCACTTTGACCCTAGCCCTTTGAGATACCTTTTGGAGCTGAGAAACATTATGTCTTCCCATAGCTCAGCACATCCATCTGAGATCCATCTTCGCTCTCTGTCATGCATCACAACTCAGTGCAAGGAGATAACAGATCCTTTAATATGAATATATAGTGACAATTCAGAACAAGAAAAATTATATATTATTATAAAAGCAGGCCTAGGATGAAAACCCAGTTAAGTGCCATGGTTTAAAGTTGTTTAACCAGTCTCTGCACATCTTTGGTTTATGTTTGGTGGCAAACAAGTGATTGCACGCCTCTGTTGAGTAACCTGTGCTAGGTGGAGTGAGGAGGTGGCAGCCCCAGTGAGCTGTGCCGATGGCCTAGACAGCATAGAGATGAGTTCCTTTGGTTTCTCTTCCGTAGAGACTGGACACCCTCCGTGTGGTTTGAGGGCCGGGTTGGTGGATAGCTGACATGATACTGCTCCCACTGACACGATGTGCAGCAGCAGTTTGCAGATGGCCCCTCCGTACAATTGCACCTTGGCACACTGTTGCTGCATTTGTGGTGAATCCTCATGGGTTGTTACCCAGGCTCTGTGCCGGCCTGTGTTGCCAAGAAAGTAGGAGGGCCTGGGGGATCTTCTCATGGTTTCATGCAGTGTAGTGGGCTTTTTTTTTTTTTTTTTTTTTTTTTTTTTGGGCGGGGGAATGTTTGCATAGTACTGTTATACACAGAACCTGATCTAACCGATCTCAGAGCTATGATTCTTACCAGGAATATTTAAATCATCTTTCTGTTTTCTGCTGTTAACTTTTAAGACCTTATAAGCACACTGACATTAGATGCTGCACAGCCTGTTCAGATGGCCCTCCTTCTTCTTACATTTAGAAATTACTGAGTTTGCCTAAAAAGATAAAAATAGGCAAATTGCTGTTAGATGAAAAAGCATTGTCACTTTGATATCATGCTATAGAGTGACTCAAGGTGTTACAGCAGTTCAGAAACTAACCCTGTGCTAGAGCCATAATACGATTGTATGTCTCGTGCAGCCTGAACGCGGATTTTCATTGCTCTGTCTGTGACATGCGGAAGGACAGAATCTACATTCGTAACATCAGGGCAAGACATGATGAAAAATACCCTTTGCACAATGTCTGCTGTCTCTGTGACATCACCAGGATAAGTAGCTTGGCTGTGATGTTAAGACAGCATTCCTATGTGGGACATCTGGCTTATTGCTTGAAATTAGATCATTTATCTTCTGTGGGGAAGTCAGAGCGTTTTTTCTGATAGTCACCAATTCCTCTCACTTTGGTGTACAAGCACTAAAGTTGCTAGCTGTGAAATATTTTTTAGAAAAAAATTTTTAGGAGTTTCCATCCGTGAGACTTCCTTTTCTTGTTTATCTGTCCTCAAAAAGCTATTGGTTTTAACTTAGACCATATCAGTGAACTCCTCCACTGTGCAGTCTTTCAAACGGTTTCATCAGTGCAACTGCATGCAGCAGAGCGGTGCTGGGGCAGGAGCGAGCAGGTGGGCACAGGAATGCCATCAGTGGTTTCATAGCTGGGGGAGCCGGTGTGCCGGGAAGCACCAGCCAAGGTGACAATGCAATACGTGAAACCCTTTCATCTCCTTTGCTTTTTCCAAGTTGGACTGAAAAATGTAACCAGCAGGGCTCTTCTCCCTTCCTAGGGATTTATATGAGATTACATTCTTACCAGACTTCTCATCCAGTTTGTTTCTTCTCACCTTTCCTGGAAGTCATAACGCTTCCAAGGCAGGGAGAGAGGGAGCTTCTGTTGCCTGCAGCATCAGCTGTCCTGGCGCAGAGACCTCCCATGAGGTGGTGGGTGCAGCGGTGGGAGACCTCCACCTCCTGCAGCCAGACCCAGAAGGACACGCGGGGTATGTGCAATGGCAGGAGCTGCTCCGCATACATTCACGATACATTTGGGGAAGTATTCCCAAGACATACGTCTAATGAGACTCATAATTTGTACTTTGAATTTGGATTTTTCACAGAGATGGTGGACCATAAGTTATATTGTTTGTTTGAGAAACTTTGAAGTTCAAATGGTTTTTCTAAATTATCCTTTCCAGTCTTTTGTCAGTTTGGTTATTTTTGCTGTCAGATTTCCCCAAATTCAGGTCATTTGCCCTTCTGTACAAAAGCTTTCTTTGCTCAAAGAATGTGACCTTTGGGAGAGCAGACCTTATAAATGTGGATGTATATATAAGGAGAGACAGAGAAAGATTGCAATTTGAAGCAAGCTTGGGGGAAAACAGAGATTCTTGCTTGATTTTCTCTGCTACTGTGGCCTAATTTCCCGAACGCAGAAGGAAGGTTTCCATTCTTTCAGCCATCACTGATTGCTTCCAGCTCCAGCTGAGGAGTAGAGCATGAATTCTGGGCCTCAGAAAATGAAAAAAAAAATTTCACATAAACATTGGTGAGCTGAGGATAGTAAGATGATTTCTGCTGATAAAGGATCATAGTAGAGAGGTGTGCATGCTGTACTGAGTCACCAAGTTAAATATATCCCTTCATCACAAGTTAGTGGTAAAATGCAAATGAACCTCGTATTTCTAAAAGCTGTTCTTGTAGGAGGGCAGGGAAACGTTTAACAGCTGGAGCTGCCAGTATTGCTTTTGACTTTGTCAGTGTCTGGGAGGGTTTGGTTTCTGCTGCCTGCCTGATCAAATATGTTCTTCTCAAATACCAACCCTAACTTAAAAAGAAAAAGGCGTGTGGGGTGGTGATGGTCCCACCATGGACAGGCAAAACCTGCAGCTATATCTCAGCCTGTTCTTATGCGCATTTTCGTGCTCTGAGCAGCAGCACTTTGTTTTCACTCAGACTCAGCTTGATCCAGCTGCTTCTCATTCCCAAATCAGCTGTAGGTGCTGCTGAGTGAAGGCACTCTCCTAAGAGGCTTAGCAGTGACTGGGGCGACTGGGTGTGCTGGAAAGGGTGGGAACGGCAGAGGTGGCTGCGGTTCGTGGGGGCATCAAACGCAGGGCTCAATCAGTTCAGTCCAGAGCAGTTCGTCCAGTTTAATTTCCCGAGGACCAGTGATGGATTTTGTGTGCTTCTACCCATCTCACTGTGGTTCTTTCACATGTTAAAAGAATACTTTTGCACTTTGTTCTGAAAATGTTGGATTGTTCTTCCTTACTAGCTGTGATGTGGTGCTGTTTTGGGGTTTTCTTCCTGAATATGTAAGAAATCAACAAAGAGTTCAAGTGATGTTGCTAGTCTATTGGTTGAAGTCTTGCTTCAGGAGAGTAGTACTTCAGTCTCTTTCCTCTTACGCGTGTTAACCTACCTTCGTGTAGACTGCTGGTGTTCTGCAGTTCTCCAGGACGTGAGCATCTGTAGAAGCAGTTCCTGGAGTAAGACAGATGAGTTTTGTCTGTCTGTTTTGCTGGCAGGCCCACATTCAGCTTCCCTGCTTTTCTTCCTTTGAGTTCTCCAGGATTCTTCCTGTGGAGAGAAACCACAGAATGGGTGGTGGGCAAAGCAATATTTAATGTTGGTCTAAAATGGCGTGGCTTTACTGGGGCAAGCTGCTGCTGCAGTTTTCTGAGTGGGAGCAGTTCCTCGGCCAGCACAGCCTGGAGCAAGCCCGAGTTAGTCCTGTGGACCATTCGGGTGAGACATGTAGGGAGCTCGGTTGCTGGTAAGTCACCTTTCGTCAGCTAACTAGGATTCAGTGAAAAGCTTCAGGCTGGAGAACATCTTGCCAGTACCTGGAAGACCTAAGATTAATTCCTAGCTGGTGTTAGGCTTATCACCACCAGGCTCTGAGGAGAGGGGAATGGTTATCTCCAAGCTATTCACCACCCTCTTGTCGCACAAGCCATCGACATACGCTCTCCCTGCGGTGTCGAGAGCGTATTTTCACCTTGGGGTTACTGACTGGATGAGCTGAGGCAGAACAATTGTTGGCTCTGCCTCCCCCATGGAAAGCAGCTGTTATTAGTCCATATGGCATAATCTGTGCAAGCGAGCACAGGATCGGTGCTGTTCAGAGCCGCTCAACTGTCTTCCCTCCCTCTCTTTTCAGGTGGCCATCATTGCAGGAAATTTTGAATTGGCTGAAATCATCAAAACCCACAAAGAGTCCGATGTTGGTGAGTTTGATCTTTCCTCTTCCCCCTTTTCTCCCTTTTCAATCTTGCTGTAGAGCCCAGGGCTGTGTTAGTGTGGGTCTGTTAACTGGTGGTTTCCTGGCGCTGCCTGCGGTGGTTAGTGGAAGCTGCAGCCTGCAGCTCGTTTTGGGTCTTGGGAGTGGCGGGACAGATCTGTTTTCCTCCTGGGGCCATCAGTATCCAGTCTGTTTGTTCAGTCCATTGTTTGCTTGTGACTGCTGAGATTGCCAAGCTAAAGAATTAGCCAAACCATTAGTCTGGAGTAGCTCTGAAAAGCTCTTCTGTAAAATCCCTTACCTTTTTTTCTCTCTTTGCATCCTTGAAGCCATTTCATACTAGAAATCCTCTCCTGCTAAGGCTATTAACTGGGCTTGGTGCAAGGAGGAGACGTCCTCTGTCTTAGCAGTGATAATGGTTATGGAGCTGCCCCAGCCTGAAGCTCCTGTAAGTAAAAGAAGTGAAGTAACAGCCATTCTGGTTGTACTTGCTTCCTTATGGAGGAATATTTTTGGATTTTCTGGTCAGCCTTTTTCCTTGTAGCATCTCTTCTGTCCTTCTGTGGTGTAGATATTATCATGTGATATATTATAAGCCATGCAAAACTGAGTTTTAGGTCACATATAAAATCAACAGTTTTTGAATTCTTGAATTATTCTGAGAATTTTATTGGTCCAGAGCCCTCTAGAGCAATGGAGGAACCAGTGCAAAGAGTTAATTCTCACTGTGTGTGCCTCCACAGAAGGTACAGAGTCATCTGGTCAGCGGGTGAAAAAAGACTTGTGGAGTTTGAAACAGCCTTGGTTCTTGGAAGTGGCTGTGAATCTAGAAGCCTGGGCCCCAAGACATCCTTTATCACTTCTTTTCTCAGCTAGCTATTGCTGATAGTTATAAACAGCTGCTGAGAATTTGTGGGAAGATGTAAGAGTCAGAAAGGATATGGGGAAAAGCCTGAAAATTCCTTATGATGATATCAGTGAACAGTGCTCACAAGAAAGCCACCCTATTAATTCAGGAGGAAAGTGACTGTTTTTGCTGTGAGAGGGGTTTTGGACTAGATGACCTCCAAAGGTCCCTTCCAGCCCAAATTCTTTTATGATTGAATCTGAATCTGTGATTGACTGGCTCAATTATTTTTATTGAAAAAGTGTAAGGAAGAAGGGCATGAAAACTGTCAGGTAGAATGAATTGTTCATGTTTTACATATGGCTGTTTATATAAAATAGGTCAGGTAACAGTTGCAAACTAATCATATGCAAACCAGCAGGTCCAGATGGTATCCACCTGGGGTCAAGGGAACTGGCAGTGAACTTCCCAAGCAAGGAGAAATTGTTTTTTGAAGTTCATTAAGGACTGAGAGGTGTGAATGTCTGACTGGAGGAGAGCAGACTGGCATTATTTGGAATGGGGAAGGGGCAGTCCTTGGTCTGGCCTTTTCTTTGATAGTTCTATCAGAACAGTTGAAGAAATACTGAAACTGAGAATCTGGTAGGAAAGGGCAGCATAAGGCGGCATTGTAAGTGATAGCTCTTGGAGAAATCTTCTTGAGTTCCCAATATTAGGCTGCACTTGTCTGGCTGTGAGACAATAATTGGTGGCTCCCACCATCAGAAATATTTGGAGAGAACCTGCTGTGTTAAGGCTGTGGGAGGAAGGATGGTTAGCAGCAGCTTTCGCTCCATTCTGCAGGATGTCCTTTAGCACGTAGCTGTACTTCCAGGCTCTTGGAGCATTCATCAGTGTTTCTGTCTGGATCTGGAGCGCTCCTCTGAGGTGGAGCTGGCTGTCCCCACTTGCTGTGCTTTGTCTTACAATGTAGAGCAAGCCCAGAGGGTGTGAACTGTATTTCTTTCAGGTGAAAAGAACCCAGAAACTGTTCCAGAAAAACACCTGATGTGCTTCATCTGCTGACAGGCATTCAGCCCATGGGACTAGCCAGGGTCAACACAGTTGGACGTGAGGTGCCCAGGGTGGATGCTGGGTGGTCAGTGACAGCTGTTTACAGCCCACTGGCCTGCGGGACTTGTCATGCAGGCTTTGCTGTGGTTCCCTGTGCACAGGTCTCTGTCCCTTCAGTCGGTTCAGAGACCGAGAGCCGCTTGTTTCATCACAGCCACCAGCACCGGGGCTGAAGAAGGTCGGAGTGGAAGGCTGCAAATCTGGGGAGGGAGAACATGTTCTTATGAGTAGGACATGTTTGCAGAGACTGTGGAATTGGGCTGTTCCATCATTTCCATTTTTTTTCCTTATTCTCATGTTTTATTGATCTGCAGACAGAGAATGCCATGAATGGCAACTGGTGTGCTTTATTTTTGTGGTTAGACCTGAGAGGACTTGTCAATGCCACCACAGACCCTCTGTGGCACATCCTGGTGCTTGTTGGTCAGTGCACCTGTACGGGAATGGTTCTGCAGAGCGGTGAGGGCAGCCCTAACCCCCCTTCCTACGGTAGGGCTGCAGAGCCTGGTCTCTGAGCGCTCCAGGCAGATCTGGAGATGTTCTCAGTTAAGCGTGTTTACTGGCAGCGCCTTGGGAAAGTACCCAGGCCACCTACTGTAGCAACCTTGAGTTGGTTTTTAGGGGCTGTAAAGGGAGAGATCACTCCAAGGTGGTTCTGAGCCTGGTGTCTAGTTCCCAGCACAGCCCCTAGAGATGGCAGCGGAAAAAGGCTGTGTGTTGGGCAGAAACACCAGGAGCTGGTCAATGGGTGACAATGCAAACAGGATTGTGTCTGAACCTCGGGGCCTCTCTGGAGTGCCACTGCCTGCCTCCTGGCATGTCACATTGGCGTTCAAGTCTTAAATCCACATCGATATTTTATCAGTCAAATGTGTAATTCCACTCAATAAAATGAGATGTGCACCACATTACCTGTTTTTCGTTAAAACATTTGTAGTGGTGTTAACTACACATTGTTTTTTTTATCAGTTGGATCCTGTGCCAGCTGCTCAATAATCTTCATGATCCATCTTTTTGGGAAGTTTTCTTAGCCTGCAAGTTTTAAAGTATTTGGTTCAGCTAATTAGTAGCTGTCTCTGCTTTGTCATCATGATGACACAAATGCCTCTTCCTGCTTCTTTTAGGATATACTTCTGCATCTACAAAGCGACCCAAAAGCTTTTTTTTGAAGTTGCCTCGATTTTACAAACTACTTGTTTTTCTTCAATGTTTATAGCTCCCCTTACCAATTTTGAGTGTATTGTAACTTCATATTGATTTCAATTATTTTCCATAATTACAGAATAAATATATTCTGCAGTACTACTTGATGTCTTCACTTTGCCACTTTCGTCCAAATAGGCATTTAACGATAGATGCTTTGTTTCATAATTGTGGTTTTATAACTTTTTCTTTGTTTGCTAATTTTTTTAAAAACTCCTGATTTTCATTCACGTTTTCTCTCCCTACGTGAAAGCAGATCTGGAGGAATAATACAACATTAGTTCAGTACTGAGAGATTAGCCTTAAGCATTACACGTATGTAAGACTGGTTGGGACTGTGTTCCCTTTTCTTATACTGAATATAATCAGGTCATGATTCACGGTCACTAAGCAACCACCAACTTCAGGTCAAAGGAATTAATTCATTATCAGTCATAACGAAGCCCAAAACAGTTACCCCATATTACGTGGAATACCTTTTTGTTGGAGAATGATGATCCGCAGCTCTGTATGAGATCACCAACGTTTGTGTGCCACACTGAAGTGCACCGTAACAACACTTGTTTTCCTTATGTGTACAGGCAGGGGTGGGGAGTAACTCATCCCTCAGTGACCCCGCGGTGGTCTCTGCTTTTGGGATGTGTTAGTCTCTTGCCCCACGTCTGCTTGAGATCCTACAGCCCTGGTGTACCGCTAGCTCTGTGTGGGCAGTATTGCACCATGACCTTCCTCTCTCCTGCTACTTTGGAGTGGATTTTTTTCAAGGTATTTAGGCATATGAAGACACAGATTGGACATAGCATAGGTCAGAAAATTACCTGGTCACCGAACTCCTTATTAGGTGTCCATCCCAGGCAGAAAGATGATAAGCAGTGCATACCCAGATGCATGTGGCCCCATTCCCTAGTCCCTTCTCTGTGTGAGCTGGCACTGAGGTATTAATTTAGAGCATGACATACTAGGAGGATTCCATGAGGCTTTGGGCGTTGAATTGTCAGTTGTTGCTAAGAAATCTCAGCTTTATGAGATTTCATAGCTCAAACCAAAGCATAAGTTGTTTCTCATTAATGAGGGTGTCCTGGAGCCAACCCAAGATCAGTGTCTCCTTGTCCTTCAGGTGTCCTCCTTATCTGAAGCCTGTTCCAGGTATGTCCATGCTCTGCAAAGCTATCTGTCAGAAACTGTTTGTGCGAGCTCAGTCTGGGATTACCCAGCGTGTGAAAAATCTAACATCTTCCAGTGCTACTGATTCTTCAAGTACTCCCCTGTGAAGAGGAGAAACCCACCCCAAAGGATTTAAAAGACAGCATTTTGCTTCCTTAGGACACTATGACTTCATACCACTTGTTGCTAAGATCCAATAACTTGTTCATAATATTCACAGTCCATGAAACATTTTTCCTTTCATGAAGGAAAAGTGATGCCGTTTCAGATATTTGACCATCCATGTTGCACTGGTCTGAACCTCTTCCGGCTCTACTACTTCTTTTTTGAGATGGGGGATTTCTACAGTGGCACAGGGATGCCTGCTTTGCTTTCTGTATTTTTGTAACGGTATCCTGTGTTTGAATAGTATTTCTAACCACTACTGAGCTCAGAGAGAACTTGTTCTATGCCATTCTACAGCGTAGCTCCAAGAAAATCTCAGATGGACGTGTATGACAAGCAAAAGTAGAGGTTATGACATTTATTCTTCCTTTCTAACCTTTCCCCTTGATCCCTTCTCAGAGAAATTTTTGGAAAGTGCTAAATGAGTAGATGTTGAAAAACTTTGTATGGAAGCCATAAATGAGTTCTCATATGATGGAAAACTTTATTTCTTTTTGTTCAATTGTGTCAAACTTCCTGGAATGTGTAGCAAACGCAGGTGTTCTTGCTGAACTTACTTTGTTTATAAGGATGGTTGGAAATCTGCAAGTTGGCAGTGGCGAAGAGGTAAGATGGAGAACGATAGCTTTCTATGTGCCCTTCTTTCTTGTGTGCCTTCTACGAAGACTTTTTTTGCTCGCTGTTGTCAGACAGAATATTAAGCTACGTGAGGCCTTGGTCTGACCAGTCCAGCAGTTCATAAGAAAGGGTATGGTTCTCTGCAAAAAGTGCAGTATGATATGATGGGACAACTGAACAGCTCCTGGGTCCTGCCAGAAGTTGCTCTTCAGTTACAGCAGGGTAGAGGTGGGTTTCATACTCTTCTTGGCACAGCAAATTCAGTGGTCCAGACTAGGGACATTCCACAGCAGAAGTCATAGGATGGTCATAGAACATAGATATTCTGCAGTAAATCACTCCTGGCTGGGAAGACTGAGCTTTGTTTGGTGGCAGTACTTGTTTGGGAACAGAGTTAAAATTCGGGCTGGGTAAAGTCGAATCTTAGAGTTTATTTGTATATTGGGCATGTAACTGAGAACAGCAGCTCCTCATGCTGTGGTTTCCCCTCTCTGAGGAGAAGGGATGCCTGCACCTCGTGGTGCTGCTGAGACATCTGCACCTCACTGGGAGACTTTTTTCTCCATGGTGAAATGCTGGTAGCTGTTGATCCTTCATTTTCACCCAAGGCTGGCTAGGGGACCATTGTGGGATGCTGTGAGCCTGCCTCCAGGATACTACTCCTGTCCTCATCTCTGAAAGCTCTTCACCACCCCTTCTGCAGGGGATGTGGTCAGTCCACCAGTGACCATAGGCCTGCTCAAGGGTGACCTCACAGGAGAAATCTATTTTTTTCATTGTGAGTTTGAAAAATTCCTCAAAAAGCTACTGATGGAACAATAAATTTTTAAGACCAGAGTGACCAGTATTGTCATCTTGTGACAAAACCAGTAATGCTTGCACAAGTCTATGCAAACTTTTGCGCAAGATCTCTTTCCCAGTATACAAATATGACTGTGACTCTGTCACCTTGGCACACCATGAATAGTTTCTGTTTTGTTATTTTCTTAATATAGATCAGGTTGACCAGCTTCTGAACCGTTTCATAGCTTTATTTTGAACACTTGCTGGTTTTTAACATTATTTTTGGAAATGTGGGCTGAATTTAGATGCATTTTTCCATAATAACCTTATGGATGAACAGACGATGCTACCCTTTTCAGGGTTGATATATCTGATGGTTATGTTAGCTTTTCTGCTCGCTGTATTGGTCTGGGAGTCTGTCCTCGGGTGGTTTGTGTCAGGACTCACGGGCTTGTTTCAGTCTCACTGCTTTTCAAGGAACAGTCCTATGTTGTACAACCTCCATTTGTGTTCCCCAGATGCTTCATCTTGCATCAGGCTGTGATGAAGTGTGTTGAGATGATCCTGTCTTACCAAATGCCGGAGACTTCACTGGGTTGATACCCTTTCTTGTATGTCATAGAATCACAGAACGGTTTGGGTTGGAAGGGACCTTTAAAGATCATCCAGTCCAACCCCCCTGCCATGGGCAGGGACATCTTGCACTAGATCAGGTTGCTCAAAGCCCCATCCAACCTGGCCTTGGACACTTCCAGGGATGGAGCATCCACAACTTCTCTGGGAAACCTGTTCCAGTGTCTTACCACCTTCATCATAAAACATTTCTTTCTTGCGTCCAATCTAAATCTACCCGTTTGACCAATTTGACCAATGTCATTGCACCAGTCATTGCATCACCTGTACTTTTATTGCCAATGATCTGTATTTTTTCTAAGTCATTGATAAAGACAAAATATAAATACTACTGTGCTAAGAACTGACTGACTGGGTAATATTGGAAATATTCCCAACTGTTGTTCTCCATTAACAATTCATTATTGTGTCTGTTAAAATGTGCTCTGGTAATTTGTCCAGTGGTAGCATGTAATCAGAATATCATAGGGTCAACAGTTTTCACCCAAGCTTATGATGTCAGCAGGTATTTTTGTCAGTGCGATTTGAGCTCTTAAAGCCATCCTGGCTGATATAAATTAAATTCTCATTTCTTTTTCTTAATTTATAAGTGTCCTGTTTCAGTTTTTCCAAGCTTTTCCTAGAAATAATATGAAGCTAAGCTCTGTATGGTTATTGGAATCATTCCACTGACCCTTTCAAAGCTGCCTCCCCATCTCTGGAGCTTTTGAAGGAGTATTATAAATATAGGCCAGCGACTCAGTGAGCTGTATTGCAAATTCTTTTGAACTCTGCTGCAGAAGCTTTCGACCTGCTAATCTAAATGTACATAACTGAACAAGTGTTGGTTACTGCTATCCTTGGAATTGTGGGGGAAGTTTTAAATGCTCCATTTTGGTCTTGGGTGCATTTTTTTGCCGGTACAGAGGTATTTATGGGAATTATCTTCAAAGACAGATCAGAAACAGTCATTAGATTTTTTCTGATTTTCTGTTATCATCATTGTTAATTTAATTGTGTGCCGCCTGTAACAGCTCTGAGCAGTTGTTAGGAGTTCCTCTGGGGGATTTAGCAATGGCTTGATAGTCCGAGCAGGACCCTCGATGTGCTGAATGTAACAAGGTGAAACAGAGGAATGAAAAATGCACCAAACTCTTGCAAGGAAAAATTTCCAGTGCTGAGATGCATCAGGCTGATGGATTTTGTCTGAAGATAAAGGCTGAAAATCTCATCTCGGAGTACCGCTCACAGGTGAATTGCCAGCACATCTGAGAATGCTTGTAGGGGAAAACTAGCAAGTTTAATTAATGTGTACTTCTAGCAGTTTCAATTCAAATTTTACAAATGCAGAGTAAAATCTGTTTCCAGCTGTGAAGGGCTGGCACTGAGCAGGATGAGGCGAGAGACCTGCGTTCAGGTGAAGGAGTGAGGAGGGGCAGGTGGGAGAGGAGGGGGGTGGCTCTGAGGGAAGGTGTGAAGATCGGTAGCTGAGAGGCAGATGGAGATGGCTGGAGAAATGGAGGATTTCTTTTATTTATTTATTTATATTTTTTAAAATATAATGAGGCTATAATTCCTTTCAGTGGACTGCTGCTCAGTACTGAGGTAAATTACCAGCTCCCTCTTTGGAGCTGAGAGGTTCTGGTCTGTCTCATCATCTTATCCTTTTCCTTTAGTTTTCATTCCTAGAAAAAAAATACCTGGAAGGTCTCTTGGAGTAGCCTCTCTCTTATGCATGGGAGAGAAGCCTGGGCATAATCTGCTCTGTGCCGCATGAGGGGAGATGCTATGTGCCTTCTCCAGTTTGCTTTGTAATTTTCCACTATTAAAATGTAAATGTGGCCTCTCAGCTTGGAACTGTGGAGACATTTGCACTCCGTGTGCTTTTGCTCTTTTACATGAATATTTAACATTGAGCCAGCCAATCTAAATAATCTCCGAGTGTTGATTACACTTTGGTTCATTAGA
Source organism: Aquila chrysaetos chrysaetos (assembly GCF_900496995.4). Taxonomy (NCBI): domain Eukaryota; kingdom Metazoa; phylum Chordata; class Aves; order Accipitriformes; family Accipitridae; genus Aquila; species Aquila chrysaetos. Next base: position 320,225 of record NC_044008.1, read on the forward strand.
CTGCAGCTTGGGGTTGTTTGGAGCGTGGTCCAGGTGCCGCCCAGGCGCCCGTGCAGCATCTTGGGGCAGGGAACTCCTCTGGGAGCTCTGGCTGCGTCCTGCTTCCACTGCACCTGAGCAGCGAGAGGCATTTTTGAGTCAAGAGCCATGTGTTTCCCATTCTGGAGGGCAGAAAGCAAATGCGGGAGCATCAGATGAACCAGGCTGGCTGGGGCATGGTTGTGCTGCTTCGAGCAGCGCTGTCATGGTAACTGAAGTGATTCATATTGCTGCGAGAAACCCAGTAAACATACTTTGATTAAACTCTTGAGAAGGTATAGAAAAGAATCTTCAAAGCTGATTGTATGAACTGCACAATTTTTTTTTTTTTTCTTTATTGCTCTCACTTCCCTCCCTTCCCCACTGGGGACAGTGGATCTGGGGGGATGGGGAGAGGAAACCTTTGTCAGAAGTGGCTATCTGGCAGCAGCCTAGAACTATCCTGTTTCTGGCACCTGGTGGCTGGACTTCTGGCTCAGTGGTTTATTATTATTGTTATTATTATTATTATTGTTACCAGTTTCAGGCAGGTTGAGGAGCAGTGAGAAGCCAGCTGTGCAGCCCGCAGGGCTGGCTGCAGCGTGCCTCGGGACTCTGATGGTGGTTTGGGGCATCGCAGCATGCCAGAGCACCTCTGAGCATCCTGGCAAGGATTTCACCTGCCAAACCAAGGCAGATCGGCTCTTCCCATTATAAATTGGTGTTATGAGTAAACCACCTGTACAAAACCTGAGTCTCCATGCTGAGGTTTAGCACATCAGACCCCAGCTGGGGAGCAGCTCCTTGGGTCTCACGCCAGGTCCAAGGTCTCTTCCTGCCACCCTGTCCCTTCTCTGAGGCTGGGGGACGAGGAGCTGTGTCCTGGCTGGGTGCTCCGCTCCCCCAGCCTGCGGGGGACGTTGGCCGTGTCCCCCTGCCTCCGCTGGGCTGGATGCCCTGGCTCCGGCCGGGGACCACACTCCTTGGGGAGGAAACCTGCCCTCTCCGAGCCTTGTTCCCAAACCTCTCGACTGCTTCTGTGAGGGGCCTGAGGACACAGGTAGCCAGACCGCACTGCTTCCCTGTCTGCTGTTAGCTTGTGGGGGCTTCTGGAACGCCCCGCTGTGCGCAACCCATCTTGCTCTTTCCTTGCTGGCTCTTGCCCTGGCGGTCCCTGTCCCCTCCCTGGCTGGAAACCCCAGCGCTGTGGCCAACTGCGGTTCCCTCTGTGGTTCCCTGGCACTAGGACAGAGCTCTGCTGGTCTCAGGTCCCAGCCCAAGGTGGGTCTTGTTCACCAGTCCACCTTGCTCCTGCATGTTTTCCCACCCTAACTTGCATGGCTCTGGTTTTCACTGACCCAGAATAAAAATACTCTTGCACAGTTATTAATTGGTTTTATTTTGCTGCCTGTGCTTTCCAGGAGGCTGATGAGTTGAGATGGTGGGCTGGTCTGATGCCTGGGGGCTGGCACCCAGCGCAGGTGGGGCATGCAGTTGGAGGGGATGAGGGGTTGCCTCCATCTTGTGCCATTGGGAAGCTGTTAGATGAGACACATCTCGTGTCCTGCAACAGATCCCCAGCCTGCCGGGAGCCCTCTCCAGCCCTCCCTTTCAGCTGCCTTCTTTCTGGCGAGGAGCATAATTTCAGTCCTTCGTCCTGCTGTGACAACGGCTGCCAGGGATGGGGCAGGGTCCCATCTCGGTGACAAGCTGGGGCTCGCACAGAGGATGCAACAGGGAGAGTGGCATGAAGGAAACCTTGCTCAATGTCCTTCTGAACAGAAGACTAAGCTCTCTGTAAAGCTGAGGGTAACCTAATTTTTGGCTGGATGAAGCCACTCTGCTGTGCTGGAGGGGCTTAGCCCTTAGAGTTAGAGCCAGCGGAGCAGGTGGGACCGCGGCATCCTTGCTGGCATGGTGCAGGAGCTGGGCGCTGTCTGTCCTGCAGGGCAGCACGGGCAGAGGGGAGCTCCTCCTGCGTTTTTAAGATGTTCGGTGGGCCTGGTATTGTTGCACATTCTGGAGAGTGGGATGTAGCTACACAAATGTAATTTGGCTGTTGTGAGCACGTGGCTGGTTTGTGCGTTGTTCTCTGTTAAGGAGCCAGGGCTTCTGAAGCATGGTGCTCAAAACAGAGTTACAGTTAATTCAACGCTTTCAACCTTAGTAGGAAGTTCTTGTCTTTCATTTGTTTCCCTCAGAACAGCAGAGGGTTTCCCCAAGGCTTTTGTTTTTGAACACATGATGTTCCCCCAGGGAGAGAAGTAAACAGCAAATCACAGTTTAGGGTTGTTGGTCCCTTGCTTACCTCTCCTAGGAAAGGCCAATTTAAAAACATCAATAAGAGGATGCCTAGAGGGCTCCAGCATTGAGCCAGGCTCTGCTGTCAGTGCAGACTGCAGTCATCCTTTGCCCACATTGCTGTCCCGTGTATGCGGTGGCCTCGATTTTCTGTCTGCTGCGGTCCCTGGACGTGTTCCTGCTGCCTTTGCTGTCCTTGTGACTGTGCCAAATGCTGACCTCCTGCTGGACCTTCTTGTGCAAATAGGTGCACTCATAGCATCCTTCAACATCAAACCTCCTCCACTGGTTCCTCTTTTGCTTCAGGATCTGTTTTATGGATTTGCCCCAGCCCATATCCCATGCGATGTGGGTATCTCTCCTGTCCTTTTTGCCACCTGGCTGTGGCACAGACAGTCTTCTCTTCCACATTTCTGCCACATGCAACAGTTTTCATCTCCCTTGCCATCTCCATCTCATTGCATATCATGTCTGAGAACATGGTTGTATCTCTCTGAATATATCTAATTTCTGTTGTGAGACCAGACCCAGGCTTGTGCTGTATCTGCATGGCAGAGCTTCCAGACTGGCTGGACATAAATCTGTGCTTAGATGAGGGCTTTGGGGAAGCTCTGGAGTATCTGGGGAGTGCAGTGCTATATTGCTCACACAAGCGGTAGCTGTATTCCTCTGATTGCCCTTCTCCTGTGAAGCTGCCTGGATGTCTGCTCATCAGCCTTCTTGCTGAAAGCCAGACTGTCATTTCTAGCTCTCCAACCTCTGTGTAGAAACATCTGATCTTGGTCCAGTTGCCTTCCTGGCTGTACAGTGGCCCTGAAATGGGCCCTGAGGCAGTCCAGGCACCAGAAGCTAAGCACTGAAGTCAGGGCAGGCAAGGTTTCCATCATGTGTACCTCTGCTCTCAGACTCCTGAGGGCTTCGCTGAGTCCCCCCTGAGCTTTCTCTATGTGCCAGGGTAGACATCCTGGGTCCTTGGCTGCAGCTGCTTGGGTCAGGAGATGTCCGAGCATGTTTGGACACCTGAGAGCCTAGGGAACTTTGCAATCTAAATGTGTATCAGCTGAAAGTCTGTTCTCCTGTGATAGTGCTGGAAAGCAGTTTTTTTCACTCATTTCTGGGACTCATGTGACTCCCTTGCACCTAAATCCCACTTTGGCAAATGAAGGAGGCTGAATCCCACCTCATGTGAGGTTGCTGTGCGCTGGGGGCCAAATTAAAATTACACAGACGGTGCAGGCACATGCTGTCTTTCAAGAGGCTGCCTTTGCAGCTATAATGCCATCCTCTTAATATGCTTGTGGAATGAAATACTCAGGAAACTTTGGCTTTACAACCTGTTATGTGACCTGGATGCCTTCTCGTTTACTCCTGTAAATGCTGTGTTATGTTGTGCTTCAGGGACTCTTATATTTGATGTTACGATGAGTGGATTAGTGAGTAGCAGAGTGGTCCTGGGCTGCTTTCTTTAGCCTCTCTGCTCTTCCTCTCTGGTGCGAATCAGAGACAGAGGTTGTGTTTTTCTTTGTTTTTAAGGTAGACACTATAATTTTGGTGTTGGGAGGGAGCGCTTTGAATATATAAGGTGATGACTGCTCTTGCGTAGAGTGTGGAAATGGGTGACCAGGTGATTTATTTGACAGGCTAAATTAAAGCACTTGCCCTGACCTCTGTCAAGAATTATAAAGTACCTTCCCTTTTACCAGTGAGTCCTTGAGCAACCTGTTTGTGTCTCATTGCCTAATAATTGGTGCTTACTGTGAATGTCTTGCCATGAACCATGCCAATCTTCCCCCTCTGAACCTGACCCTGACCCATTCGATGTCTCCCTGGTGTGAAGTCTGTGCAGTGGGGAGAGCAGGGACTGGGACAGCATTACTGCTTTTCAGTTAAGCTAAGGCAACCAGGAGCAGAGAAGATCTAGCACAGACCAAAAGGATCTCCTGCCTGGTGTCCTTTTTTCCCTTGCGAGGTTGTCATGGTTTAACTCCATCTCAGCCGAAACCAGGACAGAGGTAAATCTCTGCCTTTTTTTTTTTTGCTTTCTTTTTTTTTTCTTTTTTGCTTTTCTTTTGTCAGCTTGGTAAAAACAGCTCGCCGATAGGATTATTGTACAGTAAGCTGGTATATGATCAGTTCAATATACAGTTATGTTTTTTTTTCTAAGCAATTAATATCAAGAAACTAATAATTAATTTATAAAGCACCCTAAAGCAAGCCCAGACCAACTCCTGCTGTCTGAAGTTTTCATCATTGCACTCTTGTTTTTCTATTTCTTTCTTTCTTGGTTTGGTGTCAAGACCAATGATGCTGAGCCCAGTCATGCATGGAAGAGCGATGAACCAGACCAGTACCTCAGCATGGGTCTGGCTGTAGTTCTGGTGCTTTGAGTGGCCTTTTTTACCTCCTTGTAGTAGTGGATGTGCACGGCAGGGCACAACATGGACTCTGCCTGAGCAGCTGGTGCGGAGCACGGGTGTCACTGGTCATCTGCAAAGGGCTGACTGCTGCTCCTGCCTTCTCCCAGGATGGGGGGAAGAATGGTCCAGGCAGATTTTTCTAGATCTTGAATTTTTTCTTGCTGAATATTTCCTGTTTACCAAAATTCTCATATGGTGTGGATCCAAACTTGGATTTCTCCAGCTGAGACAGTGCCTACTGATGGAGCGCTGCTGAGAGCACCTCTCTGGGGCATCGCTGGTCCTCAGCTTAGATGTAACAGGCTCAAATTGACTCTGTTCTGGCAGAACAACACTGAGCTCGTCTTTGGTTGACGCTGTGAGCTCACAGCCTTTCTCAGGCTACAATCCTCATGATCACTTGGTTTCACCTATGGTGTTGGTCCCTGGAGCACACCATGGATGTATTCACTTGACCAGTATGTGCCTTGGCCTTTGGTTTGGAAAGGTATTCAGGCACTGACTGATGTGCTTTTATCACTAGGCAGCATTCGGCACTTTTACTGAAAGTAATTCTGTACTTTTTTCCAAGAACCATGCTTAAAGTTGCTGACTTGGCTTGGTTTGAAAACAGCTCTTCGAGACTAGCGACTTCCTTGTGTTTCCAGTGACTATTTCCAATTTCTAATAATTTTTAGATCTGCCAGTTACCATGACTTACATCCATTTAGTATTTGCTCCTCTTTTTTAAAGTGGTTTTCTATGAGACGTGAGGTAGTACAAAATTAACTGTCTCCTGGAGATCTATCATATGTCTAGACGATACATGAACTTGGGTCAACAGCCCCGGTCAACGAAACCTGTTCAGCTTTGCCTGTGAAATGGTTATAGCTAGCCCTGGCTGCGGCTTCCTCTCCAGAGTGTTGTGTTGGTAGGACAGGCTGTCCATCAGCGTCCTGCGTGCTGCAGTCCTGCAAACTCCCAGGCATTGACTCCACAGCGTGTTTACTCCAGGGACTGCATCACATCCACGGCCCAGGCTTTGCTTCTTTCCATCTGACATCCCTCCTTGCCTGTGGCCACTGGGTGACGTTTTGACCCATTTTTCCTGTTGGGGTGGCCTGGACGTGGGGTGCTGGCAGCACCAATGGTGCGGGCAGGCGGCTGGCAGCAGGAGGCTGGGGAGCCGGGCTGAGCTGCCACGGGGAGCGCAGATGCTGCCAGCAGAAATTCCCCCACCACGTGGTTGAAACTCAGGAGAGAACAAATGCATCGCGTTGCTATGACAACAGGAAGATTTACAGCAGCCTGAAATTCTTGTACTTTGAACCTAAAACATTCCTTGGAAAAATATTCTGAGTGCGGCCACGCAGCACTGCTGGGTGTTTGGTCAAGGGTGACACAGGTCCGAGGCCTCGCTCAACGTCAGGCAGCGTCCTGCCCGCTCCCCTGCCTGCTCCCATCCTCTGCAGCCCCTGGGAGGTGGCCACTGGAGTGTGTCCAGGGCTCGTGTGCCTTTGTGCAAGTTGCTGTGGGAGGGGTGGCCTTGGAAGGGTGAAGCCAGGGGAGTCTCGAATGCGGACGGGGAGAGAGGTCCCCTGTTAGCAGGATCACACCGCTTCTGAGCGTGCCATTGAGCAGGAGCGCAGGAGACCTCCGCATGCTTTACCTGTCCCCTTGCTTTTGCCTTACGTTTGCACCAGAAATGGGCTGGATGTTGCCACACGTCAGACAAACTTTAAGCACATTAAGGTTCATGATGGAAATGGATTCATTAAACAAAATCTAGGAAAATACATCTTTCCTGACCTGAGGTCTGCAGTGCTGTGGCTCCGCAACAGAGCCCTCTTCCCCTGTGACCACGTCAGGTTTCCCATTTCCACTCTCTCCCTCTGCAGAGCTGCAGGCAGAGGAAGGAGTTTGCATCTTCAGGTGGCTTCGTGAGGTCTATTTCTTCTGCACGCTCCTGAGGGCAGAGGTAGAGGGCAGGGAGTAGCTGGTATTTTATTCTGTGCATTGTATTTTCTAGGCTTGCGCTTGACACATGACTGAAGCTATAGATTTAGGCCTTCTGTGCCTCTGAAACAGAAGCGTAAGTGGTGGCCGGGGTTACTGCTGGTGTCAATGTCCCGTTCAGGTGTCACCACCTCCGAACCGGGGTGGCAGCTGGAGATGGGCTGGCAGGGGTCCCGCTGGTGGCCCCACACACCCTCCCTGGGTGCCCTTGCTGGTGCTGCCTCCGCCCCCTCCGGCAGCGCTCCTTGATGCCTCCTGAGACGCCACCTCCAAACCCTACCAACGCCAGTGTGCTACGGTCGGGCTCACCTGAGTTTCCCCAGGTTGGTGCAGGGAGAGGAGCTGGAAGCAGGTGGAGCTCTGTCTTCCTCTGCCCTGGCCATTCCTGCCTTCCCGGCCCAGCTCCGTGTGCTTTTCCAGCTCTCCCGCTTTGCTGCCATCTTCCAGCCCAAGCATGGCTGGCCGACACCAGCTTCGCGCTGTGTGCCCGGTAGCTAATGCCGCTTTCCCTGGCTCTTTTGCAGTGCCTTTCAGAGAAACTCCCAGTTACACGAAGCGGAGACGAATCCTCGGCGCCGCCGGCCTCTCTTCCCCGCGCATACTGCAGCGCTCGGCCAGCGACAACAACCTGAAGGCAGAGAGCCGGGCGTCCTACTCACCAGTGCCCTCGCTCCGCAGCCTGCCCCCGCAGCTGCTGGCGCAGATGCAGGAGGCGGCGGTGGGGGCCATGGCAGGGGACGGCAGCCTGGCGAGCTCCGGCAGCGCCCGTAGCGCCCACAGCCGCTCCCCGTCCCTGCAGCGGGTGCAGGAGGAGAAGGAGGCTGACCTGCCCACGCTCCGGAGGAGCAGCCGCGGCAAGGCCAGGTAAGGGGCCGGGGGGAGGCAGAGTGAGGATGCCCCGTGCCACGGCCGGCGCCGTCCTCGGCACCCGCTGGAGCCCCCACATCTGCACGGGGCTGGGCACCCGTGGGACCCCGGGCGGTGGGTGGGGAGCAGGAAGGACCGTGGAGCCCGATGAAGCCCCGTGTCTCCCTGTCCACGGACCGTGAGGAGCAGGGCTGGCCGGGACCAGGAGCAAGCGCTGAGGGTTTTTTTTGCTCGATCTTCTCCCCAGCCTTGGGTCTAATCTTGCATCTCAGAAAAATGGTAAGTACATCAATGCCATGTTGCGCTTGTTGTTGCTATGACAATGAATGCATCTTGAAAACTGAACTTCGAGGTGGCACATTGCAGATAAGCCAACACCTAATGCGTCCCAACCGACCTGCAGTTACTGCGGTTATCGGTATTCTGCCTACAGGCCCAGGTGGTGGCATTGCTCTGCTGAACCGCCCGGGAACGGCTGATGGGCACCCTTGCCCGACCCACTGAGCAGTGTGGGGAGGCCTTCCTTGTGCGTCCGGTGGTTTCGGTGGCCCGTAGGTGTGGGAGCGACGTGGATCTTGTGTTCTCCTGCTGCTCCCCATCACTTGCTGGCCATGTGCAATGCGAACATTGGCTCTGACACTGCTCACCACTGCTGGTGCTTGCCTTCGGCTGGAAGCCGAGCATGGGCACCTGTTGTGATCCAGGAGGATGGCTGCTGCTCCCCTCAGACAGCAGAGGTGCTGCCAGAAAGCCTTCGTGGCCAAGGGTCCCTTTGGTGATGACTGGGGTCAGGCTTTGCTTTCGGAAGTCCTCTGTTAGTGGAGAGGCACGACCGACCACAGTCATGGCTGATGTAAAGCAGCGTCTGCTCAGAAAGGGCTAACGAGAAACTCTGATACAGTGAAGCTAGAGCAGGAGTTTGAAGAGTGGGTACCAGGTCTGGGTTATAACTGTGTTCACTACTGAGTAAGAAATGGATTTGAGCATTGAAGAACCAGTCTGCAGATGGCAGCTATTTACATTAACTCCATAGCAGAAACAGCTCTGAGACCCTTTGAGGCAATCTAAAGAATATGGGGAAAAAGAAACGTGTCAGTGAATAAAAAATAATGAAAATAAATGTAAAATAGCTACTAGAGGGGGAAAAAATTGAACTGCTCAAGTACCTGCTAGGATTCTTAATTAATAGTTTAACTCGGGAAAAGTTGCAGGATGTTTTCTAAACAGCTCAGTGGAGGCCTCTGCTCAATGTGCAACTTCAGTACAAAATGCAGCGATATTAGATGGCCTAACAGTGTGATGGATGACAATATGGAAAACAGTCTAATGCCTCGGTCAAAATCAATGATGACACCTCTGAGAGCTGCATACCAGGCTGGGCACTACCAGTCAGCAAGAATGGTGTGAGTTACAGGGTTTTGGAGATACAGTGAAAATGATGAGGAATGAGGAAAAAAACCTCTCTGCTTTGAGGAGAGATTTAGAAGAGCAGGATTGTTACCTTAGAAACGAGATGAACAGGAGGAAAAATGTTAAAAGTATTGGAAATGTTGAATGGCTTATCAGAGAGAAGTAGGGAACCTCTGCTTGTTTCATGGCACAAGGAGAAAGGAGTGTGCAATGAAACTGATGGCATGCACACTCAAAACCAGTATGAAACAGTGGTTTTTCTCCACCCTGCAGTTAGCTCAGGAATTCACCGGCTCGGGAACTTGCTGAAGCCAGAAGCACAGTATGATTATAAAAGCATTAGGAGGTTGGTGTGGGTAAAAAAAATACTGTGGGCTTTTATAATCAATAAAGTTTTGGAATTATTCTCAAAATTACCTGGAGCATCTGATGGCAAGGCAGGAGGAGGGCAGCTGGGGAAGAGTCGAGCCTTACCCAGCCAGACAGTTCCTGGCAAGGGGAGAGTAGGAGCATGGCTGGGCATGGAGATGCTGGGGGATTTGGGGTGTGCAGTGGGCAGTAGTGTGAGGAGGGGCTTGCAAAAGTGGGTATCCAGTGCTGCTGCAGAAGCCGGCGGTCAGCAGCCGGTGTGCTGTGCCACTGGCTCTGATGCCAGTAGCTGCCGCCCCGTCTGCCAGCCCCGTGCCTGCCCGTTTGCTCCCTGCCGACTGTGGGAGGGGTGGGATGCTGCTGCAGGCTCGGGCTCCTCTCTGACTCGGTGCACAGACCTCCGAAATGCCTGCTGAGCCTTTGTGCCTGGGTTGACTGGCTCAGGGCTGAAGACAGTGGGAACGCTGCTCATCGTGCTGTCCGTTGCAGCTCAGCAAGTGCCCGGGAAGGGCAGAGGAAGGCAGCTACCTCTGCGTCCTACTGCCAAGTGCTGCTAGAGTGACTGTCTGCCCCGTTTTCTTCTGTCTCCTGCTTGTGCAAACTTTTAAAGGATTGCTGGAGGTGGCTTAATTATTTCTAGCCATATGTGTTTTATAAAAGGCATATAAAAGTGCTTTTTACTCCATTATTTTCAGATACTTGTATATTTTTGTAGGGATAGGAGGATTATGAAATACCTTACACTGAGTTTGGGGCAAGTGAAAGTCACATGCATGCAACCTGCATGTTCAGTGGCTGGCACGCACTGGCAAGTTCAGAGCTGCCAGGATTTTACAGAGGTGGGGCCTCCTGCTGCCCCCCCTCCCTGTCCGGCCGCAGGGGCTCCCGGTGATGCCTGGGGAGGCTGTCGGCTGAGTGAGCCCTTCCCACCTCAGCCCCTGCATCACTGCCAGCCCGCGATGGCCAGGGGTGCTGGGTGGGTGCTGCTCTGCAAGTTGCTTGGGCTGATATTCTTTTGAATTACACAGATGTATGCACACGCCGTTGCTGTTCAGCAAGCAGCTGTGTGCTAACAAGTGCTTAGAGCAGCTAATTAATAGTGTTTTTTTGTTTGACACAGTATTTCTTTCAGTTGTTGTTTGGCCTTATGGCTCTCCTGGTTGGTTCCCAGTGTGTTTGTGTTGGTTTGACAGAGCTTTTATTTACTCCAAGGCTGGGGAAGAGCAGTGCAGTGATCCCTATCTCATCCGAGTACTCAGTTCCCAGGGATGTTTTATTTTCAAACAAGAAAGTCTTTGCTCTGTAGTAAGTGACAAGCCATCCATAAACACGCAGAGTTCTCTCACATCTTCTTTGAAAAGTCTTGCAGAAAAATTGATTCTGGGTCAGATTTTTATTAGAGTAAATATCACGAAAATTTAGTGTCTGCAATGTTGCTCCAAAGTTCTTTACTCTGAGGGCGAAAACTCCCAGCAAAATTCTGATTGTTTTGCAAATATATTCAGGATGGCAAGGAGAATTTAAATGAAAAGTAGTTCAGCATTAGTGTTTCATTTCTCCAGAAATGATGCGCAGAAGCACCTCACGTGCCTGTGGGCTGCTGGGCGGTAGCCTCGGTGCTGCTGTTCAGCTGTGCTAACAGCAGGAGCGGTTATTTGTCTGTGTTGCTCTCCCGATTTCTGCCATGCCAATGGTTCTGGTGGCTGAGTCCTCCCGTGGACTGCGGCTCTCCGACCTCCACGGAGGCTGATCGGCGGTCCTGGCCGGCTGGGGGAGGCTGAAGCACAGGTCTGACCCTGGAGCAGGGGTGCTGGATGTGAGCCCAGGGTGGACCATCCCTGCGATGAGGGATGGACTGTGGCCAGGAGCCTCTCCCAAGTGGGACGGGCAGGGCTGGGCTGCAGGGAGCCTCAAGCAAAGGACCTGGGTGATGCCAGAGGTTAATCCACCCCAGCAAGGCTTGGGTGAGCCTCCCGTGGCGTGTCCCCAAATGCCTTTTTGTGGTCGGCTGTCCTTGTGCTAATAACCTGCTCCTGGGAGCGAGTCCTGGGGGCGGCTGTTGCCAATGCAGTTGGCTCTGAACCCCCCAGTTGTGTTGTGGACCATCGGGGGTCCAGGGAGGACCAGTGGGAAGGGTCTAACCCACAGACATCTGGCTGTGCTCATCCTGCCTGTTCTTGGGAAACCCCGGTAATGGACGTGCCCAGGTGTTTTCCTCACTCCTGCCTCCCTCTGTCCTCACCACTAGGAAGTTTTCTGATGTCTGATCCAAATATTTTTTCCTCTAGTTTGTTATGCCACATATACTCTGCATAGGTATGGTGAAGAGCTCACTCACTTCCCCCTCACCGCAGTCTTGCACACGCAGAAGACTGCTTCCCATGTTTTCCTTGGTGTCGTCTCCTCTGTTGGCTGTTAGCCCCTATTGCCTTGCCCTTCCCAAAGGTCTGTTTTCTCCGAGCTCCTGCTGTGGCTCCTCTCCAGGCTCCCAGCATCCCACTCCTTCCTGGCAGTGCAGTGCTCGGAGCAGGCACACAGCAGCAGAGGAGTGTGGCAGCAGAATTGCGTTGCATGTTTTTCAGGCTGTAGTTTGATAGCTCATCATATTGCGTTTTATGAAATGGTGTGATGTGTGACTCACATTCAGCGTGTGATAGCCTCCACATTCCCCCCCCCCAAAACCCACTACATAACCAGTGTTTCCCTGTCTGAATCCTTGTGCAGTTGATGATGCCTGCGTAGATTTAGTACCTTCACTTTATCAGGATCCATTTAAACCCTAATCCTGTTCCTTGGAGTGTTTTGCAGCCCGTTTGTACTGCCTGTAGATTTGGCAAGGATCTTCTCCAACCCGTCGTTGGCTTTGCTAAAGGAGACGCTGACCCAGCTCAGCCCCTTGCGCAGCCCCTGGGTACCCCCACCCTTTGATGGGGAGGCATCGGAGGGTTGTTCTCCTGCCCTGGGGTCGGGTGGTCTCGGGGCAGCTGTGGGGCTGTGAGGAGCCCAGCGAAGGCCGAGGTGTGTGGCTGCTGCTCAGCAGCCAGCTCCTCTTGCTGTCTGTCCTTGACAAATCCCTTCTGACTGTTACCACATTGCTTCCTTCTAGGCAAGTACAAACACTTTGGTTTGTTATTTGTTCCAATTTTTTTTTCCAAGAAGAGAAGTGATGGTATTTCTTTTGCTTTTCTTTTTCCCCCTTTTGGCCATTTGCTATTTTCCACTCTTTTGGGCACACTGTATATAACATGAGCCTTCAAAGATGACCTTAGGTGTTCTTAGATTGCTTTAATCTGTTCTTAAACTTCCTTCCAGATATGTAGTCAGGCACATCCAAATATTCTTAATTAATTCCTGCTTCTGGTTTCCAGGTAGGATCTTGACTCTCTGCCTCTGAAATCTCATGGTTGATCTCTGATTTAAAGACAAGTATTAAGCATATTGGTCTTTTTAGTTTCATCCATTGAAAGCTTTCCCTCTCTGCAGTTAGCCAAAGAAGCACCAACAGTTACCAGCAATTCCTGGGATCTTTTTCTTGCTGTCAGTGTATTTACAGAATGAATACCTTCTTCTCCGTGGTGGCATTTCCTCTCATGCTTGTGCTGTCCAGATGTTTTGCTTCTGTTGGCTTGTGCTTTTCCTTCACATCTGTCCATAGCAATCACTCCTGTTTTCCAGTTTATGTAGTGTGTTTGAAGTCAATGACTGTCCTATGATTTACCTGGTTTCTTACTTCACTGCTTATGCATCCTCCATGTCTGAAGTCTGTTTTCCTTTGCCTTCCCCATCATGGGATCATGTAATAGTTTGAGTTACAATGGACTTCTGGAGGCTGTCTGCCCACCATGGGCTGACCTTTCATGAAACCTTGTCTCCAGTATTCAAGAACATGTAGAGGTTGGCCTCAAAATGCATTGCTCATATTTTGCTGGTCTTTCTCGCTTTCTTCCTAAGAAGTGCCGAACACTTATCATTTCATGATCGTTCCTGTCAATGTTACCTCTGGCTTCACATTTTCAGCCAGTTGGAATCAGAGCACTAAAAGAGCTTCTATGGCTGTTTTCTGCACCTTCTCTGTAAAAATAAATTGTCATGAATATAGTCCAAGAGCTTGCTGGACAGTCAGTGTCCTGATTCTTCACCAGTAGATCTCTGGATAAATGCAATCTCTTATTATTCCTAAGTCCCATAAGCTAGCATCAGGGGGGCATAGCATAAGACACTGCACTGCATCAGAATGGCTATCTGCTAAGGCTGGTATCTTGTCTGATGCTTGCCCCTGGCATGTGCCTAAAGAGCAGGACATGTGCTGAAGGAACCAGGGATTGTCCTCCCCACTCTCTGAAATACCTTCTCCTTTGGTCCTATCCGTCAGCATCTCTGCAAAAGAGAATGTGAATTGCTGATGCATGGCTGGCTGGTAGAGTCCTGTTCGGGCAGATACTCTCCATAAAAACTGCACTGAGCTCAGTGCTCCTCAGCAGCAAGTAAATACAGAGAGCATCCTTTTCTAGCAGCTCCCCTGAAGATTCTTGGCACTTTGCCACCTTGAACAAACATCCTTCTTCTGAAATTGCTAAAACTGCAGTTATTGCATCAACTGGAACCTGGGGACTTTATTTCTAATATTCTTGACCTCTCCTTGGGGGGTTTAATAAAATAAGTGCCTTGTCCCAATCTCTTTTTTCGTATTATTACTTTCAACAATATCAACTGATTCACTATTCCCAAGCCCTTTTATTCCTCAACAATGTGAATGAGATCTTTGCCCTAAGTACTAAGTCACTGGTTTATTTATTTATTTATTAAAAGCCTTAGACGATTTGTTTTCCCTTCCTGGCTTTTGAAAGGGTTAGATCCATTTGATTAGTTCTACCTGCATCAGGGATTTGAGTAGAAATTGCCACAATTTGTTTCATTCTCTCCTCTGTGCCTCGGTTTTCAGCTTGGCATCAGCTGTTGAGTTGAGTCCCCTCTGCATCTCGGCTGTAGCCTCAGTCCCCCTACAGCAGCTTCTCAAAAAGAAACCCCTGAAGGTGGGTGGTGCAAGGGCCACCCACTTCTCTGGATGCCCCTGGGGTCACCAGGCTGCTTACGGTCCTTCTGCGCTGTTTGCAGCCCAGCTGATAGCGCCGAGCGGCACAGCAGTGCCAGCGCCATGCCCAGCGCTTTGGGTATGATGTTTTATTTTAGGGTGGGATAGTGAAGAGCGTAGGTAGGGGATCTCTTGCTCCTAGTGCGACACCGTAGTCCAAGACAACTCCACCAGTGAGGAATTAGATGGACAGTGCTTTGTGGAGAAATGTGTGGTGAGGAGACAGAGTCCCCAGCTGTCAGACTGGAGACCTTGTACAGGAAATATGTGGTGTTTGCAAAGGCGTTACAGGCTTGCAGAGTAATTTAAGTTGGAAGGGACATCTGGATGTCATCTGGTCCAGCCTTCCCATCTAAAAGAAGAAAGCGGTCTCCAAGAACTTGCCAGTAAAGCAGCTGGAAGGTCCTCGTCTCTCCCCGCTGGGTGTGCTCCCACCCCTCGCCGAGGGCTTTGGCTGCCCCAGCCACAGCCGGGCTCAGGCTCTGGGATGGAGCTGAGCCAAGAGGGTGCAGAAAGCCTCGTTGGGTGCAGCCCCTTGGCTGGGGAGCTGCCTCCGAGCTCAGGACCTCATCACCGGTCCCGAGGTACGCCGTGGGGTGCCGATGCCCGGCGGGCTCTGGGACCCGCTTTGTGCCCAGGGCTTGCCTGGCAGTCCCAGGATCGCTGTCCTGCCAGCCCATTGTCTTTGTCCCTTGGGACTGTGTCCCTGTCCGTGGGGCCGGTGCCCTGCGCTCGCCCCGGGTCCCGGCTCATTGGCCCTTGCAGGGTGGCTGCTCCGGCTGCTCCCGCCAGGGTCCCACTGCAGACCCTGCTGTGTGCACCCCGGAGCCAGCTTCCCTCCACCACCCGTCCGCTGCAGGAGAGAAACCTGCTTTGGCAGAATGTCTTCTTAGGACAGAGTCTCACCTTGAACATGCGAGTAACTGCCTGCACCACAAAACGTCTCTGAGACGTGCTGCTCCCCTCCATGCACGCCAAAACACGCCTGAAGTAACTAGGACAAATGCCTTTTAAGTTTTGATAAACCAAAAGGGAATCTGAGCAATATTCAAGTGAGATTACCTCCCTGCCAGGCGTGTTTGTCTCTGTAATAGCTTTTTCTGTTTGCCTCAAAGTTCCCATAAGAATATATGCTGTCAATTTGGGATGCCAGCGAAGCTTCAGGAATATTTATTTTAGTTGGGCAAAATTAAAATGGGACTAGATCAGACGAGTGGAGATGCCCAGCAGAGCGCTCTCCTCTGCTGGGGGGCCGATGCCTGCCCTGTCTCCAGGGCTGAAGGGCCACCCCTCGTGACAATAGTCCCAGATTTCGGCTGGGGCATTCCTACCAAAATCTGCAGCGGTTCAGAGAGCGCATGATGCATGCAGCTCTTACAATAAATATAACTCAGCACCCGAATAAATAGCACAGCATTTTGACAGGCTTTCACATGTTCAGTTGGTTAAAACATTGAATTTTTCTGAGAACTATACTGTAGGATTTCTGAAGTGCAGCAGAGTTTGCAGGACCCTCCTGGAGAGCTGTTTCATTCTGGGTGAGCTGGAGACCCCGGCAGTGGAGGAAGGTCTTGGAGTGATGGTAGAGTGAGGAGACACAACGGGCTAGCATTAAATCTGATATGACATGTGGAAGAGGAGATTAGATCTGGGATGGCTGGGGCAGTATTTGGGAAGGTTTAGCGGAGTCTGAGGAGTTGAAGTCTGAATGGCTGACGTGATCCAGAGCTGCCGTGGAGACAAACACTGAAGCCTGGGGGTGTGGGAATGGGAGAGCTGCCAGAACCCGGCAGTGGGGTGGCTCTTGGGTGGGGAAGGGCTCCATGGTGAGAGCTCTGTGGTCGCGTGTCCCAGGCCAGGAGCTCTGGGGGGTGGCTTGCGCTCTGTCGGCGATCCCCCCAGGGGCTGCTGCCTCCAGAGCCTGTCGGAGGAGAGGCTGTGCTGTGTTTATCTGCCCATCGCGCTGGCGCTGCCTGTGCACAGAAATAGCCACCTTCCAGAAAACGTGGAGTGGTGAATGACAACAGTTTTACTGGGCTCAGCATCTTGAGGAAGGAGAGGCACTGAAAACACTTGCCGTGCCGACCTCAGAAGGGGAGTTTCAGAAAGACAACAGAAATTCATCAGAAAGGCCTGAAAAATCAGAAGCAGTAACAGCATCCATAAGGGCAATAGGGGAAGCGCTGGATGATCCAGGCAGAGCTGCACAAGGCAGGACCTTTGGAAGAGGAGATCATCAAGAAGGCAGCGAAGCTAGTCCAGGAGACTATCAGAGAGTGCAGGGACCACTGGGGAAGACAGCATGAGCTGCCCGGAGCTAAGTGAAGCTGTCTTCCAAAGGAGGAATTTGCGTGAACACTGGTGGTATCTGACGTCTTCGGCCAAGGTGAGGTCCCAGTGCAAGAGGCAGGGTAGAGAGTGTCCTGAAGGAGAATTCCTTTCCTGCCCTCTTCCCCTGAGTTGGCAGGGCAATCAAGGTTTGGGAAGAGAAACTGTGTCACCCTAAGCAGAGTACTGTGATGGCAAGTGTTGATGGGGTTACACAACATATTTGTGTTTAGCAGGTGGTGGCTACATTGGGCGAGAAGGGCTTAAACTGTAATGGGATTTTTTTAGAGGCGATTTGAGTTTCACCAGTCCAAAACATTAAAACTTTACGTTATAAATGTTACAATGATGTACAAATAACATATTAGAGTGGTTGCCCCCCCAGTGTTTTGATCTTTTTGATAGTACAGGGCTGGGAGCAGCAGCCTGAATGACGGAGATGAGGAGCAAAGGTCAAACAGGAGACGGGAGTGAGGAAACAGAGAGAGTAAAGCAAAGTGGACCACAGACTGGAGCTAACACTCAAGGGTTTTGTGAGTTTTCATTAGGTTTCCCCTCATGTGATGTTAATATGGAAACTAGGCACTTATGGGTATGATGCAGAGCAATGCCATGAACTTCATCTAAGAGAAAAGAAATTATCCATGTTAAAAATGACTGCTGCAGTGACAGCAAAAACTCATGCTGTTGTTTAAGTTGGGCTGACAGCCTTTCAGGGTGGCATGCCAGTCCCTGCTTTTACCCGAGCTGGAGGCTGCTCTTGGCATTTGCTCCTGACTCCTGCCCTGCAACGGGCTCAGTGGGCGGCAGAGCTGCTGTCCCCGGGGCTGGCAGGCAGCAGGCAGCCTGCGACCAGGCAGCAGCTCTCCATGTCTTCCAGAATCCTAATTTAGGACAGCCTGGAGCTCTGGGGCCCCTGCAAACCCTCCAGAACTGGTCTTTGTGCCTCCCTCGCTCCGTGTCTCCGCATTGCTGGTCCCCAGCTTAGTTATTTTGTACTAGAGGAAACTGTGAGACTTCAAAGGCTGATGGAGTTTGTTGATAAATACAGGCAATGCGTACTGCAAGGAGGAAATTCAGACAGCTTCTACATTTTGCTGGATTTTAAATTAACTGCAGTCCCACAGGCTTCCTTGTCAGCGCCGCCATGAAAAATCTCTGTTTTTTTATGAGGACTCACTCATTAAAATACAGAACAAAGCATCAGAATGTATAAAATGAGCTGGAAGATGATGTCAATAACATGACGATGCTATTCTGTCACTTGGTGGGACACTGTTACGGGGCAGGGGTGTGCAGCCACGGTCGCCCCAGCCAAGCAGAGGAAACGAGCAGTACCTTGGGGTGGCAGCAGTGCTGCTGAGGAGGGGTCTGCCAGGAGCAGTGATGGGCTGGGGGCAGCCGGGGGGTGGCTGGGTTTGTCCAGAGAAGGGGAAGCATCAGTGAAATTGGGAGG
The DNA here is from genome assembly GCF_900496995.4 of Aquila chrysaetos chrysaetos. Classification (NCBI taxonomy): domain Eukaryota; kingdom Metazoa; phylum Chordata; class Aves; order Accipitriformes; family Accipitridae; genus Aquila; species Aquila chrysaetos. The sequence goes on from NC_044008.1 coordinate 338,478, forward strand.
TGACATTGAAAGCTACGGGAAGGAAACACGATTTCCTTCACACCCAGCTGCGCCACACAACTCCCGAGGCTTCATTTCTCACAATTTGTACTTCATTGTGATCTATCCTTGTTGTGATTTACTGTTTGTGATTTACACTTGTCATTTGGCCATCAGCTTGCTGGTGAGGAGGATGTTTTCTCAGGACCAGCTTGCCCCCACGGGCCTCTCTGGGGTGTCCAACCCCCTCTCAGCAGGAGGGGTACCAGGTAGGGTCTGAGCGGAGGTGGCTGCGCATTGCCTGTGCCAGCCCATGGGCAGGCGAGTCCCGCAGATGTCCTGGCTGTGCCAGAGGACTGCCGGCATCCTTCCCAGTGCGCTGCTCCCAGTCCCTTGCTGTGATGTTGCTCTACCAGTTGAGCTTTTCAATCCACAGAATATTTCTGCTTGGTGCTCTTTCTTTCCTCTTTTAATTTTTTAACCCTTTTTTTGTTTGTTTGTTTTTTGTTTTAAAGCAGTGTCTGCCAGTGGCACTCAGTGTGAGTTTCTCATCCCTCACTTGCCGTTTGCATGCCCTGTTAACAGAACAGCCCCTGCTACACTCCTGGTGCCCACGGGGCGCACCTGGGCGTTCCTCTGTCCCCATGCAGGTTTGGGGAGGGGATGTCCTCGGAAGACCTGGGGTGAGTCTTGGCATCACTGTGTGTTCCTGGCAGGATGCGAGTGGCTGCATGGCTCAGAGCAGCGGGCTGGGAGCGAAGGCTGTGCCCAGCGTGCAGATGAGCGTTGCGAGGCTCTGCAGGCACGAGCAGCATGTGCCTCCTCGCCGTGGAGCTGGAGAGCAAGGCAAAGCAGTTCGAGCAGGTGGGCCATGCTGTCCTGAGTGAAGGTTTGCCAGGACGGAAACTGCGTTGCAGTAGACAGATAGCATGGTTGTTTTCTCTGATGTGGTGCCCTGGTGCGTGCTGGGCTGGTTCCAGCGATGTATTTTCCGGATAGTGATGTGTCACGACTCTCAACTTGTGGCTGTCTACGTGTTCTCTGTGCACACAGCTGCTTTTCCCAAGTATGTTAGTAAAACAATTTTTTCCTCCTGTCCAGCATCATCCAGCTGTGATCTCTGAGTGCTTCACATTGGGGAGTGAGTCAATACTCTTGACTTTGGTCCTTGAGTTATAGGAGATGGCAGAGTCGCTGTGCCTTCCTCCTGTTGTTGAGGAGCTGTAGGTGACGTCTCTCAGCCCTGCTGCTTGTCTCTGTGTATTTACCCGCTGTGTTGCCTACCATCCTTCACACTGCCTCTGTGTGTTTCTTGGTGCTCCACCTGCAACTGCTGCCCAATGCGCCTGCGTGAGTGCCAGGCAGGAGCCGAGATCCTGCAGACTGCAGCCACCTCGGGGAGGCTTTGCCCACTGTGCAGGTACTGCCAGAACTTAAACAGGCAGTTTGGCAATGTAAGAGGCAGCGTAGTGAGTAGCAGCAAAGATATCCCAGTGCCTTTGTATCCATCAGTGGCACAGTCTAGTCTGAATATTGTGAGCATTATTGGGCAGCTGCGTTGAACAGATCTGTGTGGGGTGAAGGCAGAGGCGAATGCTGCAAATTAGTGGGGGCCTGGAGAAGCTCTCTTGTATGCAGAGATGTTGGAAAGAATGGGATTAAACAAAGAGGAAGTGATTTAATGTAACCGTTTGTTTGGAGGAGCCATAAAACTGGTAGTCTGTTCTGAGCAGGGTGGAGGTTCATAATGATGCCCTCCCCGTAGTGATTCACTCGTGTTTCTCACAGCGTTGCTGTTTCTGTAAATGTGAGCAGATAGATACACATTTATTTATAGATGATAGATGAGCAGGCAGGCAGAGCGGCGGCTGGTCAATACTGACTGCACTCCTCAGCGGGGAGCACGCTCTGCTCCAGAGATGCCGCAGAACCAGCTGCCCTGGCAAGGCACAAAGATGCTGTGGTGCAGGGAATTGGTAGATGATTTCAGTTTTGCCAGTCCAGAGTATTTAAAACTGACATTGGCTGCAGGGCTGACTCACAGCAAAAAGAAACAGGGACCGAGCAATGGAATGCTCAACTGTAAAGGAAGTCATTAGTTCCCATCAGGTAATGAAGCCAGGGAATTCCCTGTGCAGGCACAGCATGTGCTCAGCACACGGGGAGACGCAGAGGAGTGATGCATCTGGCCAAGGCACGAGGACTGCTGCTCACAGGAGTTATGGCAGGCGTATTACAGCTCCTGTTAGGTGTTGTGGGAATTTTTAACTGGGAGTAGAAAACTGCCTGTGTGGGGGCAGGTTATTCCTGGCTTGCTGCTACAGGTTTTTATGCCTTCTGCCTTCTGAATTAACCCTGCCTCCCACTGGTGATTGTGCAGGCTGGACTTTAGTTCTGAAGCCAAATTGCCATTTCTAGGGTTATACTGTTGTTTTGCCATAAATTATCTTAGTTACGTAGGATGGTGCACGGCAGAGGCTGCCATTTCTTGCTCTGTGGCTGTGCCAGCAGCGGGACTGGGCGGGCAGTGCTGCCGGGCTGGCAGTGCTGCCCTCCAGTCCCGAGGCGCTGCCCCTTTTCTGGGAGAGCACCTGTCCCCTCAGACAGCTTTTCAGCAGGCTCAGCGCCGAGTCCTCCTAGAGCTCAGTGCAGCAATGGGAGCCATCCAGCCCTGGTGTCTGCCAGCAAACACTGCTCTGGTCCGGTAAGAGCGTGGCCAGCTGCGGGGAGGTGACTTGCACTCCCGCAGGCGAAGATGGGTCCAGTGGACTTAAACTCGGCTAAGCTGCATGTACCAAAGTTCACAAAGCAACTGCATGCTTGCCAGCATGCCGTTGGTGCTTTGCTTCATCTGATGTTGCAGGAGTGATGCTCACCTTCAGCACAACTGTCTGCATCACCAAGGTCTCAGAGCAGGGAACAGATGCCGGTGCTAGGGCTTTTCCTGAGCATGGGAGGGACTGTGATAACCCCAACACCACATACCCCGGTGCGAGCTGCCTGCACCCTGCACGCTGTGCAGGTGGCCATGAGGCCAGAAGGAGAGGAGGGAGCAGTGCTCACGGCACCCTATTCAGTGGGGATTTGGGCTCCAGGACAGCTTTTAATTTTATCTAAAGGTGACCAACTTTGAAATACACACTAAAGCTGGAAGGCCAGTCCATAATCCCAGTTTTTACTTGCTTCTCCCAAATAAGTGTCCTTATGCAAGACCAGAATGATTAAGCACCTCCTCCTTTGTAGGCTCATTTTGGCATTACAATTCTTGTCTCTTTGCCTAGAGAGCGGCCCTGGTTTGGCAGGAATTTGGCCCTGGTTTGGACAGTACGAGCTCTTGGATGACATGTTATTTTGGGAGTGTCGTTAGGCTACACCTCTGGGACATAAGGCTGCAGCCTCCCTGAACTGCCTGCCGCCCCATGGCATGTGCAGCCGCCTGCTTTCCGTCCCAGCCAGGGCTGAGCACGGGCGCTGGCGTTGCTGCACCCATACCTTGGGGGCATCTCTGCTGCCTCCGTGGGCGATTCAGCCAGGTAGGCTCACAGGAGGGACCAGGCACCTGAGAGTGGTAAAGAGGCACCCTGGTTATGAGGCTGGGCTTCAGCCCAAAATAGCTGATATTTTAAGAATTTTATGTCTTGGTTTAATGTTTATGTGGCTCATAACCAGCGTGCAGAAGTCTCCCTGTAAGACTGCCAAAAGCACTCAGGACCCCCAGAGCTTTCTGGTGTGAGCCATATGGAATGACCCTGTATTGAAGCAATGAACGTATCATCATTGCCATTTCAATGATGCGGTATTTATTACACATTTTTATAAGGCTCCCTAGCTATGGTATCTGCACCCCAAATAAGATCACACTTTATGGCTTGGCATGAAATTGCTAATATTGCCTGGAATTCAGCATTGCTGACACTGGGTAGCAATCTCAGCTGTTGTAAAGTGGTGTTGTTTCCCATTTATGGAGCTATTACTTTACAGTGGGTAGAAGTCTCGCCAGTGGCATTTACTGAGCTAGACTGCTCATAGTGAAGAATTTTTTTAGCTAGTTTTAATCTTTCTGTTCAAATATCTTCCAACCTGAGATTTCCCAGGTTTTCATTGCTTCTAGCTCAGTTTCAGTGAAAATGGACCAGAGTTTTTTAAATGAGGCAAGGTGAAGGAAAAATGGTTGCAATATAGTCTTTGTGTAGACTTGGTGCTTTTAAAAAAACCCAGCATGATAGAAAGCTAATATTTTACATGGGTGTTAGCAGTGAAGCAAATAGGTGACAGTGCTTCAGAAAAAATGAATTCTGATTTTGCATGGTAGTAGGGATTAGAAAAGTCAGGTTTTGTAGTTGTATTTTATTTATAAACGGCAGTCCACTAAATCAGTGTCCCATAAATGCTGTTGTGGTCTAGGTCATATCTCTACAGAGAGATTTACCTTGGCTTCACTTCCCCTCTCCTGCAGTCACTTACTGATCCTTGTCCCAACAAAACTACATGGACGCCTAATAGAGCGTGCAGATTAGAAAGCCAAGTGCAGGTCCCTGTCTCCCAGGTGGGCCATGAGATGGTGATGTACATTCATGCCTTTGACTGCACTAAGCACTTGAGCTGGTGGTGACACTTCTTGCTCAGGATCCTGAAATAGACCATAAAATTCACAGCCCATATAAATATCTGCCTTAAAGCAGGGTGGGGAGCCCTTTCCTGCAGCACTTCACTCACATTTCTCCTAGCACAGCTGTGTGTGTCAATGCGAAGAGGATGCCAGATGAGCAGCTGGGCAGAGAGGGTTTGATGAGCACCAGAGAGGCCACCTCAGGTGCTTGGATGTCCCTTGGTCAAGGTGCATGCTGCTCTCCCTGGGGAACGCCACGGAGCCAGCCCTGGCGAGGCACTGGCGCAGCTGCGATGCAGGCTGTTGACAGATGCATGCGGTTTGGCACATTTTTGCCTCCATGCCAGAGCTCACCTTGGGAACCCCAGTGCTGGACTGGGAGACAGATGGCTGCGAGGCGTGCGGCCCGAGGTGTGGATGTGCAGCCTCATCTTCTGGTGCCTCTACAGGTGCTAGGGCAGGTTTTGTAAAAGGTGTCAACTTTAACTTGTGTTCTCCTTTGAGGAGTGCCCATTTAGGACGTTGCTGTTGTTCACACGTCAGTGCTCTGCATGATGGTGAAAGTGAGCACTGTGCACAAACCTGGTGTGGAGCTGAGCGTTTGGCTTGCAAACCATAGCAGAAACCTGAGGTTATGATGGTTTCTCGCTCCCACCTCTGCGTCACACACCTCCGGTCAGGAGAGCTTCGGCTGTTGCCTGCCCCGGATGACGAGCAGGTGAGTTCAGGTGGTCGTGGACAGCGTTGCCTTTTGAGCTGAGGTTTGCCCAGAATTGTGATCAGACATTTGTGCCTAATGTGTGACTCCTCCATGCCTCTTTCTGTGTGGTCTTTCAAACCTCCTTTAATTCCAGGATCACTGGAGCAAAACGGCTCGTCTTCAATCTGGAATCCCCGGCACCATGCCAGTTTTCTGTGCAAAGCCTTTCCTAATGAACACAGCAGATGCAGTGGTGTCTGCCCTCCTTATTGCAAGCCATCGCCTTCTCAGACTCTGTATGGGGTTCCTGTAATTGTAAAATTACCTCTTGTACCTGTTGGGAAAATGTTTTTTGCGTCGTTTGTGCCTGTGGACAGTTTTGGGTCCCACTCTGGCTGTTTTAGTGCTGTGGGTGTTATTGAAGTAGGTTGTTGCCCATATCAATTTTCCCCTCTGTAGAATAGACACAGTTGTACTTGCTGCTCTGGAAGCAATATAGTATCCTTCCCTGACTTGATAACTTCATTAAAAATACGTGCTACTGGTCCACTGCTGTCATGTACCAGCTCCTTTAGATATCTGACATGAAGATCATCCAGGGTCCTGTCTGAACACAACAAACGCTCTGGGGTTTGCCTGCACTTCCTATGTGTTGATTTCCATAGTGTCGTCTCCATTAGCCAGTCAACTTTTGCATTACGTTCTTATCAAAAACCAAGGCAAAGCATTAATTTAATTTGTAGACTGTCTTTATACCACTCTCACCACATAGCACCTCACCTCTTTTGTCTGTGTTCTTTTTTTCTGAGTGCCTGAAGAGCTTTTCCCTGTTTGCTTTAATTTCCTTTGCAAAGTTTTCCGACTGTTGCAGTTACACAATCCTCGTCTTTTCACTGCCTTTGCACACGGGAGCCTTTCCAGAATTTTACCTTCTGATTTCTGAACCCTCCCACTCCCAACTTGTTGCCTCTATTGAGAGAAAGAGACCTAAACTCCCCTCCCAGCAGTGAATCATGCACGCGGGCGCACTAAGTCACTTTTGGGGTCTCAGACTGGAGTCATCCAGCAAGAAGAAGGAAGCTGCAGGTGAGTATATCCATCGATTTAGGAAGGGATTTAAAATGCCCTCTTTAGGCACAGACCAAGTCCTGTCTACATGAAGTTAGACAAAACTTTGCTAGTGGACAATCCCCCTGATGTTTTGGGTTTTTTCCTGGAAGAAGCTGATACCAGTCACTGCCAGGATTCGAAGGACTGGTAAGCTGGTGGGCACTTGGAGCTTGTGCTTCTGTCTTTGAACAACTGAGTGAGCTGTGAAATGATTTTACGTACAGAAGGATCACCTGTGTCTTGTGCTGAGAATGAATATGGGTCTGAACTTCTCCTTAATGAGAAAGAAAGCTCTAGTGGATGTACTAGTGGCACATCAGACTTGATGCCTGGCTCACCGGAGGATCCCCTGAGCTTGCAGAGCTCAGGACTGGCAGCAGTGGGCTTGAGAGAAGACTCCTCTGGCTGCACAGTTCAGAAAAAGGAGCCGTCATCATTCACAGCATTCATAGCAAAACCCAACACCAACCCTCCTGAATATGATCCAGGCCTGCAAAAGCCAAGCGTGCCTTGTAAGGGAACAGCAAGCATGAGCAGCATGGTTTCTGCACAGAGCACTGGTTGAGCATCCTTGACTTTTGTGTCCTGATGTGTGGCCTATGTTTTCAAGAGGAATTTTGAGAGACATTGGAAAGGAGATGAACTACTGCTGTTCTAGTCCAGCTGTGTGGTGGAGGGCTAGTGCAGGGATGACAGAGTGCCATGCTCTAGCCAGGGAGCATCGTTCTGAAGGCATTTTATGTGGTCTGTGTTAGGGGAAGGTTAGATTAAGTGACTGCAAGAATCTTAACTGAAATTTTAGGAGCCATTTTAGCCTTCATCTTAGCTTAGGCTCTCTGCTTCCTCTGGCGTCAGAAGCTACCAGTGCCCTGGAAGCCCTTGTTACTGAAACACGTGCATGTGAGAAGTTCCCAGTGTGAGCCTGGGTTCTTGCTTGCCCCACATGCTGGCATCGTGTCTTCTCTTCTAGGTCATCTCTTGCCACTGAAGCTCTCCATTCTCTTCTCAGTTTGACCAAGCTTCTCTCAACTGCAGCCTTTGCTTGGTGTTCTCTGTGGTGTCCTGGCAGATGTCTTCATTGTTTTCTAACAAGGTGGCGGGTGTCTGCACTTAAAGCAGCTGAAGGAAGCATCCTCCAGCGGGACAGTGCATAGGCACGGTGTTATAGGGCTTCTGCTCTTTTCATAGTATCGTAGAGGGACAAGGTTGCCCAAAAGCTGCACGCCAGAACTACTCTGGGTGAAATGACAGAACCTGGGACATCGGTGGTGGCATCCCGGCCATGCTGCCCCTCGTGCGCAGAAGGCAGAGGGTGGGCACAGGTCTGGCATGTGGTCCATGGATCGTGGTGGTGCAGAGAGGGGGATTTAGGCATGGGAAGAATGGGGGAGCTTTGAGGTCAGGAGGGTCCTGGACAGGAGAGACAGAGCCAGCCTGCTGGTACCGAGAAGTGACAGGTCATGGGGAGTATTTAAACTAGCATTTGCAGGAAAGCCTGAGGGAGTTTAAAGGTGAAATTGCAGAATTTCTGGCCAAGGCGTGAAACCTGTCATTGCAAACTGCCACTGTGCCAGAGGACTGGGGTTGTCAACATGATCCCCATCTGCCAGAAGGGCTGCAGAGGGGATCCAGGAAGCTGTTGAAATCCTTTGTATGATGGTAGTGCCTCCAGTCAGTAAAGGATAAGGTCCCTGAGCATGTGGAGAAGGACAGCCTGCTGGGAAGGAATCAGTGTGGGTTTTGTGAAAGGAGACTTGCCTTGCTGACCTGATAGAGGAGCTGTGCAAGGTGTCAGCAAACCTCTGGATGGAGGAGATCTGTTGAACAAAATATATTTGGATTTTCAGAAAATCTTTAGATAAGTTTTCATATCAAAGCTATTGATGAAGATAAAAATTGAAAGACTTCCTTATGGCTTGAAAGCTTGTTAAAGGGGGGAAGCAAAGAGTAGGACTTAAATGTCACTTTTCAGGCTGGCAACCAATCAGCAGTGGGGTACCTGGGGATGGTGTTGTGACCTTCAGTGCTACATGCAGGTCTGGTTCAGCATGTCAAGGAGGAAGCGGTGGAACTTCCCTAGAGCCAGGGAAGGGCAACTAAAATGGTCAAGGGGATGGAGCAACTGCTCTACGAAGACACACTGAGAAGGCTGGGACTATCAAGCATTGGAACAGGGTGCCCAGGGAAGTGGTTGAGTCACCATCCCTGGAGGTGTATTTAAAGGACGTGTAGATGTGGCACTTAGGGACGTGGTTTAGTGGTGGACTTGGCAGTGCTGGGTTAACGGTTGGACTTGATGATCTTAAAGGTCTTTTCCAACCTAAATGATTCTATGATTCTATGACTCTCCAGTTTGGAGAAGGCTTAGGGAGGCACATGGCCAGGGCTTACAAAACTCCCCAAGGCAGTGGATACAGTGAAGGCAGAGCTGCTGTTCACCAAGTCTCTCTCAATGAGACTAGTGGCAGATCAGATGAAATCGGACAAAAGCAAGACTTCTTTATGCAACGGGCAATGGTTGTCTGGAGCTGGCTGCCATGGGAGGCTGTGGAGGTGGACAGTGCTGGCAGATTCAGAGAGAGATTAGAGAATTCCCAGAGAGCAGGTCCATGCACAGATTGTAACAGGACCGAGCAGGGTCATTCCTGCTAATGTCCCCAGTGTGATGACATTGGATGCTGGAAGGCACAAGGGGAATGGACTACCTAAAATGGCCAGGCACTTGTGCTTTCCTTAATAGCATCTTGTAATGCCACTGTCAGAGACAGGGAACTGGGCTAATGGACCGTCAGCGTGGTCCCATGGAGTATTTCGTATGTTTTTTTGGTTAATTAGCTCAGAGTGAGACTGTTACTGTTGTGTTGTATTTCATTGACCTGAAGTTTGTAGAGAGTGTTCAGTTCCCAGCCCAGATGTTGAAACTGTGATGGAAAGCTTTTGGCTTTTAGTGTCTGCCGGAAGTTGTTAGCAGCACGCATGTCTGATTGCATTAGATGTGTCATTTGTAAGAACTGTTTAGGTTAGGTATGATTTCCATCCTCAGGCCGTATCTCCCTCGGTGTTAGAGCTGACACAGCTTCGCTCCAGTGTTGCTGTAGAGTTTCAGCGTGTGGGAACGCTGCCTGGGGCAAGGCGCCCATTGATATTTTGAATGTGCTGGCAGAGCTGCTCCTTGCTTCATTGGGGCTAAGTCTGTGACTTCAGTTGAGTGGAACTTCTCAGACCACATCCCTGAAGTTTTCTGTCTCTCGTCTCAGTTGTGACAGTTTGGAGGATGCCTTAAAGAGGAAGGATAACTCTGAACAGGCTGCCCAGGTCCTGACACAGACCTTGTTCCTGGGGCACTTGGCCACTTCTGTCATGCTGGCTCTGATTGACATGTCTCAGTGGGAGGTGGGAATGAATCATCTGAGGCTGGCTGAGATCTGGGCCCTGAGAAGCTGCCAGTCTCAGGGGTCTTTGGGCGAGCTGGAAATCAAAGCTGGCCTTGGTGAGTGTCAGTACAGTGCTGTGCCACCCAGCCTGCCCGTTCTTCTGGCTCCCACCAGGTCCTGTTTCTCCAGCAGCTGAAGCCTGCCAGGGGCAGAGGTTGGATCGGTGTTGGACAGCCCTTTCCTAACCCACCTCTAGCAGGCTGGAGGTGTCCTGAAGCTCAAGAGCACTGAGGGCACATCCCTCCATGCAAGCTTGGAGACTCATAGAGAAGGGCAGTTACCTTTCCTGGTCAGGTCCTGCGTGTCTCTTAGCTTGTACGTTGTGGTAATAGTGGCAATTTAGAAGTTAGTTTGTCCTGCAGAGTTCTTGCAGAAAGTTGCTCAGATTGTGTCGAGGGCCTGAGAATTGCACGTTCAATGGATGAGCCGAAGACCCTCTCTGTAAACGCTGCTGTGTCCTTGCCCTCAGCCCCTGCCCCAGCGCTGTCTCTAGACTGACTCCAGCTTGGTGCACAGGACTGCTGGAGCTCCTTGGAAATGGCTCCTTGTGTCCTCTGGTGTGTTGTGGTTTCTTGCATCCCTGTGACCGGTCTGCTGTTGTGCTGCTCCAGCGTTTCCCCAAGCATGGCTCAGCTAAATCCCTCTTCTAGGTGAAACATACCTTCAGCAGCTTATAGTCATCTGGGGGTTGTTTTGGAGTACTTCACAAGGAGGAAAATGAAATGGAAACTCCACAAGTCCCCTTTGTCTTCCTCCTAAAGTTTCATTTAAGGTATTTGCATGCTCTAGAGATCCTCTCGCACACTGACTACCAGGCACATCCCACTCTTTCCATCAGCTCTTCCTCCTAATCTGATTCACGTATTCAAGAACTGGTTCTAAATTCAATCAGATCTCCTTTCCAGTTGCCTAACACACTCCAGCAGAGTTTTTATTATTGGAATATATTGAATTATGTTATTCCTTTCACATTTCTTAAAGATGCAGTTCTAGTTTCCCTTTTTTTCCCCAAAATGAATAACCATATATCCTGCAAAACCACGTACACAGGACAGAAGCAAACTGAGCTCAGTGTGTTTGTTCATTCACCATCCCCATAGAGAGTAAAGTCTGACATGCTTTTCGGATAAGGCAGTTCAGGAAAGTAATGTTTTGTGACATCCTTAAATCCAGTTATTTTGCTGCTGGCTAATTTGTCTGCTAGGGTGCAGGCACATTTCGGACGATATCAGTTGCGCTGGCAGATAACGTGCTAGTAGCTGTGGTGATTCCAGCTTTGCTATTTAGATGCAGGCACGGTCTATACGCCAGCTTCCCCGGTTTTGTGGGGGTATCTTGTGAAGCGCAAGGGCCCGGAGGATGGCTGGGGCTGAAGTTGTTTGTATACTTGTAGTCCACCGTGTTCAGGGGAGGAAACAGCCTTGGCAGTCACTGCTGCAGGAGGGTTTTATCAGCATCAAGATCTGAAGGCTTAGTCAAAGACAAAGAATAGATACTATGGTGACAATCTACTTGAAGAATTACCGCTACTGATAAGCAATGTCTTCCCCTCAGTTAAATTCCAGTTTGTATATTTATAATCTGCTTATCTAAATTCCCTGTGTACTTTCAAGTGAATATGGCATTCTGCTTCACTTCCTATATGAAACTGATTTGTAGCGTTGCCATGCACAGCAAACCAGCTCTCATAGTGAATTTTCCTTGACTGGTGAAGTTATTGTCCCTCAGTCTTTCCCTGAGAGGGGACTTAAACCCCGGCTACTGTTGCAGAGGACCTGAAAGCTCTGCCTGAAGGAGTCGGTGCAAGTGCAGGTTACTGCCAGGTGCCGGCCCACAGCGATTGCTGGCCCAGGAGGGCTTGCCAGGGTGGCATGGTCTGGCCGCAAGTGACGTGTGGGCTCCCCAAAACCGTGCTGGTACCGTCAGGATGGGGATTACTGTCTTGCGTCAGGTACCGGTAAGGACTGTGTGGCTCTGGGACCTGTGGCTTCCCATTTCTTGTCTGATGTGCCTGAGGTCTTCTCGGGGTGACACATCTGTGTTAATACAGCAGAGAGCTCTGCCACGGCTGGGGCTGCTGGCAGCCGGACAGCATGCAGGCAGTGGGGCTGCATCACTGAGCACCAGGGTCAGGCCAAACTGGCCCATAGCACTGTCCCAAAAGCCTTGGTTAGCCAGGCAGGCAGGCAGCTGGGAGGGGGTCTCAGGTGCCTTCTGCTACCCGGGGATGGCAAGCGTGGCAAGTAGTCTTGAGTTTTAAATGTTGCTTTTTGTCTCTTTGCAATTTGCAGTCAGTGGGAGAGACTAGCTCGTGTGGAGCCTCAGCAGAGACCCAGAGTAGGGGAGGTGCGTGTTGGGTGGTGGTAGAGATCACCCTTTCACGGGAGCTGCTGTAAATATGATATCATGCATCCTCATTTTGTGTAGAAATTAGCATACCCTGCCTCTGCCTGGAGTGTGTTGCAGAGCCTGTGGCTGAGGACAGTGCAGGAGATGGTGATTAGCGGTGTTTGTGTTTGAGAGGGCAGTGACGACACGTATGAAAGGCAGCGGTGAGATGATGGTTTGAGAGACGGTGTGAAAGCGGGTGAGGAGCTCCTGAGGTGTGAAGGCCCCTGGAGTGTGCTGGGAGCAGCAGGAGATGGGGGAGGAAGGTTCTTGCTGTGACACGGCCCGTTGTGTGCAGGGACAGAGCTGGGCTACGGACACCCATCAGGGTGGCCCTCTCCCGCAGCTCGCCAAGGCCTAGGGTACCTGCGGGGTACCAGTTTTGTGTTTGTCTTTGGAGAAAGGATGGTAAAAATAATTAAGGAAAACTAAGTTTACAGTCTAAATAGGTGAGTCAAAGGAGGCAGCTCTCCCGTCCACACTAGCTCCAAGGTGGAGGCAGCGGGTGGGTTTGTGGTAGCAGGGTCGTTGTCTGGGGCCAGACCATGGGGATCGGGGCTGTGCCAGCACCTGGTGTGTCTGTGCTGCTGCCACAGCATCGCGAGAGCATCACAGGGGTGGGAGGATGGCTCGGGTGCTTTGGTCAGGGCTAGAGGCTGCTGAAACCCAAGGATCCAGTCTGGCATGGGCACGGAGGGGATGCATGGGTGTAAAAATTTCCAATCTGGAAAAACGTGCTGTAGGGAAAGCCGGGGCAGTGACATGTGGGTGTTGGAGAAGGGAGGTGGGGGAATGAGGCAGTGGGGTGGGGAGGGGATGATGCCCTGCCTGACAGCAGGAGAGAACATGCTACGGGAGAGCTGGACCTTTGGGACGTGGCTCCACAAAGGTTAAGGCAATGAGGGGAATTGCCACACCCCATGGAGAAGTGTTCCTGAGACACGTGCCTACAGGGGATGGTGTTAGTTTGGAGAGCCTCGGGGGTTACAGCAGCCTCCCCCAAGCTGCGTTGCCTGCGTCACCACCCCACTGACACCAGCCTTGACCCACAGGGGCTGGGCTGGGCAGGACAGGACAGGACACGACAGGGTCCTCTTCTCGGAGCGTTGCTGTTTCCATTGCTCGTGGTTCTCTGCAGCTGGAGTTGGCCCATGGTCACGCAGGGATCAAGGACAGACAGAGTCTCCTGGCTGGCCAGAATATGTGGAAGCTGAATTCATGTTTTACAGTGCTCTGAAGATGCACACACGTTTATATATGCATATATAATACATATACAAGTGATTTATTGTGGCTTGCCCTTTATCTCTATAATCCATAATTCAGGTTTTAGGGAGCATGTGCATCTTTTTTTAATCATCACTAAATCGAGCCCTCTTAGATTTATACTTGCTACATGTGCAGTTCCCCAGCAAAGGTGAACACAGTAGATCTAATCTGTCTGGGCAACAGTGGACATTTGCTATAATGCCCTGTGTTAAATGGTTTGGTCTCATGGAGAACATGGCATAGTGCAGAGGTGTAATGTAAAATGAATAAGCAGTGATATAAATGTGCAAGAGCAGGGGGTTGCTGAAAGGGGAAGTGCTGGGGCGGAAGGAAGTTAGTAGGAAAAAATCAAGTGTTGGTCTTGTGAATGGTCTTTAGTGTTTTCTCTGGTGTCCTTGGCATGAGAAGCACACTCTTGAACTTTACTGATGATATAAAGTTGGTGCTTAGGAGGACTGGGAATATTAGGGAGAATTTGAAGGACAGGAAAACTAGAAATAATAGAAAACAGTAAGCAACCTGTATTTAAAAGATAACAACAAAAATTTTTGCTATGAGTTCATAGTTGCTTTATCTGTTAGAAACAATAGAGGAAAATGTTTGGGAATGTTAATGAGATGACGGCCAGTGTCTGTTGTGACATGAAGGCAAGCACTAACATGGTTGTACAACATCCTGTAAGACCTTATTTAAAATATTATGCACTGTTCATCATTACAAATGCTCAGAAAAAGATAAACAGAAGCTAGAGCAGAGGAGGGCTGCCAGTAGGGCTACGAGACACAGGGGTGACCATCCTGGGACCAGGCCTCCTTGTGCCCGGACCCTGTCCCCAGTGACAGTGGGTAGTGCATACGCAGGGGAAAGTCACAAGACAGACCAAATGCCCAGGAGTGACTCCCACGACGTATTTGCCCATAACTGGTGAGCAGCAGTCAGTGGGCTCCCTGAAACAGAGGCTGCCTATGGATTATCATTTTCATTAACCAGTGGTGGATTGTCCTTCATGAACTTGTCTAATCCCTTTTTGAAGTTCTCTCTGCTATTGGCATTCATAACATCCTGCGACACAGTCCCTTAGCTGAGCAAAATGGTGTTTCCTTCTTGTGTTAAACTCCCCGTCCCTGCCATAGGGTTAACTAATACAAAGGCACTGGAAAATATGCTTGTTTATCCTACGGAATTGGAGACATAGATGGGATTAAGCATCAGGAAAGGCCAAAATTAACAGAAATGACAGACAATATTGGTACAGGTACAAGTTGGTATAATTTTTCCATATGTCAGTGTGGATCTGGAAAGTAAAAAGTGACCGTTGGAGCTGCACGGGGAGTCCTTCCAGTAGGAGCACTTTGAGTCAGGTGTTACCTTCTGAGTCCTCCCCGAGTTAGACTTGGTATCTTTTGTACTTAATGGCTCTCAGGGAAGAGGTTTCTGCCTTGAGTTTGTTCTGTGGCTTTTTAAGCTCATGTAAACTTTCCTTTCCACAACAGCAGGCAGGGGAGAATTTTACAGCTTCCTTACCCGTATGTAAGTACCTCCTTTTCTCTAGTGTGGACCGACGTTCTCCCTGCTTTGTTTTACACCATCCAGTTCCTGCACTGGGAGAGCCTGTGAACAGCAGATCCCTATTGATCTTCTCAGTCCCATCCCTGGTTTCAGAGGTCTCTGCCATGCTCCCCCCAGTTTTCTCCTCCTAGGCTGAGGATGCTTTGGTTATGAATCATAGAATGACAGAATGGTTTGGGTTGGAAGGGACATTTAAAGGTCACCTAGTCCACCCCCCCTGCAATGAGCAGGGACATCTTCAACTAGATCGGATTGCTCTTTGTGCAGAAGCCATCATAGACCTTTGCTCATCCCAGTCACAGTTCCTTGGCCTCTTCCAGATCTGCAACACCCTTTTGGAGGCAAGAGACCAGAACTGCAGAGATTCACAAGGACTAGTTGACTCTTCCCAGTAATTCCTGTTTGTCCACCTGTACAGCAGTCTTCATCTTTCAATAGCCTCTCAATTTGGCCAGCAGAGGTAGCAGGTTTAATGGTGTGCCATTTCTCCCCTAGATACTTTTCAAAAGATTGCTGGCCCATTTGCCATGTTCTGGTGCTGAAAGCGGATTTGAAGAACAGGTTACTCACCACCGTTAGTAGTTGAGCTCTGTCAAACCTGAGTTCCTGATGATTTCTTGCTGCCACTTTGCTGATTTGTGATTCTGTTGACTCCTATCAGGGCTGAGGCAGAGTCTCTGATACGCCATCAGTCAGGAAGAGATCCAGCGCGGGGTTGTCACCAGTTTCTGTCCAATCTCCTGAAAATATAGATGGCAATTTTCATTTTGTTTTTCTACTATGGCTTTATTCTCTCTGAGCACTTCTTTTATACCTTGGTTGTCTATTGGTGTTTTAAGTCCCTGACAGGCCTTCTGTTCTCGATGTTTCTGAAAAATGACTTACTAGTTTTTAGGCTTTCTGCACGTTATTCTTCCAATTCCATTTTAATCTTTTTTTTTTTTTCCTTTTCCCCCCATTTAACAAAATAATGCATGATCTGTTCTGTTTTTTCTCATTTAAATACAACTTCATCTTTTTGACTGGCATTCCTTACTTCGTATAACCTTACTTAGTCAGCTATTCTTTAGTCTTGCTGGCTTGCTTTAGGTCTTTCCGAAGTCCTTGACAGGTAGTATATGTCTGAGCTTCCAATAAGCTGTCTTGAAATAGTCTCCAGGACACCAGCAAAGGCTTTACTTTTAATGGTCCTTTTTAGTTTCTTATTACCAAAATCAATTTTTATGAATTTTGAAGTCCCTGTGTTTCAAACTGAGCGTAATGGCAGTTGATTTATTGGCTTCCATTGCTTTGGCAAGATTACAAACCTAGCTATATTGGGGTCACTGTTAAATAATGACTCTTAATTAATAAGATTATGAGCTACAGCATGCTCACTGGTCAGTGCAAGGTCAGGAATGCATTTTCCTGCGGTCAGTTCCCTGCCTGGCTGCTCCACTGGCTATGCCTAAAAGTTTAATTTTGCTGTTGTCCCCTGACATGGCGTTTGCTCAGTTTGTGCAGAATTAACTGGCGTATCTTGTTCCCCTGGCGTTCACTGACCTCTCTGGTCTCTGGCAGATTACACTCAGTATCACCATGCCACCTGGGTGGCCTGGAGCATAGTCCTAACCACATATGTCTTGTGCTGGAGCATCAACCCAGGGCGAATCTACCTTCTTTGTTGGCACAGTTAACTTGTTAATCTGATTTAGCTCTAAGCCATTTTTGCAATGCCACACCTCCTCCCCTGTCAGTGCCCACTCTGCCTTTCCCAAATGCTTTGTGTTACGCTTTCCTACTGTGTCTTTCCTCCACAGAGTTTCCAGTGCATCTATTGTATCAATATTTTTATTAAAAGTAGGCATTCTGGTTGTCCTGTCTTATTTCTTAGACTTCCAGCTCCTGTACAGAGGAACATAGGCATTAGTTTGGGGTTTCTGTTTTTTCATTCTGTTTGTGCAACTGCTCTTCACGGTTTTATATCTGACTTTTGCCAGCTCTGTCCTATCTTTTTATGGCTTCACCCCTACAGCATGAGTCATCCCAAAGCAGGTGCTTTTCTGCATATGCTGGCTTTCCTATGCCTTTAGCTAAAAGCTCTCCTATAACCTTGTTAATGTTAAATCCCAGCAGCCTGCTTCCACCGTGGTTTAGAAGTAGTATGCCTCTCCTGCACGGGTATCCTATTTTCAGACTTTTCCCCAGTTCCTAATCGGTACTCATCCTTCCTCTTTTTTATACCATTTTCTTAGTCATGCAGTGGGATTTTACCTCCTTGCTTCTCTATCTGGCTTCTGCATGTCACTGAGGGTATTTCAGAAAACATTAACAGGCAGGTCTTGATCTTCAACTCCCTGAAAGTTGCCTCCAGCTGCTCTCTCCCACCCCTCCCCATTTCACAGACCCAGGGCCCTCAAACACAGGACCCTCCCCAGCGTGTCCAGACATCCCATGAGGTCAGCAATCTTACCACGTGGGATGTTAGTCAGCAGGCAGTCTACTAGTGTTTCACAGACCTGGTCATCTCTCTGCTTGATAACCAGATCGACTGCTCTGTAATTTGCCTTGTCTGGCAGCATTTCCCCCTTGTCGTGCTTTAACCCCAGCTGGTAACTAAGTACCACGCAGCTGCTCACTCACTGCCCCCTCCCTCCCACCAGTGGGATGGGCGAGAGAATGAGAAGGAAAATGGTAAAACTTGTGAGTTGAGGTAAGAACAGTTTAATAGACCAGAAAGGAAGAAACTAATAATGATAATAACAACAGTAATAAAATTACAATAGTAATAATAAAAGGATTGGAATATACAAAACAAGTGATGCACAATGCAGTTGGTCACCACTCACCAACCGATGCCTGGTTAGTTCCTGAGCAGTGATCTCCTCCGCAGGCCAACTCCCCCCAGTCTATATACTGGGCATGACGTCACATGGTAAGGAATATCCCTTTGGCCAGATTGGGTCAGCTGTCCTGGCTGTGTCCCCTCCCAACTTCTTGTGCCCCTCCAGCCTTCTTGCTGGCTGGGTGTGAGAAGCTGAAAAATTCTTGACTTAGTCTAAATACTACTTAGCAACAACTGAAAACATCAGTGTGTTATCAACATTGCTCTCATACTAAATCCAAAGCATAATGCTATACCAACTACTAGAAAGAAAGTTAATTCTATCTTAGCCAAAACCAGGACACCCCTTCTTGAGCTTTATTCTTTTCTACCATGATACTTGCCCCTCTCTTCAGCACCACCAAGTCTGAAGTCAGAGGGGAGATGGCTCCATGCAGTGGGACTTCAGGTCTTCTCACTCTGTAGCCATGTCTGGGCCTTCACGTTAGTCAGATCTGCTTACCGTGATTCAGTGATGGGCCTTAACTGCTCTACTCAGCATCTTAGATCTCTGCAGGGGTTCACTTTTTTCAGCTGTCGTGTTGTCTTTGCTTTTGCAAACTTGCATGCTCATATCCTGTGCCTTTCACACCTCCATGCAAAGCCCCAAATCATGTGCACAGCTTGTTGTCAGTCATCCTTATGGCATAAGTTTTAGGGTTAGACTTTCCAGACTCGGAGATATTAAGAGCAGTCGTGCAGCGCTCCATAATAAACTCACCCTGTGTGACTTCAACAGCTCTAATCAAGCGGCTCGTCTGCAAGATGAAGTTAGTGCTAAACAAGCTGAGGAGTGACTTTGCAGCACAGAAGCCAGTTTGCACCTGGTGAGGATGCTCCTCCTCGGGAGCTGCATAGGGCTCCTGACAGCCCGTCTGCGTGGGGAGCAAGTGCTCACGGCCTGGTGCACCACAGTTCATATTTACACTTACTGTAATTCTACACAGATAAAACCCTTGGAGTGTTCTTTGGCTGTTGCCGAGTTGGAAACAGCTATGATTATTTTAGTAAATAAAGCAGGGTCAGAGCACAGTCTGACCGGCGTGGCTGTGGTCGTGTACCCAGGCAGGGCCAGCACTGCGTGGGGTGATGGGGCTGGGGACCGGCTGCACCCGGTCACTCTGCGGTGAGGGGAGACATGTGGATGTGAGCCAGTGTCTGCTGCTTGGCTTCGGGGCCAAGGCACAGCTCTTGCCTGTTTTGTTTGTGCTGTGGGGTCCCGCTGGTGGTGTTTGTGCTTGTGGAGTTGTTCTGCGCCACCATCTCTCCTCCCGCAAATGTGAAACCTCAAGGTGCAATCAGTTTTATTTTGAAAAGGCAGCCTCTCCATCTGAAGCTACGGATGCCATAAGATCCACTCGGCTGTGGGAATTGTCGTCCTTGCGTGCTTTGCCCCTCTGTGGAGTCATTTGCCACCCACTGCTGATGGGGTGACTCCTGAGGGTGAGGTGGTGTTAGGACTCTGTGAGAGAGACACAGTACGAGAATTACTTGCTCTGTTGTTCACATATAACATTTTCCATAGTTACTTTGAGAGACATAATTGTCTTCAATTTGTGCACGATACCTGGCTCCTAACGGTCACAACCCCTGACTGGGGACCTGACATCGAAACGAGCTACAGAGCGTGACTTGGGAGACTGCGTGGTAGTGGGTGCCTTGGGAGCCCCGTGGGTCCCTTGCAGGAGCCGCGCAGCCGCCGGCGTGTCCATCAGCGTGGCTGGGGGCCTTGAGGGCCAGGGCAGGGCTGCTCTGCCAGGCGGACGGAGTCTGTTGCATCCTCCGCAATCTTGCTGGGACCTCCCTGGGTGTCCGGGCGCAGGAGAGTCAGGGTACGCCTGCAGAGAGCACCTCCTCTTGCTGCTCCAAAAGCAGAGGAAAACAGCGCAAGGCATTCACAGAAATCACGTACGTGTCTGGGAAGTGGATTGGCACATTAGCCCAAACACACTTTTTCTGAGAGTTGTGAGTCTAACCCCTGTCCGGAGGAATGTGCCTTGCTGTAGGTATGGCACTGCTCAAGCAGAGCTGCAGCAACAGCCCTGCTCCTCTTTGGCTGCCTTCATCTTCGTGGGCACCAGCTAAGCACCTGGCACATCTCCCAGGCAAAGAGGGGACGCGTACCTGGGATGAGGCACTCGCTCTCAGTTACAGATGGAGCCATGCAGGAGAAGGTCACGGAGATGAAGGAAAGGAAAGGATCATGCATCCACCAAGGGCTATCATGGATGCGGCTTTCTGAAGTGTATTATCAGTTTTGTGAATCCTCACATGCTGAAGTGGTGGCTGCTAGATCTTTTGATACCTTCTGCCAAGGCAAACCCATTCAGAATTCAGTTTCGGTCTTCCCTGAATATGTTCTTCCATCTTCTCTTGGTTTGTGCCTTCGAGATGTCCTCTAAAACTGACCTGAGTGTGTCTGGTCTGACATCTGCCTCGTAGGAGAGAACTTGGTCTCCCACCTTGCTGCTGTGTGCTGCTTCTCAAGCTGCAAGTCTGGAGTCCTCTGAGGGGAGAAGAGTCTGAGACAGTCTTTATTCTGCCATTTAGCTCTCAGCCAGTGTCTCATGTTCCAGCGCCTTCGCCAAGTGGGACCTTGTACCTTGGCTTCTTAAAACATCCCATCCTTCTCTCCTGAGCATGCTCACGAGTCATCTCAAGTGTGCTAACAGCTGTCCCACGGAGCTTCGGGCCATTGACAAAATGTAGTAACTGCAATGCTGAAGGCTTGATTTTAGCTTGCTGGAACTATTTTCACTGCTATTTTAACAAGTGTACAATTTATAAGTAATATATTTCCTGGGCACTGTCAGCATGCTCTGCCAGAAGGACTGTGAGATGCGATCGATCTCAGCCTCGCAGCAGTTGGCCATTCCGGGGGTCCCAAATGGTCCTGCTGGTGCCAGTACCGCCCAGCACGGCCCCCAGCAGCACGGCAGGGCTGGTGGCGGCGGCTCCTATCGCCCCCACCCCGTCCTCAGTGTTATGCTGCATGGAGGTGGCTTCAGAATCCCTCTACCACTGTTTGGGGATACCTGGCTTAGGTCATCTTCCAGGCTTTAGTGGAATATTTTAAGGTTATGGGACAAATGCGCAGGCCTACCTAGAGAGTAGTTTCCATTCAAAGGAGCAGCCCCTGTAAGGATGGTGAAATTACTTCAGCGTGGTAGAGTCAGGCTCAAGTAAGTGCTTTGAATGTGCCATACCTGCTCTTTGCTGTGCAAGAGCTAAATATGGTCACGTGCACTGCATGCTTTATGCAAAGTTGGTCTAACTGAGTAGAATTAAAGAATTGATAACGTGAAATAAAGCAGATCTGGCTTTATTATTCCCCTAGACTGATGTATAGAGAGATTAAATATCAAGGGAAAAGATTTTCTACAAGTATGAGAAGTTATTAGTAAAAGGATCACAATTTTTTGTAGACAGAAGAACCATTGCAGAGTGAAAAAGCTACCCTTTGGGGACTTGATCGTATAGTTTATCCTGCAGGTTTGTTGTCCTAGATCCAAGCTGTGTCATTTTAAATGAAAGGGGTTGTTGCTGTGTTTGCTATGTATTCCCAAGCAGTCATTCCCCTGTTTTTTCTGGGGTGACACTTGCATACTTGCAGTCCCAAGTCGTGCTGCTGCATTATCCTGGGGGTGAAATGTGTTGTACAGTCTGTGCTGACACCTCGAGTACTTCTGCTGTTCAGCCGGGTGTTTGCTGAGCAGGGCCAGTAAGAAATGGGCCACACCACCTGCTGTCCTACAGGGGACCTTTTCATGGTGATCCCTCTCCGATGCTTCTCGTCAGTACCTTTGGTAGATCTCAGCTGGTCAGGGTTAGTGGTGGAAACCTCAGTGTTGTTTTCTGCACTCCCGCTCTGAGCACCGAGAGATGAGGGACACCCCAGTGGGTCCAGTGAGTCCATTTCCAGTGCCATTGGGTCCCATTTCCACCTGCTGCAGCCATTTTTGTTGGCAAGCCTTGTCTTTGCATCATTTTGCCAGAAGCTGAAGCTTCTGATCCTAACAAAGGTTGGAGCACCAGGCAAACGCTGGGGCTGAAGTCAGGTCCCGTGTGAAGGTCACCCCGCTGCTCCAGTGAGGTCTAGGTGCCTCCTGCCTGATGCCACCACATCTGCAAGAACTGTGTCACTGCTTGGATCCTGAATCAGACTTGGTGGTGGCAAAATATTTCTGGTGATGAGGTAGACAATATGCCCCTTCCCAGGTGTCTTGTCTGCTAGAGGCGTCACAACAAGCCACTCTGCCCAGGCATATGACTCATGCATGCTCCCATTTTTAAGAAATACAGATGTGGAGTAAATGGGAATCAATTACACTTCCTACACAAAGAATCCCCTTGATTTGGCATCTGACACAGACATATCCTTCCTTCCAAGGGAACAAAATTGAAAATTAATTTGAGTTCCAAAGAAATTTCAGTTATGAATACTCTTCCTCAGCAGTGACTGTCCTCGGCCGTGTCACACACGTGAGTCCCTGCAGCACCGGCTACCAAGAGTCTGCCAGTGCCAGAGGGCCCCTTCCTGAGTGGACCCTCCCAGGGCAGCGCCGGTGCGGCTGGGCTGTGCTGGGAGCTGGTCCCCACAGAAGGAGCTGCTGCTGTGGGGAAGGACCCCCTTTGCCCCGGCACCCTGCAGCCGCTGCAATGAAATAAGCTTCTGACCTGAGCCGCAGCCCCGAGAGCGGGGCTTTGCTCTGCTAGAGCTGGACACACCAGTCCCAAATCTTATGTACAAGGAGGCATCTGTGTTTGCGTGTCTGGGAACAAAGAAAAAGGGCTGATTTAACTGCTGAGTGGCGAGGACCTGTGGCTCCAGGGGCTGGGATATTTATCACAACCTTCACCCTGTTGCTCTGTCTCTCAGGCAGAGGCAGTGGCTGGGTATGGGGTGAGGTGCATGAGTGGTCCCCAGGACATCAGTGACAAACTGGCTCCCTCTGGTCTGGGGGTGTCTGAAAACAGATCTATTTTCAACACGGCATAGGGCAAAATGCCTGAATTCCTGCTTTGGGGCTCAAACAGACAGAAAGTTTTATTCATGTCCAGCTGAGGAGTACATCTCCTCAATGTTATTCCTTATTTTGCTTTATCCAAACAGTAATATGGAAAATAAAACAAGGAAAAAGAAAACAAAAATTATTTCCATACATCAAGCAGGGCCGTGGTTGTTTCCAGATCTCTCATCTTTCTGGAGATGCGTGCTGGCAGCTGCAGACATGGTCTCAGTGGGCCTGGCATGCTCATGGTGCCTCCTCATCACCTCTGCTGGCTTGGGCTGTGTCTCCAGCAGATCCAGCCCTCCTCGCTGGAGGTGCAGCGTGTCGTGGAGAAACATCCATAGCACCACGAACTCAGGTAAAAAATTCTTCAGGACTGAGTGTCTTACAATGTTACAGAAGAGAAAACATTGGTATTCCCAAACTGCCAGTCCTTTGAGAAGAAATCTTCCTTTGTGCCACACGGATCAGCAGCTGTCTTTGATCAGTCTTTGGGCAATGGCAGTTTTAGTAAAAGAGCAATTACTAACGGAAGATCTGGATCCAAGTGATGTGCAAACCACAAGGAGATGTTCCAGGCTGGAGCTGGTTTTCACATTTCAAAACCAAGAGGGTTTGGCCCCAGCTTTCTTGGCAAAGTGCTTTATGGTCCAGGTTTCAAAGCTGCTCTTTTCTAAACAGAGCCAATGCCTGAGAAGGGACTTTGCTGTCAGGGGCTGGGATGTTTCAGGGATGCACTCAGCCAGGCACTGCTCAGCTTGGTACCTCTGCTGTCTTCTCTGGTGTCACAGCCACACTCACTGCCACAGATGCTCCCTCCAGCACCTCCTGCTGTCCTGGTGCTGCAGTAATGGCAGCGGCTCCTCTCTCAGCAGTACAAGGAGAGGAAAATGAGCGCTGCAGACCAGCCAAGAGACAATACTCTGCATGCTCTGCCAATGCAGTGGGAATTTCGTGCAAAGTTGCTGTCTTCTCTGCATCTGAGGTGCGTCCCGTGTCCTTTCATAGCAAGGGCTTCTTCTGAAGTTTGGGTCCAGAGGTGGTGTGGTTGCTGTGTGCCTGACCTTGCACACTGCACCGAGTGACAGCTGCCTTTCCTCCCTCTGGGGATATTCTAAACTGCGTTTTGGCAGTGTGGGATATGCTTCTGTGCAAGTCCCCGTTCTTTGGCCTTATTTTAATCCTTTAACAGTTCCAAGCAGTTCCAGTAACTTCTGGACGCAACCGTGGCTGTCTCCCAGCCACTGTTCCTGTGATTAAGGAAGTATGTGGGCAGAATGAGTGAATATCATTTGGTCAAATTATTTAAATTCACCATTGAGAGAGAGTTGGAAAGTAACTTACAGCTACTGTCACAAAGACAGAAAATGACTGCTAGAGTCCACGGGATCTGTGAGGGAGGGATCCATTAGGAAACTCTGGATTTCCATCCCCAAGGACAAAGAGGGTAATGATCTATGGGCATTAGTCCAGGCAAGCCATGGCATCAGCCTAACAGAGCTCAGAGTAACGATGGTCGTGTTTGGAATAGAAATACTGGTATCTTTGTGCTGATTCTTGAAACAAACCTACAAGAGTTGGGATATTTAGCTTGACAAAGGCAGTTTCAGGATCATCTTTGCTGGTTTCTCAGAGGTGTAGTGAGCTACATGCCTCTGGCCGAAGGGTGTGCAAGAAGGGTGCCTTAGGTTGAAGAATCTGGTAAACGCACAAAGGAGAACTTCTAAGTGGGCCAAGAAGGCTGTTCTTGGGTGAGTTGGCCAAGAGGTGCCATCATTTTCCTAAGGGAGGAAAAGCTAATGTAATTCAAGGAGTTAGCTGCAGGCTTCTGATTAATAAAAGAATAAAAATGGTAATGAGTTAAGCAAATAAAGAATCTGCAAAAGAAGTCCTCTGCATTGCTGAATTGTAAATCTGTAGATCTTTGCTGGTGTGTGCACACACTTATCCTGGTGTTCTTGATGCACCGGGATGGGTTTGGAAAAGCTCGCTGTGTGCAGCCTGTTCATTATGTCCATAATGTATGGCATGTTCAAAGAGGTAGCAGTACAGAAGTATGTAGGCACTGCAACAACCAGCACTGTGGTACCAAATTTGACGTGCATGGCAAAACATGTGGGATCTAGTCGCCCACTGAGGTGTACCGGCTCCTTATCCAGTGCATGAGGTGGTTGAGAGTCTGTGAAGGTGGGAGCAGAGGGCTGCACTACGCCACTGCAAGAGGGAACATCCTAATTACTTCAGCCTCCCTGCAACTGCCTTGCTGCAAACTGGTTACTCCTCCCATGACCTGGCAGTCTGGGCCCTGGCCCCTTCCTGGGCTGATGTACTGGTCCTTACTGGTAAGGAGGGTAAGAGGATGGGGGTGCCATGTCCCCGCCTTTTATCCAGTAGCTCAGGGGCTTTGATGGAGAAATTGGATGGTTTAATAAACTCTTGGTAAAAAGCACAGTGTGCAACTCCTATCATGTCTGTTGTGTTTGGTGGGAATTGTCAGGGCTCGCTAAGGGTTTGGATGTGCTAGCAAGTCAGGGGAAGGAGCAGTAGCTGATGACACTGGAGCAGCTCAGGTGCTGTGCACATGGTCAAGGCTGAGATATCCTGAGCAGCACTTCAGGAGTCTGGGGATGTTACTGATGATGCTGGAGAAACGCTGCAGGTTTCGGTCTTTGAAGATGTGACAGTAGCTGAATAATTTTCAGGACCAATGTTTCGGACTACAGTCTCAAAGTCTCAACTCACTCTCCTTGTGGTTCCTGCTCCAGATGTCTGTACCATCTAAATGGTTTTCCCAAGGTAATTTTAGTGAAGGCAGGAGGTGTCAAGCTTTGGTTTGCAGAGTCAGTCTTTGAGTCTTTGTCACGGTGCTCTGTGGAGCTGCCTGGGCACGTGGGGAGGACCTTCTAGAAAAGGTCCTTCTAGTCCTCTAGGTCTGCTCAGTGTCTGGCTGTGTACGGGGAGGTGGTGATGTGAACGTTTGTTTATGAGGAACTGAATGTGTACCCTAAAACCAGTTGCACACAGCAGATGCTGAATGCCATGTGTAGGGCACTGGGTTTTGACTGAGACACACATAAGGACTTAGGAACCAAAATGTTAAAGGTTTCGTAGCCATAGGCTTGGCAAATTATTTCCTTCTTTACAAAGTAGCTCCTGCCTTCTGCATGGCATGGGTTCCTCCACCTCTAGGAGCTGCAAAGCCACAGACCTTCTGGGATTGGAAGGTTCATGGTGCCTAAAGTAGGGAGGGTCTGGTGAATCATCTCCTGTCATTCCTGGGCAACACTAACCAGGAGATACTGCTGAAATGATTCTTCTTTTTCTTTTTTTTCATAGAGCAAAATTTTTGAAATAGCTTGTCTTGATCAGCAGCAGCTTGCGAGGATCCATCTGGACCTTTGCCTCCATCCCCCAGTGAGGTGTGGGGTTTGGTAATCCTCTTGCAGCTCCCTTCAGTTACTATCTACCGTAAACTTGTCATGCGCCTTTAGCAGAACTAGGCTTTCTCTCACCTTTGTGAAGAGCATCTGCCAGAGAGTGAGGTGCATGTTAATTCACGGTAGTTGCCTGTTCCTGCATTTGCTAGGCTTATCAGACAGGTTGTCCAAATTCCTAAGGACTGTGATCTTGCAGGAGAGGCAGGATTAGAGGCATAATTTTCAGAAATCCTGTTAACCTCTTTATCAACTGATAAAACTGTATTTTGTCTTTTCGGTAGGACTTCTTAAGATCTGATGGAGCTACCCAGTGATATAAAACACTTTCAGCTGTCAGGGTGGAGAGGCACAAATTCAACAACCACTGGGGATGTCTCGCTGGCTGGGATGCATATGGAGTGCTTTAAAGAGTGAATCAGTATCTGTGATTATATAACAGGAGACAAAACTTTTAATTAATTGTCTCTCTCGGGTTTCCAGTTCCGCTCCATCTTCTCCAGATGCGTTTGTAAGGCTGTAGCCACAGCCAGGCAGAGGGGTCTATTCTTCAGGGGAGGTAGTTCAACTTCCAGACGAATCATTGCAGTAAGGGGTAGGTCCCTGCCCGGAGAGGAGGGTGTCTGCAGGACCTTTCCCAGCTGCCACTTTGGCCAGCTCTCGCAGCCATTATCAGTGTGTCCTTGGTGGCAGACTCTCACGCCAGGTTTCTGAAGCATCTTGTAGGTCACGACTGCTGGTGCTTCAGGATTCTGAGGATTTTCATGTTTGGTCGCTGGCCGTGTGGCTGACGTCGTCCTGCACTGCGTTTCCCTCGCGCGGTGCAGCTGCAGTGCTTTGCTCCGTCCTCGCTGCGCTGCGGTGGGAGGAGCAGCCCCGCCAAGCTGCTGCTGCTCCCGGCGGATGCCACGATCTGACCAAGGGCTCCGTGGCTCCTGCTTTACGTCGTTGCTCAGGCCCCTGTGCTAATTAGCTGGAGTGCTGGTCTGGTGGCTGTCTGAGGAGGAGCAAGGAAGGCAAGTGACTCCCGTTATCCCGTTGCCTCCCTTTTCCTGAACAGCGTGAATCTGCCACTAATTGGCTCTCGTTAGCAGGTGACTGTGCTATTCTCATTTAGTAGTGCAGAGGTGATCTGAGACCAGAAGTTTCTCAGCAGACTGAACATCAAGCTAAATGAGCCGTGCTCTAGGAACAGAAAGGAATAAAATCGTTTTGTGCAAGAGCCCTAGCAGTTGGCCCCAGAATATCAGCCCAGGTCTGCCTCGTTATCCAGCTCGGGAGGGCATGTCGGGGGAGAGGGTGGGGGTCCTGCTCTGCTTCTGTGGCTGGCGGGAGCCCCAGCGTTGAGGCATAAAGCTCTCAATGTCAGAAACTGCCTCCTGAATTTTGGACAGAACCCGTGTCTTTTGGTCATTATATCAGGTCTGACCCAGATGATACCAGAGGCAGAGCGTCTCTGAAGATTTCTCGCATTTCTGAATTCAAGGTCACTCCCAAAATAGCTAATTGACAGCCAAGGGAAATTCCCATTACCCCAAATGTATGCTGGGGGGCACCCAGCTGGAAAACAGCTTTGCAGAGAAGGCCCTGGGTGTCCTGGCTGACACCAAGTTGAACACGAGCCAGCAACATGCCCTGGCCACAAAGGCGGCGAATGGTATCCTGGGCTGTGTTAGGCAAAGCATCTCCAGCAGGTTGAGGGGGGTGATCTCTTCCCTCTGCTCAGCACTGGTGAGGCCACAGCTGGAGTGCTGTGTCCAGTTCTAGGCTCCTGAGTACAGGAGAGACATGGACATACTGGAGAGAGTCCAGCGAAGGGCCATGAAGATGATGAAGGGACACGAGCATCTCTCCTGTGAGGAAAGGCTGAGATAGCTGGGACTCTTTAGCCTAAAGAAGAGAAGGCTCAGGGGTGATCTCATCAATAAGTATAAATACCTGAAGGAAGAGCGTAAAGAAGACGGAGGCAGGCTCTTTTCAGTGGTGCCCAGTGACAGGACCAGAGCCAACAGGCACAAACTGAAACACAGGAGGTTCCCTCTGAACATCAGGAAACACTTTTTCCACTGTGAGGGTGACTGAGCACTGGCACAGGTTGCCCAGAGAGGTTGTGGAGTCTCTGTTCTTGGAGACATTCAAAAGCCATCTGGACATGGCTCTGGGCAGCTGGCTCTGGGTGGCCCTGCTTGAGCAGAGGGTTGGACGGGATGACCTCCAGAGGTCCCTGCCAGCCTCAACCATTCTGTTAGATTCTGTGAATCTGGGATAGTTTTAGAAGTGACAAAGCTGCTATTTTCTTGCTGGAGCTGAAATCGTTTCCATCAAACCCAGTCTATTTATGTATCTGTCAGCCACGCTTGTAGTAACAATTTGAAACTCCAAAAGCAAAAGCGTTTCTTCCAAAGGACACATAGTAAGTGCCATAATCAAGAAGCAGTGTTTGGTTGTCAGTCATATTCTGTCTAATGGTACCAGGTTATAAGGACCTGGTGGACTTTATAATACTGCTTGTGTGATGGTAAAATCTCTCTTACCTAAACACCGAAGAGTGCAACTCACAAAGGAGATGACTACAGCTCTCACTACTGGACAAAGCTGAAAGACCTGTGGCAGGGCATGCATTGTGCGCTTCTTCCCACCAAGCATTGGGTACAGATGTCTCCAGAAAGGTTCCTACAGAGAAACTGTCTCCAGGTACTCCGTGGGTGCAGAACTCTATGTGTGAGAGCACATAAATGTTCTCAGAGCAAGAGGAGTAGTTTACAAATCCTTCCTTCTATGGCTGAAGTGAAAGGCAACTCCAGCACCAGAGACAACTCATTTAAAAAACAAAAAGAAAAAGCATGCTTTTGGGATTGGTGCCTTGCGGACAAGAACAATTTAACAGTCATAGAGTCACTAGGGAAGGTTAACAGGTTAACTGCGAAGCCGCCAAATACATTTCATTCCTGAAGGCTTCAGTTTATAGCACGTTTTGAAACAGTAGGAAGTTCTCCCATGCAAAAATTTTTCTGTGTCCTAAAGCAACAAAAAATCTGATATTCAGCTCTCAAGGGGGAAAAAAAAATCAGGATCTGTAATAGATACTTTCATGATAATGTGCAAGACACCTTAGTATGTTCACTGCCTCCCAGATGTATGCTGAAATGTGGTAAGACAAAGCTTGAGTTATTCCCACAGCTCCGGCACAGCCTCGTTGGCTCGGGTCTGCCACATCCCCATGTCCTACCTTCACGGCCCGCTCTGTGCAGCAGCAAGCGCTGCAGCACCCACAGATCATCGGCCGTGCTCTCCAAAAACCGGCGTGCCTTCACCTCGCACTGCGGGTGCTCCGCTGGGACGGTGGTGGGCAGGAGTTCCCCAAAGAAGGGAGGAGGAGGAGGGCTGTTGAAACCTAAAACAAGAATCCTTCAGCCAGAGCTCACCTGACAAAAAGTGATTCTCTTCTGATCAGCCTCTTGAGAGCACATAAAAATTAAAGCAACTGTCCTGGGTATTTGAGACTGCTTGATATTTTTTTGTTTGAAGTAATTGTGGAGACTGTTACGGTCTGTTAATTCGCTTGTGGTGATTTGAACCTACCACCCGCCTGTGGAAGGGAACTCTGTCTTCCCTCAGAAATGACTGTGGCTTGTTGAGGGGATTACTGTAAGTGTCTGATCTCGTGAGGAAGCTCTTCTGTACTGGGACCCCACATGCTTTCTGATGGAGGCACCCTGTCAGATGGTCAGGTCTCCATCACCGTCTCCAGACAATATCATGTCTGGACGCTCCC